>NC_072731.1:239922546-240522546 GCF_026930045.1 Uloborus diversus | reverse complement strand
ATTTTCAAAAATTAGCGATTTTTGAAGTGATTTTACTCAAAAAACCCATTTTTAAAAAATCTAAAAATTGGCTCATTTGTACCCCATATAATGCTTAACTAGTGGATAGACACCGCATCCGGTATTTTTTCCCATAAAATGTTTTATGATTTTTTGAAAGTGACCTTATCGCCCATGGCCTGCATGTAAAATAAAAATGTCTAATAATTTCAGTCACTGAAAATCTGATTATATTAATGCCTAATAGCTACAAAAACGGTGCACTTTATCAGGAACAACTAAAATCTTACTGACTTTTAATAATATATCAGTAACAAACTGCTTTTGATGATCCAGTCAATTCGTCTTTTTGTAAGACTCTGTGTGTAGTTTATAGGTAGAAGAGCCTTTGGTGATTATATTAATGACTAGCTATGATAATGATGTACTTTATCAGTAACAGTTAAAATCTTTCCTTTTTTTAAAATAAATATTAGTTTATTTCGTCTCCAAAGCTATGCATTCACCGTTACTTTCATATGGAGCAACAAATCATATTTTTTCTCTTTCAATAGTCATTCTCTTCAACTCAATTACACGACAGGGGAAATCATCAAAGGGAAGAACAATGCAATGCATTTAAAACGATTAATTTTAATTTCGTGCTTTGGTTGTCATTGGCGAATGTTGTCACATAATTTTTGGATCCTACCTCGTATGATTACTTTTATACGTAAGAATATTTATACTAAATTCAAACCGTAAAACTCACTTGTAGTTTAAGAATTCAAAAAGCCCACCTGTTTAATGAGAGAAGCAATCAATTGAACATGGTTGTAAGTTGAGGTAACCAAACAGATCTCACTAAAGGTGACTATTATAGCCAGGGATCCAATTTCTAACAAAAGAAGCGCAGGATCCCTATAGTCTTCAGAACTTGTTTTAATGCTTAAGTGGCCTGAATTCGGTCAAAAATACAAAAATTTGAGTAAAACAAATAAGGAAGTATGGGAGCTCAGCTCCCATAACAATTAGGCGCTGATCAACAGAAAAATATATTTATATAACGAAATACAAAAAGGCGAATTGACTGGGTCATCAGATATTTTGAAAAAAACTGCTGGGTTTTATTCAGAATGGCATAGGAATGATGTGAAAAAAAATTGGACTTCATATTCGAATTCAGTTTTGCGTTATTTTGGTTTTACTACAAAATTTCAAGGTGTACGAACGCTTTTGGGAGCCACTGAATTAGTCATTAATATAATCACCAAAGGCTCTTCTATCTAAAGGCTATACACAGAGTCTTACAAAAAGACGAATTGACTGGGTCATCAAAAGCGGTTTGATATTGCTATATTATTAAAAGTCAGTAAAATTTTATTTGTTGCTGATAAAGTGCACCATCATTGTAGCTATTAGGCATTAATCCATTAATATGATCAGATTTTCAGTGACTGAAATTATTAGAAATTTTTATTTTACATGCATGCCATGGGCGATAAGGTCACATTCAAAAAATCATAAAACATTTTATGGGAAAAAATACCGGATGCGGTGTCTATCCACTAGTTAAGCATTATATGGGGTACAAATGAGCCAATTTTTAGATTTTTAAAAAATTGGTTTTTTGAGTAAAATCACTTCAAAAATCGCTAATTTTTGAAAATTTTCAAAATTTTAAATTTTATTTCCAAGGCTGTATGCATCCAAGGATTCTAATAAAATATATTATGAAACTATCATATAAGGGCTTTAGACTGCCATCTCCGTTTAGTAAAAAAAACTTTTTTTTCATGGAGAAAAAAAATCATAAAATCGGTAAAAATGCAGTTTTTTCGCTGCAAAAATGAATTTTTTTCTTTATCAAAAAATCTAACTAAACTTTCAAAAATGATGTCTAGAGGATATATGGGTCCTTATTTATTTTTAGAAAAAAGAATTATTCGAATAGGTTAAATACTTTTGAAATAGGGTCCATTTCAAATGGAGAGTTTTGCCGGTTTTTTCTAAAATGGCGGATTTTGTGCAGAATTTTAATAGGCTGTAACTGAAGAAAAAAATTTTTTCTTGCAAAATCCTTTTGGGATATTTCATATGTTCCTTAGTTGTAACTACTGTAATTTTTTCAAAAAAATCGGTGATGGTCATGTGACAGACCCTGCCTGATCTGAAATGGAATGGCTCTGCTATGAACTTCATGAGATGTTCTAAGCACGAAAAACCAAATTTGGGAACAAAGATGATGATAAAAAAGGAAGCTGAATTTCTCTTATGTAATTATCCGATGAAAGCGATCAAAGTTAGCTTTCAAAAACTGCCGAAAAAACAAAGAGAGAGAGAGAGAGAGAGAAAGAATATCATTTGCTTTCACCTAAAAGATCTAATTTCAAGTCAATGCATGCAGAGTACGCCACTTACTGCTCCTCGCACACAATTTCTTAAAGATCTAAATATTTCTGCTGGTTAAAAAAAATCTAAGGTATTTTAGATGTTTCATGCTCAATCCATAATTGCGAGTGCAACATTTTTACACATATCTTTACATTTCAGTCAAGGACTTTTAAACTGTGACTTCACTTTTTATTTGTTGAAATATAAGAAACTATTATATATCTAATTATGAAACTTACTTTTTTAAAGCGCTTTTGACTTTTTCTTTTCTTCTTCTTTTTTTTTTTTTTTTTTTTTTTTTGTAGTTAAAAAAAATCTTGCAGGAGTGACGAGCAAATTTACAACCCCAATTCATATAAATTCTTGTATTTTTAAATGGAAGTTTTCTTTTTTGAAACTAGGTACTTAAAAAGATACACAACTGTT
This sequence comes from Uloborus diversus, assembly GCF_026930045.1. Taxonomy (NCBI): domain Eukaryota; kingdom Metazoa; phylum Arthropoda; class Arachnida; order Araneae; family Uloboridae; genus Uloborus; species Uloborus diversus. The sequence continues at coordinate 240,519,747 of NC_072731.1, read as the reverse complement.
ACTCCTACTTGAATATATAAAAGATTAAAGACAAGGCTTAAAATTTCTGGTTTGAAGTGCAAATATATAGTGTACAAATGCCACACCTTCAACAATGTACTACGCACTTATGATTAACTCTAACAAGGAAAAACAATTGTAGTTATTGCCATATTTTTGTTATTTTCGTGGCGAAGACTTAGTTAGATTTTTTTTTTTTTTTTGAAAACTTTAATGCGAACCGACCACAACACTTTTTTCTATTTTTTGTGAAGTACAGCAAAATTTTTAAGACATTTCTTTTTCATTAATTTTATTGCAATTGGAAAAGAAAGCTTTATCCTCCATTTTAAAATTTATTCATTGATTGTAGTTAGAAGTGTTCAATGGACAAGACCGAATTTGAGTGTGACTAGCTAATAAATGCAGATAATGAGGTTTTTACAACTTGCAACGGAAGAAAAACGGCGAAAAGAAACTTGTAAGGAAATAAGTTATTCTAGTTTTCCTACAATTCAAGCTGTTTCGAGTATTTCAAACATGTTACAATGTGTCGTAACAACTTAATATCAGGTGAAAATAATCAAAAAGCAAGGTAGGAAATCCACAGTTGAACATTATGTCCTCCATTACGTGAATGACCTACTCGTAAAACTGAAAAAGGAAGAACACAAATAAGGCATCGGTAAAACATTGTAAGAAGAACAAAATGAACGCATTTTGGCAAATAAATGACTGGACGTTTAAAAATATTTCCCACGCAAATCGTTGCGCAGACGTCACGAACAGTCACCAGAGCATGGTTAACTTTAGCTCAAATAGAATTTCTCTATTGTATGCAAGACTCAAGTGTACCATGCCGTTTACAATAAATCTCAGGCAGACTGGTAAGTTTCGAGCGTGAAACATAATGGACATTATTTAACTCATGGCGCAAAACCAGTCTTCCCACACCTGTAGGCGTTGAATCAACAGTCAAACGTTTAAAAGAAGATTTTAAAAAAGAAAACTCAAAGTGGGACCTGTTTTGAGTTTAAAAATACGCAGCAGAATTAATGGGTAAGAGAAGAGAATATATCTATATGAACAGAGTGTACTAAATTTGACTTTCAGCTTTGGAATTCATTTATGTTTTCGTCATGAGATCATAAATCGTTTCCGTATAGTAATTATTTAACCATTTTTTTAGCATTAAATTTGAGTGTGTATTCGCATCAGTGGCGTACATGGCACCCCTGCAAGAGGAAGGCCCAAGAGGTATGAAGGCGCACGCTCTTAAAAAAATAACACTGTGTTAAAATTTAAAAAAATATATATATTCTTATGGGGGAGGGGCGCACTTGTTTGAGTTAGTAAATATGTTTTCACAAAAACAATGAAATCTAAATGTTCATACAATCCCCTTGGTTCTATCAAAAGTTCAATTTACATGCTAACACATATATTTATATATAATTTTAAAATATTACAATTTTAGCTGAAATTAACTGATAATAGCGTTTTTAGATATATAAGGATCTGCAAATAAAATCCTTATCTGACTATAAATTACGCACTAACAATTTTCGTCCCACTCTTTAAGAGCTCTCGCGTGGTCGTGGATGTGAAAAAATGGTACAAAAGTAGAATTTTTCAGATATTTATAGCGCTGTCAAATTAGTCGTAGGAGAAGGAAATAGTTTTGCTTAGATGTCAGCGAGACGAAAAGATTTTAATAAATATGATTGATGGGATAAAGGGACTGCATAAAAAGTTTCGTAACTTCACACATACTTATTATTCATTGGTTTAAATGCTTAACAGTCGGCAGATGCTTATACAGTCGAAACTCGTTATAATGACCCCTGTAGTCCAAACAAAATCGGTAGCTATAACGAGAGGTCGTTATAACGTATTGAATTTTATTTTCTCATTTTTTAAAAAATGCACGAATAGTTTCTTATAGTTATACTTCATTTTAAAAGAAAATAAAAAATAACAAAATTAATTTTTAAGAAAATGTTAGTTTCTTTCTCTTTTTAAAAATTTGATGCTGTAATTATAGAAACTTGTCGCTTTTTTAACTTTTTCAAAAAAGTGTAACTCCTAATGTCCACCAATTGTGTGCGGTATTCATCACTTCTTCGTACCTATACCAACAAATAATTCTTTTCAATGGAAATATTTTACCTTTAGAAAAAAAAAAGGTTCAAACATTAGTTTTCGAATAGTTAATCTTGAGGATAATACAAAAATTGAAACTTCGTTTTGGACGTTATACTGAAATGAACGGTTCAGTTCGGACGCTCTAATGAACGGTAAGATAACATTGCATCTATGGAATAAGAAATGGGACTTTATGCATCGGTCGATATAATGGAAAGGTCGCAATAATAGGAGATCGTTCTATTGAGCGTTGACTGTATTTTTTAGTTAAAAAAAGTTAACTCTGTTATAGATAAATAGAAAAATTTCGTTTTAGTTGGCACGAAAATAAACAATTGCCGTGTGAAAAATTGCACAATAAAGAGTGAAAGTAAAAATTTACATAAAACATTCTAGCTTGATACCTACAAAGTACAAACAAGAATGAGATTACGATATTCTTTCCCTATATTTATCAAACTTGCATAATGTTTTTTTTTTTTTTTTTCAAAACAAATGACAGTAAATAAAATGGTTTTAGAAACACTCATACATTCATCTTTTATTTCCCAGCATATAGTGTAGTGAAATATTCTCAATACCTCATAACCTGTTTCGTTCAAAAAGTCGTCGATCTAAATGGGGGAAAATAGAGTACTTCAAACGATTGCGTGCTTGAGTGTTGTCGAACTGCACGAAAGCCACTTTAGTGGAACACTAGAATTCTGGTAGTAAAAAGAGCCCAAAGCTGTTGTACTATAACTTATTAGGTCTTCTTATTAGTATCAGCCAATTGCGTGGATGTGCTACTCTCATTTTAAACAAAGATGTTTCAGCCTTGAAAAGAAGCACTTTAAAATTCTTAAAACTAATCACAAGTGAGGAATATGGCGAGTAAAAACGGATACCAAATAAGAAAAATGTTCTTTTTGACGAGACATTAAATATGTCTAACAGCGTATGGCGTTGTTCGATGGTAATTGAAAAATGTTTTGAATTTTCAAAATCATTGGCATTTTTACAAAAATATATCACTTTTGAAATTTGAAATTCTTATAGCACGCTTAACATCACATTATACTACTTATATTTTATATTACGAGTCTTGAAAAACAAATTATGAGAGGAAAGATTTGTTTTTACTTCTATTATTCTTCCTACCTGTACATCTATGGGTATCATAAATATATTATGTAAAGTTCATGGCTATTTTAAAAAGTTTAATGTTACAAATAATTAAATAACAGCATTTGCATACATTTGTACACACATACATAAACATATACCTTCATACAATACATGCATACGCACATGCACTAAAGTCTGGCTATCAGGAGATGGCATTTGGCCCCGCCTTATTTTGCACGCTTTTATGTTCATGAAGATGAGATACGCAGAGAAAAATTGGCCCAAAAAAAAGTGTTGCAATAAAGAATGCAAAACTTGTCATTTTTAAGTTTCACCAACTAAATGCAGTCATTGTTGTAGCTTAAACATTCAAACTCTAAATAATTACATAGCAAAAATATCTTGGGGGTACATTTTTTTAATTTCAACTAATTCTGAAAAACTTAAACTTTTCTCGTTAAAATTATGTACATCATTTCTTATTATACAAATAAACATCAACAAACTTCAATCAGGAAACGATAAATTAAGAATTAAATTATTTTATTCAAGATATTTACTGTAACCTCAATTGAAATAAATTACAAAGTAATAAAGAGTGAAATACACCGCCAGCTCAGTCATTTCCAGCCGAGGACTGCAGTTTCGTGCTTATTAGCACTCATCAGCCCGGCATAGAAAAGTGACTGAGCTGGAGATGGAAAACCTCTTAAGGAAGCCAAGAGTGCGAAACAAACTGATAGCTAATATAGAAATAGCAGACCAGACGAGTGACCGAAGCAATGGTTCGGTTCAACTCGAAGATTGAGCGCGAGGCAAGGTATATTCAGTAACATTCACGTTTCAAAGACATATCTACGAAACATTTTTATGGTTTCGTAAGACCTACAAATCTCTGGGAAGAGGTGGTATGTAGACAGAATCTTTCACGAACCCCCACAAGATAAAATCGGAGAGTGTAGGATCAGGGATCCCGAACAGGGAGATTCAAAATCAATAAAAACTGACGCTACAGTACAGTATGGTATTGGAGCACTCTAGTGGTAGTACTAAAAACTTTTCAGCATCCCCTTTCAAATATACCTGACAGAATTCAAGTACAACATATAGTGCAGGAAATATAGCAATTTGAAATTGAGTCCATCTTTTTAATTCACCCTAAAATTTATTTATTTATTTATTTGTTATTATTGTTATGATTATTATTTTATATTACTAGGTATTATTATTTTTTATTAATATTATTATTATTAATAATAGTAACTACTATTATAATTATTATTACTGTTACTATTGCTATTGTTATTATTATTATTATTATTACTGTTATTGTTATTATTATTATTATTATTGTTATTATTATTACTGTTATTATTATTATTATTATTATTATTATTATTATTATTACTAGAAATCTCCCGTCAAGATATGACGGGTGAAAATTGCTTCAACATTTGAACGAAACCATTGCCTGTTTGGTGATACAGTGAAACCTGTGTAAGTTGACCACTCGCGGTGCAGCATTTTGGCGGTCAACTTAGACAGGTGGTCAACTTATAAAGGGCGTTTTTTTTTTTTTTTTTTTTTTTTTGTCATTTCTTGCACCATGTATTCATTTTTTGAGGAATTCACCCTTGCTCTTTCTGTTCAACTCACTTTCAGTGTTTAACATTATTGAAAGTGAAACAATAATTAAAAATACTATTCAAATAATTTTGTTATTTTTTTCTTGTTTTTAACTCTATTAGACACTGTAGGTTTAGAAATTCCATATATACCAGCTAATTTTCTCTAGTTTTCTCCATTTTCAATTAATTTTAATATTTCATACTTTTTATTAATCTCAAGTTCAGCTAACTTTTTTTTTTTGAAGCCTTTTTATGTATAGCATAAAGAGTAACAAGCTTGACTCTCCCAGTTCATAAAGGAAAAATTAAAATGTCCCATCTCTTAATCCCTTGGACCAGAAACATGTAACTTTACTCATTAGCAGGCCCACACCTGTGTACCCGCAGTGCGAGGGGTTCGCGTCCTTAAAGGGGCTAACGGTCCTAGAAATTGAAGAAAAAATAGAAAAAAACTAGCACTAAGACTTATGCACTTTACAAATAGACACTGCTGGCCAGGAGGGAGGGGCCTACATATTTTGTTGCAGGGGGACCCAAAATATATAGATCCAGGCCAGCTCTTTTTGCACAATTCCTGTGTTGCCACAGCATATTGCAACTGAAAGAAAAGATTTTGAACTTTACTACTGATACCTATTTTCATTGAACAGAGTACAAAAAACTATCTCAAGTAGAACAACAAATGAAAAACAAGTTTTAAGAATAAATAGCAGTATAAGCTTTAAGTTGCTGTTTAGTTAGTAAAATGCTAGTCTGTCATCAAAGCATTAAAAAAATTCTATCAAAAAAAAGCTATCAAAAAAATAAATAATAATAATAATAAATAAATAAATAAGTAAATAAATAATAAAATAAAATAATTTGCTGAAGAAAGTTGAAAAAAATAAACCAAGTGGTCAACTTACAAAGGGTTTTTTACAATACTCCAAACCAAACTTGGTGTTCATTAGTGGTCAAGATAGACAGGTGGTCAAGATAGAGAGGTGGTCAAGTTACAGAGGTTTTCCTTCGCTATATGAGATAGGAAAAATTCCGTTTCCGACAAAAGTGGTCAACATAGAGAGGTGGTCAACTTACAAGGGTGGTCAACTTTACAGGTTTTACTGTATTTTGAAAGTTGAAATATTAACCCTAACTTCAGTGAATTAACCCTAAACTCCAGTGGTAGCGTTCATTATTGACCATTTTTTCGTTTCTTCATTTCTCTGAAATGACACAGTCTTATTAGTAAAACAGTTAAGTTACCGGATCGAGTTTAGCCTTGTCACAATAAAACCTTTCTCTGCATGTCATACATTTCTAAAAAATATTGCCAAATTATCATGCCCTGACTCGAGTTTCATTGTTGAAACACGCGCGTTACTCGATTATCGGCTATGAGGATTTTATGAAATTGGTGCACTTAATAGAGTAACTAATGAGCTACCCAGCTACTCAAACCTTTGGTTAACTCATATATGTAAAGCTTTTACTTCCCAGGTAGCAGAACTATTTCTGTTGATGTATTATTTAAAAAATATTTCTGTCAGTGAATTTATGCACGTTTCACATTACCATGAACTTCAACTCAAAATCTCCTACAATTGAACGGGTTAGAATGATGAAGCAGCTTCGTTTCATAGACATTTTGTGATGGTTGTCAACGTCGCTCGTGACAAGCCTTTTAAAACGACCTGTCCAATCGTACGAGAATTTGCGTTGCAGTGCATGTTAATATGAACTGTGCATAAAGTCACTAACGAAAATATTTAAAAATAAAACATCAACAAAAATACCTCTGACAACTTATGTCTTTCAAAACATTTATTCTTGTAATGTTTTGATAAATTAAAAATCACAATAAAATATTTTAGTTTGTAGTTTTCTTAGACATTTAAAATTTACTTATAAAATTATTTCATGGCTGTACAACAATGAATAAATTTGTTCACTAAATAACGAATTTTGCGAGCATAGTAATCTTTATATCACTCAATAGGTTTTCAAAATAAGAACAAAAATACGATATTTTAAATAATAACCATAATAACGCATTTTAATAAGTACAAACGATTCCTTTCTTCAAAGACGTGTATCATTGTGATTTTTAATCAGTAAAATAAGTAATAAAAACCGTTTTTTCGGGAGTTTTTTCAGAGTTTTCGCAATTTATTAAAGTACTAGCTGCGTGCCCAGCTTTGCCCGGTCTACTTTGAAAATAAAAATTGTGTCAAGTGACGTATATTCAACAATCGGGCTTAAATAAAAGAAACAAATCATCACGCAAAATTTCCCTTTCAAACAATGACGACAGAAAATAATTTTAAGAAATTAAAATGAGAAAGAGGGAAATCAAAAAGCGTAACCAAGGAAACGTAAAGAAAATGGCTAACAACTTGAATGGAGATTAGATTTTTCGAACTTGATTGAAAACGGATTGTATCTTTTTTTCCTTTGGAGATAGAAGCTTAGATTTTCGACCATAGGTCGAGATAGATCTGGAGTAAAAAATGTCGCTTTTTCCAACGGTGTCAAAAAAAAGGGGGGGAACAATTCCTTTATTTCATATTGATAGATTTACTAAAGAAAGTAGTGCCTAAATTTTAGATAAGCCTAAAAAAATTCGAGCTAAAAATGCGAATAACTCCCGCCGTAATTAAGTTAGAACATTAAAGCAAATTGCGTAGAACGTGAAAATTCTGTTCTTTTCAACGATATATAATATTAATATGTGCAAGTTATTTTTCACCTCCATATTCGGGAATATATGTGAAAATTGGGCCTAAATTGGAATAAAAAAATAACTATTCATCGAGTTTTTTTTCAAACCGGTCTGCAAACCTTTTCCGGACTTGAAGATTTCAGCGAAATCTGCCGTGTAGTTCTCGAGTTTTTCGCATTTAAACACAGACGCTTTTTGGACACTTTATGTAGAGATTCCCTATCACAAAAAATATAAAATAAATACAACTTTGTGACACTTAATAACGAGTGTAGCGATCAAAATAATCCTCAATTCCCTCTCTGGCGTTTCAAAGCGAGAATAACTTTTTTACGAGTTTTAAATTCGAAATCATTATTTATTAAAGTTCATTTTAACATCTTTAAAATTAATTTATTCAAACGCACTTGCAGCTTGACCACGGATTGTATGTAATTTGGTAATCTGCCAAGTAAAGATGATTCCATCTGAGTGAATCTAGCAGGGGAGAAGGGACAATAGCGATGGGATTTTGATGCACGCGTTTTGTAATGTCACTTGTGCCTTATTCATTTATTGCATCCTCAAAAATAAAATAAGGGGAAACAAAAATAGTTTCCATGGTAACAACAAAAAGAAAATAAAATATTTTCATTTCGTTCAGGAATGTAAAAGCAAAATGGGAAGCTCAAAACTTTGTTGAAAATAAACAAATCAATTATTTTTTACCATGAGAATATAGATCGAATATACTTTAGATTTAAAAAATGTTGATGTGAGCAAATTTTCATTTTTACAAAACTAAGGCTAAATAATAGAGAGGCAAAAGTGCACATCTGAAACAAACCAACTAACATCTCTATAAACTAATAGATACGTCTATTTCCGCCTATAAACCGGATATTAGCCTTTCCATATAATCGATGATCAGACAGTATTATTACAATTGCTTAATTCATTAAACCTCATTCTTTAGTAAGTGGTTCATTGAAAAATTTTAATGGTGATAAAATTCCTTTAGTGTCTTGTTGAAAGATTTTAATAATGGTAAAATTCCTTTAGTCTGCAGTTTGCAAAAAAAATTTAGCAGCATAGAAAAACTTCATAGCATTTTTTTAAAACACACAAGTTTGTGACTCTAAATAACGACTTATAAGAGCATAATTATCATCATCTCATCCAGTTGCTCTTCGAGAATTAAAGTAACATTTTCACAATTTTTAAATTAAAATAATCACAACTACGAAATTGAACTTTCTAATTTGCTATACACCTGGAATTTCTGAGGCAATAGGGGTTTCGAAACTTAGTTTTGATAACGTACACTGGGATTGTCAAGCCAAAGTGTTTCTTGACGAATTTCACAACTTATTTTTGAAAATCCGCTGTAAATTTATCTTTTATAACGCCGTAATTAAATATTTCTAACAAGTAATCAACTTACGTTGAGTGTAAAAGGTTTTTAGGAGAAATCTTGAATGTCATTTTAAATTGCTTATTAAAGAGACAGAAAGTGCTTTTGGAGAGCGCACATTTTCGTAATACAACAGATGGTGCTTGACTCTTTCAGCATGTGGTTTAAAAACTTATGAAAAGGCTGTTTTAACTTGTTTTATCAATTATGCTCAAATAAAAATTTGTCTAATAAAACAAAGTTGAATTTGGTATCAAATAAATTTTCTTTGAAAAGTTTTTCAAGGAGCGAAGTATTGTGTTTTGTTGTAACAAATTTCCATGTCAATGGTATTTTAAAACTTTATAACAAAAAAAGAATAAACTTTTATTTAAATTTTGAAATAAAGCAAAACTCTAGCATTTTTATAAGAAGAAATAATTGCAATTAGTATCTGGAAACATACTATCTGGAGAAACGCACATTTTGAATACATACAAATGTTCTTCTCAACAACTCAGTATAAAAACTAAAACAATTGAATCATAAAATTTGGCATTTGTAGAGATTAAAAAAAGAAAGTTTCCAATTTGTTAGGTATGGCATTTTTTTGAGACATTAAAACATGCAGTTTTGCATTTGAAGAATATTTAATACTCATTGCAATCAGGGCTCAATTTCTTCTAACAAAAAGTGTGGGAGACATTTAAGTTTTAATGTCTATCTAATTATTCATATAAAAGAAAGAAAAAAGTAAATTCCCGTGAGAATTTATTTCATCAAACAAGCACTTCAAGTACTTATCTCTACACATCTCTTAAGTTGTGAGGCAGAGATTGATGATCAAAGCCCTCTTGATTCTTTAAATGAAATATAAAGTTATTCAAAACATTTTTTCTATTTGAAGGAAATTGTCTTATCTTATTATTCAAACCACATCTGGCTGAGTGTTATTTATCATCAGTTCATCTTGACTGTGTTTTCACCACTTTTAGACCATTTGTACAAGTGATTATTTCTCCCAGTTTAGGCTCAATTTCATTTAATGCTTTCTACGGCTGTATCTAAAATTATTCTAAAATTAAAATCTTAAAGTCTAAAATTACTCAATTTTTTTTCTATTTAAAGGAAATTGTCTTATCTTATTATTCAAACCACATCTGGCTGAGTGTCATTTATCATCAGTTCATCTTGACTGTGTTTTCATCACTTTTAGACCATTTGTTAAAGTGATTACTTCTCTCAGTTTGGGCTCAATTTCAATTAAGGCTTTCTACGGTTGTATCTAAAATTATTTTAAAATTAAAATCTTAAAGTCTAAAATTATTCAAAGTTTTTTTTTTCTATTTAAAGGAAATTGTCTTATTTTTTTATTCAAACCACATCTGGCTGAGCGTCATTTATCATCAGTTCATCTTGACTGCGTTTTCACCACTTTTAGACCATTTGTATAAGTGATTATTTCCCCCAGTCCGGGCTCGATTTCAATTAATGCTTTCTCCGGCTGTATCCTCAATAAACTCAGGAGTAATATAATTGCGGTTTTGAGGTGTCGAAAGTGATTGATATGAATTTCCCCAAGAAAAATTAACCCAGACGCAAAAACCATTAAATAAAACAATGCGCTTTGCGTAACAACATCCTTGATGGTAACTTTCCGAGAATCTAAAATATACGAGGTAAAAAAATAAACTCTTCTTGCTTTGCATAATCAAAGAATTTCCTTTGTGGTTGGATCCAAAAGAAATTGTATGTTAAGAGGAAAATGTATAATCGAAGCAACTAAACAATCATTCAAATGCTTCATTTTGTATTCAAGACAGACTTTTAAAACTGCCAAAGTACAAAAGCAACGTTATCTATGGGAGGTACAGATTTGCGTACCTTTCCCATTTTGTTTGACATGTTTATTTGGCTTTTGACTGCGTGGCGGTTCCTCTTTTAAACTGCTCTTGAACAAATTATTGGCTGAATTCCTCCTGTCATAAAGATGAAAACCATGAGGATGATACAGAATGATTTTTTTTTAAATCATTGCTAAAATCAGAATAGATTCGAGATTTCTGATTGAATGGTATTGATAAAAACAAAAGACAAACGGGTGAACTAAAAAAAATATTAAAACGGGTTGAAATAAATTAAACAGATTTAACGTTTACATTTCGGATACATTTTAACGACTGAAGCTCTTAGTAATTCTTTCAATGCTCGTCAAGTTTTTTGACGCCTAAGACTAAGCACTATTTTTTTAGGTCTAGCAGATGTTGCCAAAATGAAACGATTACCACCCAAAATTTGGCAACTAATATTAAAATTCCAATTATTTACATGGTACGAAGGAATGGTAGACCCAACAAAATTTAAATTCGAGTCACAGTCGAGAATTCGCCCTTTCTCGTATTGATTTCTCTATCAATTTAAAAACTTAATATTGCCGAAAAAAATTCACCGGAAAACAGTATGAACTTAGTATGATCTTTTTATATGTAACAATGTCAGCTTCCCCCCCCCCCCCCCTCTCCCGCAAAAATTAACAGAATCATAAAACCTCGGAAATAGAAGTTCAAGCTCACCATTAATAAAACTGAACATTGAAACCCCTTACTGTTAGTTTAATATCGCAAAATGAAAAAATGAATGTCCCAACTTTAAAAAGAAACAGCTCGTATGATAAAAAAATAGTCCCCCCCCCTTAAATCTAGCAGATAGCAATGTGCAAAGGGCAACTATAAAACTATTTAACGTAAGGAGCAGTTTTATTTAACCATTGTTGTGCAAAAAACAGGACAATTTTACGACTAGTTTTGTGGAAAAAATGTGCAAGCTATCACAGGAGGATATGGTACTTTGTTTTCGTAAAAAAGCAAAGGACATTCATCCTGATTCTTTCCTCAATTGAAAAACTAGTCTTCATTTGGTCATTTGCAATTTGTACAAAGTTACGTGTTTCCGATAGAAGGTAAAAAAAAAGTTAGAATAGAGTGACCTAGATTGAAAATAGATGGCTATCTAACAAGTTTCACACTCAACATTAGCATTTAGATGGAAAGTAAAGAGAATTTAAAAAGCATAATAAAAATTCCGATCCAACCTCAACTTCACCCTCTTCCCGTTTTAAAAGAAATCTTCCTTCTTTGTTATTTGCTTATTTATTTCAGCGTATGCAAACTAAAAAATCACAAGATCTTGAAAATGAAGGTTAGTGAATCCTTCACATAAGTTGTTTCAAAGTTCTTTATGATTGTCTTTCCTATTCTCTCGATAGCTTGATTGTGTGGAAAACATGAACAGTAAACACGTCATTTTTGTATTCAAAACAGGGAAATACTTCTTTGTTTGGTATTGTAATAAATAGTTAATTTATGATAGTTGCTTTTTTTTCAAGTAGAATAATGGTTTCTGCTTAAGGAATGTATGATAAATAAGAATATTTACTTACGATTTTAAATGAGATACGAGAAAGTATAAATCTTCATTGTTATAAAAGTGTTTCAAAACACAACATAGCAGTTATTAGTGTTTTGTTTGCATGTTGATAGAGGTATTTAAGTGAAAATGTTTCTAAATTCATGATGGAATATCATAGCAGAAAGTCTATAATTGTGACCAACATAAAAAAGTTTATCCTGACTTAATACAGAAAGTAAACAAATCCCTTAATATCTAAACATTTAGGTAAAAGTTAGCACCTAATTTTGGCTAACTTTCATGCAGTAAGAAAATGACAAATGTTAATGTAATTCAACTAAACAGGATTTTTAATCGAGCTACATAACTCCCTTTTCCATTTCAAAAGTTTTTTTACTAATAATCTCACATTCAAATACAATATTAAGAAAAACGAAGACCTAGATTAGAAACCGCTGTTGCTAACAAGTTCATCAGTGTCTTAGTTCCGACTAGCGTACGCAAACGGGGAAGTAACAGGTGAGATTTTTACTGTTGTCCTTTGATAGAACAGTTGTTTGACACAAAGTAAAACAGGGTTTAAAACAACATTTATCAAACTTTCAGACTTTGGTTTCTATCCACTTTTATTGGCCAAGGACTCCTAGGTGCGAAGCCATAAACTGACTTTGCAGTGACGTTTTGATAACGTCAAAAGTGACCGGTCACAAAATAATTGTTGTAGCGACGTCGCAGTGAAGACACCTGAAACATGTCGCAAATGCGTCATAGCGTGATTCTTGGGAGACGTCACAGTTTTATGATTTCGTTACTGAGACCGATGTGACTCGCAGTGACTGGCGTCCCTAACACTGGCGTGTTGTACTACCAAGGCAGTAGGTCGATTAAGTAAACTAAAATTTAGATCATTAGTTTTAAAAATAAGCCCAGTTGGATGTGTTTTGATGATGCCTTGCTTGGATAGTGACATAGAGAAAAGGGTTTGGGTGTCCACTCCCAAAGAATTTTAAGAAATTGATGTCCAATAAACGAGATTTTAGTCGATCTGTAATGGTATTTTATAGGAAGTGAGAGTAGAGGTGCACCCCCGAAAAAATTTCAAAATTAAAGTATCAAAAACGCAATTGTAATTCAAGGAAATTCAAATGATAATTCTCATACCACATGCATTGCTCTTACGCAGCTGGAACCTTTTAATTGAATTCTTATCTACTTTTGAACAGTTTTTTAAACTGTAAAACTTCGATTTTAAGGCCTATACAGCACATGACTAGAAAATATAAATTTAAAGTTTATATTCAATGTTCTCCAAGGCTATAGGAATATTGAGAGGGAAAAAAAGCAATCCAACATTTTTTCCAACATTAAATTAGAGAAATAAAGTGAATTACTCAGATAACTGTCATTATGTCTGAACTATTTTCCTTAGTGTGTAATTTTAGCCATCATTAATCAAAGTACGTTAGAAATCAAACGCATGATTAATTTCAGTGAGAGGTTTTGAACGCTAATCATCTTTTTCTCAATTAATCAAATATCCTTAGTAAATGGAAACAGAAAAGTACCTGATGAATGAAGTTACGAGGGGTTTGATAAATGATGAAAATGCTGTTTCATGAGTGTACGGCGCTTATGCGCAAGTAGTTTAGGAGATTTTAAGATAGGATAATATTTCGTGATCATTGTGTAACTATATAAGATACTTTAACCTTGAAATGAAATGGTGAAATACTTTCTTGAAAAGCTAAAAGGGTCAAATAAACTATCATTGTCCATGTAAAACGTTGAACATACTACTTTTTTTTTATGAAATACGGATATGAAATACCTCAGATTTTTTGAACTATTTAAATGTGTCTTATTTCACAGAGACTTAATAATAATAAGAATAATAACAACTAACTTTTTGATAATGCAGGAGGGATATAAAACTATAAATTAAAACCCAATAGTCGAAGCTAAGACAGAAATAGTGGCGCCCCGAACTTCAAGTTTTGGGAGGGCAGAAATTCTTAATTTACCGAACGCCGAATGAAACTCCAAATTTTACCGAATGATGATAATTTTGTGAAATAGAACACCAAATTTTATCCAATGATGGCAGTTTTGCAGAATGATAATAATTTTGCCAAATAGAACACCAAATTTTACCGAATGATGATAGTTTCGCCGAATCGTCAGACGAAATTTTGCGAATAAAGAAATTTTTAGAAGTTACGGTGACCTCTCGTAATCTCTGATCTGGGAGTATCTAGACAAAAATGCTTGAAATGCCTATAACTACCAGTGGGAAGATGCAGTCAATTTTATGAAGTTGTTTGACTTCAGTGCTTTTATGGCTGGCGCTGTTGGTAATAATGTTGATATTATATATAAACTCAGAAAATGAATTAATAATAAAAGTTTTTTCAATTTTATTTTTTAGAATTTTTGTTTTTTTAATTATTGTGTTCAAAGTTCTGAGATGTGCCCCTATTATTGCCCGTAAAAAATTCATTCCACAACTTTTTGTTTCACTGAGAGTTACTTTTTGAAGTGATAAACATCAAATTGATGAAATTGAAATTCACCGAAAAGTCAATGCATGGTTGCAGTTGAAAAACAAAAACCTAGAATTCCAAAAAAAAAGGAATTAAACATTTTTTTTCTATTTCCTGCACTTAATAGATATAAATAAAAAGACAGTTTTACACGAAAAATATTCATTAAAAACAAGGGAAACGCCTCAAAGACCTTGGTAAAGAACTTCTATTTGTTTTCGTAAATACTGAGCAGCATATAAAACTGTTTTATCAACTAAAAAGAACACAGGTGCCTCAAAAACTGTGACTTTAATTTATGAGCCCTAAGTTGATTGAATATATCTTAATCAAAAACACAGATATAAGTGAAATTTCTTTTTTCATCTTCTCTCTTTCTATGGTGTGGTGAAGAGCATATCGAATTGTCTTAATTTTTGCGTCAGCGAAACGGCAAAAGAATCGTGTCCTTTCATATATTTTCTTGATGATCGTTTGATATTAAGTATTTTCTGCAGATAGGGCTCCCATGAAAAACATCAAATGAATAAACAGCTCATTACCAATGAATAAACAGCTCATATTAAAAAAAAAAATAATACTAAGATTTTGAAAAGCTTTTCATAAATGAATTGGAAGCTGTAACTTCTTTTACATATTTCCAAAGAGAAAACGACTAGAGAATACTGTGTATTTCCATGTCCACTGGTTTGAAGTGTTCATGCAATGAATCCGTGCACTTTTTCCATTTCACCCCCCCCCCCCCCCAAAGAAGCATGAAGCAGAGCTGCAGAATTCCGTTCTTCCAATTTAGAAAAAAAAAAAAAAAAAAACTTCATCCATTAATTAAAATGTTTTTACTCTCGAGCGCTAAATACAACAGCTTTTAACTATGTTGTAAATTTTCGAAAATGAATATGCGCTTACGTGTTCATTCTCTGCTTGGTCTACTTCTGTGGTTCTCAACCTTTTTCCTCTTATGAACCTCTTAAAAAAACAGAAAAAAATTTAGGAACCCACTGTTCATTAAGTAATTTTCAGGTAAGAGCACAAAATTTGGGGGGAAAAAAATTCACCTACAGTTTATATTAGTTCGAAACAAAAAAACTAAAGCATATTTACAAATCATCTGTTACAAACATTGATACAAACTAAAATGATAGCTAGCAACGCGAAAATAAATATGAAATCTTTTCAACAAATCAACTGATTCTTAGTAAGTATACATTAACTTTGAAAAAAAGAACTGTTAAAGGAACAGCAAACAGCATGTAACAAAAAGATCAACCTTTAGCTTAAATTCTGAGTCTTTCATTCAATATGTTTCTGTATTTGTCTTTCAGATAAGTATAAAAAACACTAAAACAGAAGTGAGTCAAAGGGTAATCTCTAAAATCAACTTTTAGAGAACTGCCTCATCATATCTAAATGAGAAACTTTCTACCTCTATTAAAATTAGAGGGTCTTTTGAATTATATCTTCTAAAAAAGGATTACATACACAGTGTCGGATTTAGGGGATCAAGCCGGGGCACTTGCCCCGATGACAACTTTTGAAGGGCGGTAAATTCCCCCTGTATCTGTGTATTTTGGTTTTAAGTTGATATGGAAGCTGGGAGGAAGATAGGTAATTGCGGAAGTTTTCAGTTTTTTCCCCGGCTCGGAAAAACCGAAGCAATAATTCAAAATTTGCTTGATAGAGATATATCGCGTCTATTAAGAAAACGATCTCTGAAAGCTAACGAATGATGTTTCAGATGTGTGCACGTGCACATATCGTCGCCTCAGAAAAGCATTAAGATATCTATCTAATCCCGTTATTCTGAGGCGACGATATGCTCCTTGCGATGATTGTGTCATGTTCAACTGCATTTTCTTATAAAAAGTTTCAGGGAACATTGGACGCAAGTGCTAAACTTTTTTTTTAACATGGTTTAAATTCCATCATACTTAAGTTTTCCATTATGTACGAAAGTCAAATCTATGCATCTTCAGAAGTGCTTACAAATAAGGTGGATATATACCACCAGGGTGGGTATTGGGCAAGGGCGCCCATTTGCGAAATTGTAAGGGGGGGGGGGCTTATGTATTTTCCTCATGGTTTAGCAGGATATTTTCCCCATGGAAACTGATTTTAGAGCAGATTGGAGTTATTAAAATTTGACGTTTTTAATAACTTATTCATTAACGGCTGGAGAAGAAATGTTTTTACATTTTTGCAAAGAAAAAAGCGCTAAAAGCAAGGAAGTTCACATTTCTAGGGGGGGGGGGGGAGCTTGAGCCACCACTTGCACCCCCCCCCCCCCAATGGACACCCTTGGTATTGGGTGAGTGTGTCATGGTGCAGATTGCGTTATTGAAATTTTTAGCGAAGCGATGCCGTGTTTCTCAAAATTTTTCTAATTTAGAATACCAATTCACTTTATTTCCAAATTAGTAACAGTAACTTTTCAACAGATTTCCAAATTAGTAACAAATAAACTATGACCATAAAAGCCACATTTGAAACACTTATATCCATCTTCTTTCGTGGCGAAAAAACTTTGACGAATAATTTCTTTCTGCACAATTGAAACCATTAAAATTTTGATTATCTCTTGGTTTTGGAAAAGATTTTGTTTCTTTAGGTATAAATGCAATATAATCCGTTTTAATTCTTGTACATATTTTCAGCTTCTCGCGAAGTTCAACAGTGCAGTAAATAAATGATCACAATATTGCGTTACTCGTATCTCTTTACGTTTGCAATTAATCCGTCATTACAATATTATTTTGGCGAACCCCTTTCCGCGCGAACCCATAAAAGTTTGCGTATCACCGGTTAGGAAACACAGGATAACAACCTTTTTAGGACTATTACTTTTAGCAAAGATGAGCTATAAAGATTGTTTACGTACGTCACGTTCAATAATTATATTTTTCTTATAATTTTTTACTAATTTGTTTTAATATTATCAACAAAATGAGTTAAAAACGAACACTTCTGCAAGAAATCAAACAAACTTTTTTCCAGGTGAACAAAACATATTTAATCGGATATTAGAAGTAGGGAAGTTAGATCAGTAAGCTCACATTTAGAATAAATGAATAATTATTACTAATTTGCACCTTTCATGCAAATTGAACCAATCTTTTCACGTCGTCACTCCATTGACAAATCACTCCATCAGATCCACTGAGTTAAATTATTTCTTCGTTAAAGTCATGAGTTTCATGACTCACAGTCGGTCACGATGACCAAGGATAAATGACCTGTTCCATTGGACAGTTTCATTCTTGATCACGCATTGTTAAAGCTATGCAATTTTCACGTTTGCCCAAACATAACAATGACAGTATAATAATAGGCTGCGGATCCATTCAAAATAATTTAAATTAATTTTGATATCTGGAGAAGAATTTTAGATGAGTGAGAAAGACAAAGCTTATTGTTTTCTTCAATGCCACTCGGCTGGGAATTTTATTTATTCACATAGATTTCACATTCAGTAAAATTACGAGAAAATGGCCTTTGATATATATGTGTCCTTATATCTACCTTGGTGCAAGGACAACCAATATCGGATTTTGACCAAATTTAATTTATGACAGAAATCTTTCCAGAAAACAGTAAACTTTTCGGAGCAAGAACAATCAATGAAATGCAGCACTCTAGTACTGTGAAACGTTTGTAAATTGACCTCTTGCGGGGCAGTACTTAAGTGGTCAACTCATTAGAGAGGTTGCATATATGATTCAGGGTCTAATTCTATACCTGACAAAAGCGGACAACTTACAACATAAACCTTTACCAATCCTTGTTATAATTAAAACAATTATATAATAATTAAAACAATTTAAAATGTTTTGTTCATCTATGTATGTATATATATATATATATATATATGTGTGTGTGTGTGTGTGTGTGTGTATATGCAGGGAAAGGCTTTGTCGTGACAAGGCTGAACTCGATCCGGTAACTTAACTACTGTGTCATTTCAGGGGAATGAAGAAACAAAAAAATGGTCAACAATGAACGCTACTTACTGGAGTTTAGAGTTAATCCATTGGAGTTAGGGTTACAATTTCAACTATCAAAATATCACCTAACAGGCAATGACTTCGTTCAAATGTAGAAGGTATTTGAGATTTTTAGGTTTACAATTTCGACTATCCAAACATCACCAAACAGGCAATGACTTCGTTCAAATGTAGAAGCAATTTTCACCCGTCATACCTTGACGAGCGCCTTTCTAGTATATATATATATATATTATAGCTGCATGTATATGTGTTCCTTGCACAAATCCAGAGTTTATGTCGGATCTGTGCCAAGTTTGGCATAGAGATCGTTTGATACGCAGAAATTCACAAAGGTGGAGGCGGGTGACCAGAAAGTATGTGGAACAAAATGTTTACGCCTATTAAGAACAACTAGAAGGCTGGAGCCCCTTGCTCGCTTCGCTCGCCAACCCGTACCCCTTGGCTTCCTCCCTTATGAAATAAAAACTATTAGAAATCAATTAGGAAATAATCAAAATTCATTATGAATAAAATCTTTTATCTTCTACAAAAATGTAACATGAAAGGAGAAAAAGACGACTGTTTTTTTTTTTTTTTTTTGTGAAGCGTAAATTTGAAACATACTTAGGTAGAGAACGATGTGTCTAATTATCTGTGCGTCTACCCTCTTTCTCGGTAATGCAATTTAGAAGGATAATCCGAATCAAACTAAGCATTTTTTTTTTTTTTCTGTTCGAAAGACCTTTCACCGCAAGAACATTTAAACCACATGTTTCATTTTTTTTTGAGAAATTTTGCGGCTATATTTATACAATTCAAACATAAATAACCGAATAAAAAAGCGTTACACTCTAGATGTAAATTCGAATCCGTTGCAATCATCTAATGATAGACGCTCTTAGAAAAAAATTATGTAAAGAAATCCTTGCACGAACATTTTTATGGGATCAATTGAGGCAGTGAGAAGCAAAGAGATGTAAGTGCCAAAATGAAAAATTTGGAGATAAATCAGGGGGAATTGGTAGGAGAACCTCTCCTCTGTTTTAGGGCAAGAGATGGTACTGGTAGCTCTGGTGGTAGTACAGAATCGTTTTGAAAAGAAATTCAATGAAGACGTACCTAATATCTGAACTTTAAATGAGTTTTACTCGAAAATTCAGAAAATTCACTTACATCACTTTGCTTCTCACTGCCTATTGAAAGATATCTTTTGACTATATTTTAACTGCATTTTTTATCCAACATCTCCAGTTAAATAATACACATAGTACAATCACACATATTCAGATATCTTTTGCAAATTATTAACATTGTTAACTAAGCAACAACCCTTTTATTTTCGAACTAAATTATACGAGAAACTAATTTTTATATTTACGGCAATTTTTAAATGTATACACTACTTACAGTAAGGTGAAGAAAAGACGATACTTGAAATTAAAGTTTTTATTTCAGTACTAATTAGTTTTTTATTTTCCTTTAGATTATTATAATAAATATTTTGCTTGTGCAATTTATTACCGAATGATATAGTTTGTTTTGAAGCTTAGCTATAATTTCAGAAAAATCTTTAATTTGCGATAAATGTTGGTTATTTTGCATACCTAACTCTTTCGCAAGAGTAGAAAAGAAAATATTCATTTTTAATAACATTTCCCAACGTAATAAAAGACTACCTTCTTATGAAGCAACTATTATCACATGTATTATCTTTAAAAAGAATCCGTATTTCATCACCATTTTCTTGAATTATATCTCATTAACTATTTTCCTCAGTCAGATGACGACGCATTTTCCTTTACGCAAATTACCTACATCACAATGTAGGAGAGTGTGGGTTGCTTCAAGAAAATAAATCAAGTAAGACTGTGGTTTTCAATCTGAAAGGTGCCCTTCCTAGGAGACATTGAATTGTTGTTATGAGCGGGGGATGGGGTGGCGGGGACGCAGCTGTTACCAAATTTTTTGAACCAAAAGGAAGAAAAATCAAATTTATGGAACAAATTAAACTAAATATATTTGACAACATTAATAAAACAAATAATCTTAATACCATTATTTGTCGAAAGTTTGTGAGGATGTTTGTTATTCTTTCACGTAAAAACTGCTGAATGGATTTTAATGAAACTTTACAATAATATAGCTTATGCATCAGAATAACACATAGGGTACTTTTCGTCCCGTAATGGGGGGCAACGTCCCCCCAAAAAAGGTGCTATTTTCATATAAATTCTCTAATAGGAGGGCGAAAAATGTTTTTGCGCATATTGACATTATATGTCCAAGGAAAGCTCTGATTTTTCTGCTGAAGATGGCACCTGTTCGAAATTTCTAAGTAAAATCAAAAAACAAGTTATAAATTTTTGAGTTCCATGTTCGAAAGGCTTTCCTCAATTCAATACAGTATTTAGTGTATCATCTCAACTCCCTAGCGATAGCTACAATTGTTGTATTGTTGAATATTTTTGCTTTTCATCTGACTGTTCAAATCTTTTCTCAATTCAAATCTTAAAGAAACATTTTCGCATAAGATTGGCAAATAATAAATTTATTTGGCTGATTATTCTTCTTTTTGATGCAACTTTGATGCAATTAATGTTTTTTTTTTAAATATTTATTTGTGTTGATTGGATACTTATTCATTATCTAATCGACCAGCAGGAATTAAGGCAAACTTTTTTGCGCCAAGATATCAAGAGCTGAGGCATTTAGCAATTTTGTCAAGTATTGCTGTTTTTGAAGCTAAACACTACGTTATGCTGTTTCTCGGTTTTCACCATGTAACCAAACTATCACCATTAAAAGAATCCTTAAAATTTTTGTTTAAATGTGAACAAATCCACCAACTAAATTAGGCAAATCCATAAACAGCACAGAAACTTCCACTATTTTGTCTTAGTGTGCAATTTCGAACAATAGCCAAATTTTACTACTTATTTTGAAAATATTTCGTATGAAAATGTTTAGCATTATATCATGGTCACCAAAAGTATATCATCATTTGGCGACAGTATCTCTTTGACGAAAATTAGTAATAGACAATTTTACAAAGTAGGGAGAGGGTAGCATTATCTAAGGTATCCCAAAACGAGTACCGCAAATTTGGTAACATTTTAAATTGCACCAACAACTCACAATAATTGAAATTTCAGAAAATAACAAAAGCTAGTATAGAGATATTATGTGCGACTACATTTATTAAAACCATAGACTAATAATAAGAGTAGTCCGAGCTATGGCAACCCTTTTGCTGCTCATAAACCAAACCATGTGACTGGTGGATATCCTAGCAACAGCGGGCGTTAATCGTAGCAGACGATCAACGCCAGCGCGAAATAAAATAAATAGAATTGATGGAACACGGAAGAATGATCTTTTATGGAGTCCGATTTGTAAATTTGTTATTCTAAGTTGTAAATATTTTGTTAATAGAGTGAGTTTTTCGTTTAGATAGCATTGTGCATTTTCTTTAGTCAATTTCAATAACTCTCTAAGCAATAAAAGATGCAAGCGACCAAGAAGAATCAGCAAACGGTAAGATTTTTACCTACAGTTTCAATTTAAGATACCGATTAGTACATTTTTGCGTTAACGCAAAACGTTTACGCCATTTCGTTCACGCCAATGCTGACAGCTCCAAATGAAATAAAAGTTACCGAAAACTGATCAAAAACTATTACTAATGTCAAAATAATGCATAACTAAAAGAAAAACAGTTCAATCTCTGCACCTGGAAGTTTTTTTTAATGAAAACACATTGTCTTAAAATACATGTCGAGTGCCAAACTATAGATAATGCTGCCATCTAGCAACCATGCTGCCAAAGTCTTCGCCAAGCCCTTCCACTAGTCACATGATACATCTATGAACCAATTTTCTTTATCAGCAAGAATGAGAAAGATCGGTCTACTCTTATTATTAGTCTATGATTAAAACAATTGAGGCAATAAGAAGCAAAGGGATGTAAATGGCAAAATTAAAAATTTGGAGATAACCAGTACACATGGTAGGTGAACCTCCCCTCTGTCTTGGGGAAAGAGATGGTACTAGTTGCCCTGGTAGTTGCTGCTATACAGCATGATTTAGAAAAAAATTTCAATGAAAGCCCACCTAGGATGTAATCTTTAAACGCGTTTTACTCAACACTTGAAAATGTCCATTTGCATCCCTTTGCTTCTCACTGCCTCAATTGTACTTCAAACGCCCTATAGAGATAGTTTGAGACTATAGGTTCATAAAAAAAATATCAACTGATAACTTTTTTTTAAACAAGTGAAAATTCATTTCCTTTTTTGGAAGTTCTTCAAATTTTTATTTCTTTAAATGTCGTGCTTTCGTTCCTAAATGGATACTATTTTGTTCTTTTACTATTTTATTTATACTTCTTGCTGTTTTACTTTTATGGGTATGAAAGAAGCTCAATTTTTAATCACTTTAAAGCGGTGTGTTTTGAGTTCTTTCAGTTAAAACAAATAACGAATGAAGGTAGCAATTATTTCTCATAATTATTATTGACCCAGGCAACGCTCGGTATTTTTGCTAGTATAAGATAAAACAAATTAAACATTAGAAGAACACTACAATTTGAGAAAATTTGCGCTCAAAAGCAAGCCCATCCATACATTAATATTTCATTAATTTTGTATTTTAAACATCTAATTAAACATCTTAATACATATTCAGGGCCAAATTTAAAAAGTGGGCTTCTAGGGTCCAAATCCCCTTTGAAATGTTCAAAATCATTCCAAAAAATGCTTTTTGATTTACATTTTTGCTGAAAAAATTAGTATTACTATTTATTTTTTATTATTTTTTTTTCGAATATCATTTGAAGAATGAAATTTTATGATTAAAAAATTGTACAAAGATAGTGCTGTTTTATAGTATTTATTTTATGTTCTGCTGTTATTGTAAACTTTTTACAAAACAATACAGCGTGTTTCTTCAGATTCTGAAAAGCTAACGCAAAAAAAAAAATAAATAAATAAATAAATAAATAAATAAATAAATTATTTCAATTTGAAAGGGAAAAATATCTATGTTTAACTTATTTTTTGTTTACTGTTATAAAATATGAATTAAGAAGTGTTTCTTCGAATGCGCGTACACGTACACGCATTTAATCAAAAGACATCAATTATTGAATAGGGAGCAGGGAGATTATGTTTTTTTTTCTTTTATTAAATATATTCGTCATCTTCATTTGCTTTAAATAACCAATTGTAACAAAATCAGTAGCATACATGAACGAAATCAAGTTTAATTTAGACTTCATGAGGAATATGTTTGGTAAAACCTCCCTGAAACAAAAATTTGGTTTTGGCCACGCTCATATTACAATATTTTACTTAAAAAATGTGTCTTGGTGCAAAAAAAGGAAAAACTACTTTATATAAAATATGCTGTTGCTTCTCTAGTCCGTTAAATAATTTTCAATACCATAGTAGCATTTATGAAAACAGATTATCACGAAAATTTAAGATGATGTAACAATTTTCGTCTGAAAAAAGGGGGACGCTATAAAAAGTTGAATTAAGGGTTTTAATGAGAAATTGTTTTGCAATTAAAATCTTTCATCAGCCACTCACACTTACGTGTAGATTTCACGTCTTATTTTTGAAGCATTTTTTGCTAATAAAGTATCTGATGTATCCATTTCGGGTCGCTAACGCTCTTAATAGAGCTTATTTGTCATTAAAAGTAGAACAGTTGAACTTTTTTAAGTTGGCAAGAAATAAGTATTATCATTCAATTCAGTACTATGTTGTTTTTACTTAGTTGTTCTTAAATTATTTATATTGTTTTTTTTAACTAATCCAAATGGGTTAAATGCTGCGATTTTTGTTTTATATTGCCAAATACAGCTGGCACTGTTTATGTGAGTTGTAAATTGCAAAAATTTAAATTTGTCAAAAACGAATTCATTATTATTGAGTTTACTTACTTTTTTTTTTTCGTTTTTAGAGATTTTTCCTGTATATTAAGTCTTCTTTCATGTTTCCCCCCTTACTTTTACACAAAATTGGATTTATAGAAGATACACACACAATTTCTTAAATTTTTATAAGAAAAATTGTTTTTGAAATAATTAATTTGAATACCTGGAAGCCAAAATATTGAAATTCTTGCAATATAAAACGAGATAAAATAGGTATCACAAAAATTAATTTCGCTATATTTTCGCCTACATTAAATGATTGAACTACACTTTGCAGTCCAGTAATGAGCGTCCACTTTGTTTACTTTTTGTTACCGTAGTATTTTCAAAAACCGTCAAAACATTCATAAACGTACTTTATATCTACGCCCCACTCATTAATTTCAATTGCTAAATTGCGAAACTGTTTTCATAAATTTACTCATTACATCATATAATAGCTATTTACGTCCGAAACTGATCTAATCTCAGGTCTTGCTCAAACGTCAAAGCAGAGAGGAAAAAAAAGCAAACCTTATGATTTATTCGATTCAAATAAGATGAAAGACGAAGATTAATTTCAGGTTCGGCTCTTCGTCTTCTATCTCCACTCCATCCATTCAACAATTAACTCAATTAACTTTTTTATGCCTTATTTTCCTCCACTAAACTCATTCTCTGCTGGAAGGAAATGCATTCCCTCTCCAAGAAAACTGCTTTTGGATGAATATCAGAGCAAGGTGTGACCGGAGCAAATTGCAAACTTGGCGTTGAATGGGATTCTATTTATGTACATGACCTATTTGTGAAAGCATGGTCAAGAAAACTTTCGGGTGAATTCGGCTAAATTCAAGAAGAGAGAAATATGATATTCTCCTCAATAAATTTAAAAAGAACTGAAAGATCTCTGATGAGAGTTGTTCAGTTTGTCTTGGGGTTTAGATGTTTCGTAACTTTGAATAATTACGAAACTGGGACGTAAAGAACTGTTATCTTAACATTTAAAAGCGAAAATCAAGAAAGATTTTCTGAATGTGTTTGAAATTATTTTGATTTTGAAGAAATATAGTCTCTAGAACTGAAAAGAAGGAAAAGATATTTTTACTGTTTGGGCTTTTGATGTATTACTCTTAAAATATGAACTTCTTTCGTACTTGACGACAAATATAGTTTTTTCTTTTTTTTTTTGAGCAATTACGATTGCTTATTGTTCTCACTTGACTGTTTTTGGCGTTCCTATGATTTTATTTTCCCGCCAGCACCCTCTGCATCATCACCGTCGACCGGCTCCTCACGATGCTGCTACTATAGCAAAAACCATCTCCAGGTTGCGTCCATATCCTACACTTACACGCATACATACACGCACGTACACACACACAAACATCTACACACACATACATACACAAACACACACTCAAACACATATACACATGCATACATACATACACCTACACATACACACACGCCTACACACAACTACCCACACACTCATGCCTGCACACAGACACAAACACGTATGCCTAAACACACATACACATTCCCCCCACACACACAAACACTCATACACACAACTACCCACACACTCATACCTGCACGCAGACACAAACACACATACCTACACACGTACACATACCCCCTACACATAAACACATATACCCCACACACACACACATAAACACACACGCCTACACACACACACACACACACACACACACACACTCGTGATTGCGAAAAACATAATTTGAATTCAAGATGTCAAAATTCAAAGTATTTTTTTTTCCAATTTAATTTTCCTTATTTCGTTTGATACGTAAAGACGATTTCAACAGTGACTGTTCAATTGATATGTTCTACAATTACTTTTTAGCCAGCTGCATCCGCGACCAACTCATCAACATTATGCACTATAAGTGGTTTCGGAATTTAGTTAGTTACTTTTGCAACAATGGACCTGGTTTTAAAAAGTGTTTTTGATCAGTTATCTCTTTCTTTGTTGATAATTGAAATGCATATTTTTGTTTATAGGTTTCGCTATTTTCTCCCATAGTTTAAAAGAAAAAAAATTCTGAAGATTAGAAGATCTCCCGAACACTTGATTTTTTTTCAGAAGGGAAAACTTCTTAGGCGCGTTGAGTATTTTTGAGGTGGGGAAAACCATCCATTTCGCGACACCGTCACCTCACCTCAACCCCATTTGGAATTTAGCGGCTTCTCACTGTAACTTTACCACATTGCTTTCAGTTGGAACCATAGACTAATACTAAGAGTAGACCGAGCTTTCCCAGACTTGCTGAGGAAAAAATTGGTTCATGGATACATCATGTGACTGGTGGAAGGCTTGGCGAAAACTTTGGCAGCATGGTTGCTAGATGGCAACATTATCTATAGTTTGGCACTCGACATGTATTTTAAGACGTAATGTATTTTCCTTATAAATTTTTTTTCAAGTGCAGAGATTGAACTGTTTTTCTTTTAGTTATGAATTATTTTGACATTAGTAATTATTTTTTGATCACAGTTTTCAGTAACTTTTATTTCATTTGGAACTGCTACGTCAGCGTTGGCGTGAACGCAATGGAGGAAACGTTTTGCGTTAACGCAAAAATGTACTAATCGGAATCTTAAATTGAAATTGTAGGTAAAAATCTTACCGTTTGCCGATTCTATTTGGGCGTTTGCATCTTTAATTGCTTAGAGAGTTATTGAAATTGACTAAAGAAAATGAACAATACTATCTAAACGAAAAACTCACTATATTAACAAAATATTTACAACTTGGAATAACAAATTTGCAAATCGGACTCCATAAATATTCCGCGTTCCATCAATTCTATTTAATTTATTTCTCGCGGTAGTTGATCGTCTTCTACGATCAACGCCTGCTGTTGCTAGGATCTCCACTAGTCACATGGTTTGGTTCATGAGCAGCAAAGGGTTGCCATAGCTCGGTCTATTCTTATTATTAGTCTATGGTTGGAACTCGGACCTCAGCAGGGCTGTCAAGAGCAGGTTAGTCTCTTAATCCGATTCCTGAGTGAGCGCGAGTTGGATCCTCACCCGGGTCAGTACGTTTCTTTTCCAGAAGAAAACATTTTTAAGCTAAAATAACATTTTTGAAGTAAAAACTTTTTGAAGTGAATATATTAACAACCAATAATATATTCATAATAATTAATTTTAATATTTTTGAAGTGAATCGGTCCTTTTTGAGATGGGAAAAACAATGTTTCTGGTATCGGTGAGACATGTGTTTGCCGTTGCCACTCTGCAAATGAACAGCTAATTGTAATGGGGCTGTTCATATTTCACCTGTTACTTTTTGTAAAGACGCTTCTGCATTACCTCAAAATAAAATTCGGAAGAGCTTTGATGATTTACCAATGATTTTGAGTGGGAATTTGAGGCAGTCTTTACAAGATATTTAAAAAGGTTCGAATCAAAGTTTTTTTATTTCCTATTTTTGTTGCCATAAACCTATGGTATCAGTCTTGGAATATAATGATAATAATGATAATGTGTGTGTTCAGTAAGTTACCCCCCTAAAGCCAGGGCTAAGGCAGAAATACATGAAATATACCGCCAGCTCAGTCAATTCCAGCCGAGGACTGCAATTTCGTGCAGTCCTTGGTTGGACTGCATCGGCTCGACTGGACTGGAGGGAGGCTGGAGTGCCTCCCTCTTATTAGTACTCATTAGCCCGGCATAGGAATGACTGAGCTGGAGGTGGAAAACCTCTTAAAGAAGCCAAGAGCGCCAAACAAACTGGTAGCTAATACAGAATTAGCACTGACCAGACGAGTGACCATGATCTCTGCCTCCAGCTCGGTTATTCCCTATTCTAGACTGATGAGCCCAAACGGAGTCGAAACTACTATCTCTGGATGTGATAACCGGGCTGTTGCTATATTGCAAGCATTTTGTGCGTCTTTTGAAAACTATTTTAAAATAGGCCATGTAGCAGTGGTTAATCAGTTGCTAAATAAAACTTAAAAATGACAGCATCAAAGAACATTTTCTTCATCCTGTGTTTAAATAAAAAAAATAATTTCCCTTTAAGGTAAGACCACCAGTGGTTGACTCCCTCACTAGTAGTTGACACTTATAAAGAAAATAACAGCAAATTATACAAGAAATTACAAAATTATGAAAGAGTGTTACAATTTGTACTGCTTACACTTCAGCTTATTCACAAATTATCTTTTGGTGCCGATGCTTTTCTTGTTCATTTATTTTTTCTCTATTTCTTTTTCTTTTTTATGTCAACTACTAGTGCGGGTGTCAACTACCTGGTGGTTTTACCTTATATCTGGACTCGGGACTAGGATTTTGTGATGCACATAGCTCAGGGCCGTAACCAGACTTTTGTATCGGGGAGGGTTTTACCTAACACATTGCTCAGGAAATCTGTATGATCAATAAAATTTGATTTCATTTATATATTCTATTTATTTTTTTAAAACTAGGTAACTTCAAGCCAGGGGGGGGGGGGGGGGCTGTTTTAGAGGCATTAAGGAGTCTAAAGACCCTTTACATTCAAAAGTATCGGTTTTCTGGAAAAAAAATATATGTTATGCATAATTTAATTCTGAACAATTAGATACCTTATTTATTACCGTACGCAAAACACTTTTCAAGTTATCGTAAAAATACGTAAACTTTCCCCATAGAGATTTATGTTTACAGCAGCTGTTTAAGCCTCTTTTTCTCAGGTGCCGGTTTCTCGTTTTTCGTCCGTGATATCTCAGAAAGTTTCTTATGTATTTCCGTAAAAATTTTTACGCATTTTGGTCTGATTTATTTTTATGATCTGAATCTAAATTTTAACTAAAAATGAAAATTAATATTTAAAAAAAAAATTTCACCCAAAGTTTTGGAAAATTTTGATATTAACTCATAAAATTAAAAAAAAAAAAGAATGAATAATAAAAAAAAAAACTTAGGTTCAGGTCATAAAACTAAACCAGAGAAACATGCATTATAAAAGTTTTACGGAAATATATAAGAAACTTTCTGAGATATCACGCACGCAAAACGAGAAACCAGAGAAAACACAACCTGAGAAAAAGATGCTTAAATAGCTGCTGTTAACATAAATCTCTATGGGAGGTATACGCATTTTTTCAATAACTTGAAATGTTTTTTTTGCATTTGGTACTGAATAAAGTATCAAATTGTTCGGAATCAAATTAGGCAAACATATATTTTTTTCAGAAAGCCGAAAAATTTGAAGGTTAAGGGTCCTTAGACCCCTTAATATAGGCATATGTAAAAGATGACGTAACTAAAAAATCTGATGTGTACACTATATAACTTCGCTTCTGTTAAATATTCGATGTCTTTTTAATAATTCAAAAGAATAGATACGTGTACTCGTATACGCGCATTCGAAGCAATACTTCTTCAATTCACCTTCAAATTTGAAGAATTAGAAAAATTTTATTTTTCAAGTGAAATTGAAATTTAAATAAATAAATAAATGAAAAAAAGGATAACAAAAGATATTTTTTGGAATAGTTTTTAAAAATTTCGGAGAGGGTTTGAACCCTGAAAACATACCCTTTAAATACGGCCCTGACATAGCTAAAAACTATAAATGATTTATATTAAGCTACAAGAAAATCGCCCGTCAAGGTATGACGGGTGAAAATTGTTTCTACATTTGAGCAAAGCCATTACCTGTTTGGTGATATTTTGAAGGTTGAAATGGTAACCCTAACTCTAGTGGATTAACCCTAAACTCCAGTAGGTAGCGTTTATTGTTGACTTTTTTTTTTTTGTTTGTTTGTTTCTTCATTCCCCTGAAATGACACAGTCTTAAAAGTAAAACAGTTAAGTGACCTGATCGAGTTCAGCCTTGTCACAATAAAGTCTTTCCCTGCATGTTAAACATTATCAAAAAAAAAAAAAAATTATAAAATTATCATGCCGTGGCGCGAGTTTCATTGTTGAAGCACCCGGATTATTCGATCATCGGCAATTATTTACATGAGGATATGTTTTCACGCCTTTAAATTTTGTACGACGTTTATGTTCTCTAAATAATAATTCTAAACAATGATCACAGTTTAAAGAAAATTTTTGCTCTCCGGAAAATTAACTGAAAAGAGACTTTCACAGTTTCTGAAAATCATATCTAAACTCTTTAAATGAGATATCTTAAAAATATCCCAACTAATTTGCACAAAACGTATGTTTCAACTATCATTTTCTCCCCAGATACTTTTTTGATAATCAAAGCAAAACTCTATAAATGTTTTGATTTGACTGTGTGTTACATCTTTGAAGTTTATCCCACATTTGTGTGTTGGAAGTTATAATTCTTACCAAAATTACAGTTAAAAAAGATATTTTATGTCGCCAAAAATTTAACTGAAAATAAACTTTCATTTTTACTGAAAATCCCATCTGAAACTTGTTAGATGAGAAATCTCAAAAATTTCCCAATTAATTTACATAAAATTTAACTATAATTTTCACCCCAGAGGATTTTGTGAGTCACAAAGCTAAGATCTATAAATGTTTAAATTAGACTATATGTTAACACACATTTTAAGTTTGTTCCACATCTGTGTGCAAATAATAATTGTTGACAAGGATCACAGTTTGAATAAAATTTAAGTCTCCAAAAAATTACCTAAAAATTAGATTTTTCACGAATATTGAAAAATCCACACATTTGTGTGTTGGAAGTTATAATTCTTACCAAAATTACAGTTAAAAAAGATATTTTATGTCGCCAAAAATTTAACTGAAAATAAACTTTCATTTTTACTGAAAATCCCATCTGAAACTTGTTAGATGAGAAATCTCAAAAATTTCCCAATTAATTTACATAAAATTTAACTATAATTTTCACCCCAGAGGATTTTGTGAGTCACAAAGCTAAGATCTATAAATGTTTAAATTAGACTATATGTTAACACACATTTTAAGTTTGTTCCACATCTGTGTGCAAATAATAATTGTTGACAAGGATCACAGTTTGAATAAAATTTAAGTCTCCAAAAAATTACCTAAAAATTAGATTTTTCACGAATATTGAAAAATCCCACCTAAAACTCATTAGAAGAGAAATCCTAAAGATTGCTAAAATAATTTACCCAAAATGAAAGTTTCAACAATCATTTTCTCACCAGATGCTTTTGTGATGCACAAAATAAAAGTATAAATGTTTAAACTAGACACAAACACATTTTTGTGCTTTAAATAATAATTGTTAACAAAGACCTAATTTAAAAAATATTTTAGGTATACAAAAAAATTAACTGAAATATAATCTTTCACAAATACAGAAAATCACATCTTAACCTCATTGGATGAGAAATTCTACAAATTGCTAAAATAATTTACACAAAATGAAAGTTCTAACCATCATTTTCTCTCCAGATGCGCACACACGCAAGGAAGACATTAAAATATGAAAACAAATTACTTACTTAACCAGTTCTCTCCCAGTTTCATCGCACATGCTTCCAAATTAGATGGTAAGCCATTTTAGCCACACTTAGCAAAAATCATCGCAGCTTCTTCCCCCATGCATAAAATTTCCGAAAGCCACAGCAGTCCCACACTTAATATTTTCCTTAATAACCACTTTCGCCGAAGGAGGAGGCGTTGGAGACGACTTGTTTTTATTCTTTTCCAGCGCCGAACGATTTCTCCTCACAACCTGTTGATTCTCGGGAAGTTGTACAATCGAATGTGGCAAGGTAGACAGTTCTCCGGCATTCGCAGCATCTTGGGATCGCGCATGCGCCGTCTCTCACCTGTAAGAAAGTTGGGGGAGAAAGTCTTAAACTTGCCATATACGGCTGTCGGCCCACTTACTGATTTCCCTTTTTAATTTTAGAAAGACTGCGCTAATAGCAGTTTCACTTGTTTTTATTTCTCCTCTCCAATTGGTTCTCGGGCTATAGCACACTAACCTTCAAAGAGGACTCTCTTCGGCGCTCTCTTCGATTTGCTTCGGCTTTCACTTTTGGCTCACTTTCTCTGGTTTTTCTTTCTATCTCTCTTTTCCTCTCTTAATTTCTTCTTTTATTTACTTTTTTCTTACTTTCTTCTTTGTTTCCTTTGTGATGACTAGCTTGCAAATCTTGTGCACTTTTAAAAGTGAGATTTCCGGGTATAAAATAAAACTTGCAGAAATATGAAAAAAAAAAAAAAAATGTTTATTGATCTTTCACTCTCTCATTTCATTTAATTTCTTCTTCTTCTCCTTTTAATTTATTTATTTTCTCTATTTTCTTCATGGTTACTAGCTTTCAAATCTTGCGAACTTTCAAAAGATGAAATTTCCGGGCATGAAAAAAAAAAAAAAAAACCTTGTTAAAATATGTTGAAAAATAAAAACTTTCTCATCACTCTTTCTTTCTCTCTCTCTTTTCATTCCCTCACTTCTTCTTTTTATTTAGTTACTTTCCTTATTTTCCTCATGATGGTTAGCTTGAAAATCTTATCCAGTTTGAAAAGCATGAGATTTTAGAGTATGAAACAAAACTAGTAAAAATATGCACATAAAAAATAATTTTCTTATTATTCTTTCTCTCTCTCTCTCTCTTCATTTCTTCATCTTTTATTTACTTTCTTCTTTTCTTTCCCCTTGTGGTGACTAGCTTGCAAATCTTGTGCACTTTGAAAAGTATGAGATTTCCGGGTATGAAATAAAACTTGTGCAAATATGTAGACAGATTATAATCTGCTCATTATTCTTTATCTCTCTCTTTTCATTTCTTCTTCGTTTCCTTTAATTTATTTATTTTCCTCACGATGAAATAAAAAAGAAGAAAATGAGAAAAAAATGAATAAAATAAGATCTGCTTGCTGAGAGCTTGCAAATCTTGTGCAGTTTTAAAAATATCTGCTTGCTGTGAGCTTGCAAATCTTGTACAGTTTGAAAAATATAGAATTTCTGGATATGAAATAAAACTTTTAAAAATATGTACAAAAATAATACGTTGCTCACACAGTATTATTTCTCTCTCTCTCTCTTTTCATTTCTTTTTCTTCTCCTTTCATTTATTTGTTTTTCTCACTTACCTCATGATGACTTAACTGGAAAACCTTGTGCATAGGGGTTGTAATAAAAATTCAGTAACGGTATTCGGAATTTTTAAAATGTTTTGATATCGGAATACCGGTATTAATACCGATAGTTGAAATTTCTCAGAAAATGCTTGAAAACATATTGTTTCGTTGCCACATTCCATAATTTTGTACTAAAATTGTATTATAATGAAAACGTATCGTGAACAAATATAAAATGAAGTAACAAATGTCCTAATAAAAAATCGATACTAGTAAAAAAACAAAATACATCTATTGAGTTGTCTCTAAGCCTGGAACTCATTTTAGTGCTCAACTTTCCTTAAGTGAAAATACTTTTTCTGAATTCACGCAAGTCGGTGGTACTGTTAAAAATGCGTGATACACCTCCTTTAATTGTCTAGAAGTCTTTTATCTTCAAGTAATTCTGTCTGTTACATGTCATTATTGGAACCCTTTTTTTTGTGTGTGTGTGCGTGTTTCTTTTGCATTGTGTGTATTATTATTATTTTAATGTATAGCTAGTTGTAATTTCTTTCCAAGAGACGGCAGGCAAACTATTTAGTAAAAAAAGAATTTTAAAAATAAAAATAATAAAATAAATAAATTACCAACTAATATTAATGTAAAAATAACTTACAATAAATTTACATAGTGATTACCGCAAAATACTAATTATACATTTTTACACCCTTTTTAGACGCTTATAATAACCCTAGGCTAATATTTATATCCCGGAGAGAATATGGAAACTGTTCACATGTGCCCTTAGATGTTGTTTTCACAAGTGCCCCGTCATGTACCTCAGAGCTAATTTTCAAAAATAAAGAACTTAGTATTTTGATTTAAAAAATTAAACACTGTCATAAATTTACTTGAATGTTCATATAATGTTTTGCAGTAATTAAGTTTAGCTTATTCGTTACTTTAAAACATGTTTTCACGTGAAGAAGACGGCGATAAGATCACATACAACACCTAATAATAAAAAAGAAGTTGTCACCACAGAAACATAAACCAGCTCATTGCTCTAAAAGTTTGGAAAAGAAGTAGGACTGGTAGTGCCAATTACTTGATAATTTTTCACGATTTTTCGCTTAACGTTATCCTAGTAAAACATACCACGTTCACATGTACCCTATGCTCACATGTACCCACCTTTCCACTATATAAAAAAGTTTTGAGTTACTATTACAGATACTTGAGACAATTTATTTTGATGGTTTTCCTGAGTCAAATTTATTTCAATATTTCTAGACGTTTGTCAAATATGGGTCATTCTCAAAAAAGTGTAACTTTTCTGTCACACGCCTTTCACAGTAAAACCTTTAAGGAACAATTCATTTAACAATGATTTTTAATTTCATTAAAAATATATCTATTAAAACCTGCCAACAATTTTTTAATAATGGTTTTTATTTTAGTATATTTTTGGTTCCCAACATGTGAATTCTCACCTCCGTCGCATGTCACTCACCTTGTGTGACTATTTATGTTGCTTAATAACTTGTTTAATTAGAAGTATATTTTTATTTATTGATTACTCCTTTCCCAAGTGTCGCAAATACTAATTGTTTAAGTATATTTAATTTTTTAATATTGTGTTTTAGTTTGTTTTAGTAGGAAAAGGAGTCATGTCACGCAATAAATTCTCACCTCCGATACCTAAACACAAAATGCCATTCCTCATTAACACGTGGCAGTAATGACATCAAATTTTATTTTTCATGATACAAGGGAGCCCCCTTGTTTATTTTCAGCCATAGTTGAAGTTGTGAGATTTTTGTCGAAAAACAAGAAGATAGATTTTGCTTCAAAAACTTTGTACGGTTATTCTGACTTTTCACCTCCGTGAGCTTGAATTTCAGGGATGCAAATTAATGTAAAAAATAAGTGAACATATTTTCATATGCTTAACATGTGCAGAATGTAGCAACAAAGAAAAAAAATCCTTGAAAAATGTATCTATTAGGCCTATATTAATGGAAATTCCTCACCTCCGTGGCAGACCTTATGAATGTCATTATTTCTGAGGGGATAATAAATGATGGAGGGGAAATATATCAATAATAGGCATTCTATCAACATTATAAATTGCCAGTACAGCCTCAAATTTACTAAATACTACTTTTTAACATACATTTGAAACTACTAATGAAGCCGTACTTTAATTGAGAGAACTTAATATTATATTCCCACTAATCATCAAAATAGCTGATCATTTGCACAATCAACAAAATTACTACTTTGATATAAAATTGGCCTCGATTTTTAAATATTAAAAGTTTTTTCTTTTTTCTTTAATTTCCGTGAACAAGGCATTTTTTATTTTTTTATTCATGAGTAAAATAATTGAAACTTAACTGGGCCATTGTTTATGGGAACTTCTAGTAGATAACACTTTCATGTAAGAATTGAAAAAAAGGAAAACAAAAGATTTCGAAATTGAAAAATATGAGACGTATGTGTGGTTTTTTTTTTTTTTTTTCAGCATTCTATTTTAGATTTTATGTGAACTTTTTAAACTAAATTTGTTTCAGAACTTCTAGTTGGCAACACGTTATTTTCATTTTATCTTGTGCTTCGTGTACGAACAGAAGTTAAGACTTGGGTTTTGCTTGATGCTCTGTTTAGCTCTCCTAAAGATACTGTGTTTAGTTCTCAGAAATTAAGTTTCAAATTTGTTGATCCTGGAAATTGATGCTTGTCTTCTTGCCCAAATTAATCCACTCGCAACAAAATTGCTTTTGCCCTGCAGCACTATGAAAAAGAAAGCTTTTCACAGGAAATCATTTTGCTTCCCCAATGAGCTGAAACTGTCTCCGACTTTTATTTCCTCTCTTTCAACAATAGGCAATATAAAGTTATTTCAGTGTATGACATCCCATCTTTCATTTCTAAAGCCGCATAGCTAGAATGCCATCCGCTGCTGTTCGCTCCCAGGTTATTTGCGTCAAAGTTGCGCGGAATTTCAACACGCTATGAATTTGTTGACCCTAACATGGAATCACTAAAAATGTGTCAGCTCTCGCATTGAACTTAGAAGCTTCTTTAAAAAATGTCACAGCATTCTCCCTTCATGGTTCCTATATAAAGAAACATAAAAACACAGGCCAAAAATATCAGGACTTGAGCTTGTTAAAGTCAAATGTGACACATTTTGAACATTTAAATTGAAAATCAAGTGCGTAGAAACACTAAGATATTTTCAAAGTGGCAACATTTTTGTTTCATCATGGTGATTACCACGGGCAAAGTGCAACTAGTCATGAAAAAAATACCTGGGGGAAAAAAACATTTTTCTTTTTAACGTAATTTTACAATGAGAGTAAATGTGCTTTTGCTTTTTTTTTCTTTTTTTTTTTTTTTGCTTTTTTCTAAATTTTGAAACTAATGGGGATAGTTTTTCAATGTAACATTACAAAATGAACATTCACTTCACAGTGACCCAAAATCAGCAAAATTTTAATAGTCACTAACTGATTGGTCCCGTGTGTGCGAATGAACTGTATTATATACATGAGTCGGCCAAGGAAACATGTAGGGCTTATAAGGTTTTAAAAAGGTTGCACCTTATAAGCAAAATTATTTGGTGCAAAAAAGGTTGCGAATCCCTGCATTGTACAAGCAATGAAATGCAGCATAGCAATTATTCAAGGCAGCAATTATTAGCATAGCAATTATTCAGCATAGTAATTATTATACAGGACGCTGAGATACAGTACATTACACTAAATACAGTGCAACAAGTTGAAATGCAGTGTGACACGTTGAAATGCTATGTGGACGCTGCAACACTTTGTGGAAGTCTGAAATACTTTGCGGAATGGGCTGCACCAAGCTATTTTAGCTATATCGCTTTTTATGCGCTTCGTTTATCCAAATCCTGATGCTACCTTTTTGTACAGCCTTGGCAAACCAAGCATTGGACGCACCCACTGGACGACCCTACCTCTATTAGCGCTGAATAGTATTATATGGATAATCTCGGCCTTTTAGTAACACTGCCGAAGTCCAGTACTTTCTTGATGCACTCCAGAAGACGTACGGAATACCATGTTATCCTATCGATTTTCAGTCATCTGCGTTCTAGATTCCTTTGATCTGCGCTTTACACACCTTTTCAATACAATTTCGTGAGAATGTAGGCTACTAACTAAAGAAATTGAACACGTGCATTTTATCATTTTCAACTGGATTTGCTGCCAAAATAGAAAAGTACTAAAATACAAGGGCTATAAAGTATGATATGGATTTAATTTGGTTTGTGAAACTGTTAAGGAAATTATAAATTCCAACGGAGCACCGTGCCTAGTTGTATGAACGAATGACTACTCCATTCACTTTAACTTCTCTATTATATTTGACTTATACCACCTCCGGCCGTGCATTAAATGTGAAAGTGTCCGCCTCCACTCCTTTCTTTTGATAATGGCCGCTGTTCAACACAATGCGCATCTGTGTTGAATTTCAAAAAACCGTTTTGCTTTAACCGCCTCTTCCATATGCGACCATTTCCAAGCTCCAAGTTCTTCCATAACCTTCCTCGCCCTCAAGGTCAGAAGCTTTCTCCACCGACGATCAAAGAATTATGCAATTGTGTTAGTAGTACTTTCTTTTTTCAGTCAAGAGAATGGATTCTATAGTTTTTGTATCCATTCAACCCACGAATTTGAGAAAAATGAATGACATGCATTTGAATTGAAATTGAATGCTTCGTGACAGAGATTTCGTACAGTCCTGGAATGCGTCTGATGTGCAATTATCCAGTCGTAAAATTTTGAAATGCTGTTTCAGGTTAATTCGCTCTGGTAGCGAAATCAAGCGAACCAATGCTAATTTGAATCCGTTGAAAAAAGTGTGGCTCATAACTTATGGAAATAGTCCATCCTCAATATTTGTGCGCATAAAGAAATCATCTTTATGCATCAAAGCATCATAGCTTTTCAAGTATTAGATAATTTACAGCGCCTTGATTCCAATTGAAATTTCAAATAAATGGTCTTAAAACAGGAATTGTACTTCCAACTTAACTCTTCAGACGGAAGACCTTCTCTGCGACGAGACGAGTATAGTTTAGCATGAAAAGTTAGCAATAGATTAAAAACATACTGGGTTAAAATAATACATTGTTTTGCATAATATTTTTGCACTTGTTCAACAAAATCATTTGAAGCAAAATTAATCTCTCAATCATGAGAGATATTATTGTTAATTCATACTTTAGCACAATCTCAAATCCTGGGCATTTACCGTTTCTCTTCTGGAGAAACGGCAGGGCCAAAACTATTTAGTGTCCAGAATATATTGTTATACTTAGTATACTTGGTGTACTCGCACTAACTGGACTATAATGATGTAGATGCAATGTGCTTAACGAGAACGACGAGTTCGAATGGAGAAATTGTTCGAATGGAACTGTTTGCAGTTCCCGAGGGTTAGTGAGAGATAGCGAGCAGGGTGCGATAGTTACCCAGTAAAGCAATATGTATCTATTGATTTGCCAAATATGGCTGTGCAGGACAATGTTGTACGGGTTCTTATGCGCTGTAGACAAAGTGACAACGGTAGAAGTAGAAATATAATACTTTGTACTTCTGCCGTTGTATCCTCAGCTTTTCTTCAAGTTGCTCATATATATGCTCTTTTTTTGGAAAATTCTATTCATACTTTAATTAGATTGTTTGTATGTTTTTATTACATTATGTGCTTTCTTTTTTCTTTTTGTATGTTTTTTTTTTCTGTGTACTTATAAGCTTAGCATACAACCAAACTACGCGTGGAAAAAAAAACTTATCTTAAGTTACATATTTGCGAAACATTTGTTACTTTTTTTAGCAGACATTGGTTATGACAATGACATAACTATGCAAAATGCATGTAAGATCAGATTTTTCTGATAAACTTAAGCGACAAAAATAATAACGAATTAAACAATCTTCACCAAGATTTCAAAGAAATACAATTTTCAACTCGCATACTCATACACAAATAAATTCCTTTGAAAATCCACTTTTTTAAACATACCAGCTAGCTTTTTCCTATCAGCTGTATCCAAATTAAGAAAAACTCGAATTTTTGCTCCATGCATCTTTTAATACTCGGCAATTATACGACCTTGGGAAGTATTTGCTCCATGCTGCTCCGTTAAACTGTAACTGCATCCGGCTGTGCATAAGGGTGTGGAGCAACGTGGAGGCAACAACAACCTTGTTCTTCGAGGCAGCTCATTGCGAAGCGATACAATTATCCCAAACTGACCTTAGGATATGCGATGCACCGTCTGAGATACCAAATAAAAAGTGCGAAAGTGATGGGTGTGATAAACATAAATTTCTGCTATCGCACATCCTTGAAGGGCATCACTTTTTTGCTGCTTATCATTTCCATCTGAGTGAATCATATATTACTTACAGTTGCTATAATCAATTTCCCGTTCATATGTTTCAAACCAGTCTTTTAAACTCGTCTCAAAGTGATTTACCTTCTCTGATACATTTCTGATGCCTCAATTCTTCGTGTTTTTAAATTTTGCATAGCTTATTATTTCTGACAATAGAAAATCGTCCGTCAAGGTATGACGGGTGGAAGTTGCTTCTACATTCGAACGAAGCAATTGCTTGTTTGGTGATATTTTGGTAGATGAAATTTTAAACCTGATTTCAGTGGATTAGCCCTAAACTCTAGCAGATAGCGTTCATTGTTGACCATTTTGTCGTTTCTTCATTCTCTTAAAATTAGTCTTGCCAG
Organism: Uloborus diversus; assembly: GCF_026930045.1. NCBI lineage: Eukaryota > Metazoa > Arthropoda > Arachnida > Araneae > Uloboridae > Uloborus > Uloborus diversus. The sequence goes on along the minus strand of NC_072731.1, from coordinate 240,479,172 downwards.
TAAAACAGTTGAGTTGCCGGATCAAGTTCAGCCTTGTCAAAATAAAGCATTTCCTTGCATATCAAACATTGCCAAAAAATATTAACAAATTATGAATAACTTCCGTGAGTTTTGGTGCTCAATAATGACATATTGCCGTCACGCATGCTACAGCGCAAATTTCATCGCTGCTGGCGTCAGCGTTACTCGATTAGTGATTATAGCTATTACACACATGAGGATTACTGGACTATCAAAATGAGTAAAATGTATTAAAATAAGTGAAAGAGATGGACCGTAGGGTAAGTTCACTGAGGGAGCTGAAGAGACTCGTACCCTTTCAGATACAAGTAAATGAAATCATCTTACGAAATGGAGATTCTCATACTAATTTCAAAACTGCTGCCCATGCCTATGAACAGGGGTGCCCCGTTTAGAGGTCACTGTGACCTCCCGAAAATACCTCCTTTGGCAAATTTGGTCTGACAGTGCGGCAAATTTGGAGACATAAATGAAATGCGGGAATTTTTCAAATGTTCGAATGTCCCTTTTCATTAGATGTATTTATGTGTGCATACCCTTCCTTGATTGAATTTATTTAACTTGGAGTTACATTCGGCAAAATGAGACTTCCTGCCTTCCCAAAAATGTACGTCCGGGGCAGTCAAGCTTGTAAATGATAAAAGTATGTCATCTTTTGAAAGAATTTATTGAAATTGCATCATGGAATTTTTTCTTCTGAGCAAAAAATATTATTTCTGTGGATTCTGAAATATATCTTCCCGTTGTTTTAGGAGACGCTTTCGTAAATTCACAATTCTACTCAGTATTTATTGGATAAAGCAATAAGTATTTACACTTCTTGAGTCGAGACTCACTTGGGGAAAAATTGCAAAACACCAGTTTAAAATTTTTGAGAAAATTCTTCAAGCATTTGAGAGAAACAAAGCTGTTCTGAATAAAAGTAATGAGAAAGTACAGCAGCGATGTCGTATAGAGAGAATGGGGTCGTTTCCAAAATTTTAAAAGTATTTTTGTCTGAAAGAGCATGCTTAAAAACATAGGATCTGACCTTTTTAAAAATAATTTGACTAAGTTTAATATTTTTAAAAAATTACTTTAATCGGTGCGCTTTCATTGTTTGATGCTTCTGCCGATGACATCACAAATGATGAAATGTCATTCACTGTTGCCATTCAGAAGAGCACAATATTTAATTCGCAACTTTACTCGCGTGTACTGGCAACGATAGGGTTGATAGCAAGCGTAGAGGCACTTTTTAAATCGCTGCTTGATTATCATAACGTGGAAACGCAGTGAAAAATGCGCCAAAGGACATCATTTGTGACGTCATAAAGACCACGCCTTGTTTGAAAAATTGGACATTTTAAAAAATTAATTGAAAAATAACTGTTGGGAAAATGAAAGTATTTTCTGCGTCCATGTTATTTATTTATTTATTTATTTTTTGCTTTTTCTTTCAATTTCTGTGACTAAAAGTAGTACTTTTGATTGAAGGAAACAACCCCATTGTAGGAGTCAAGAATTACAGCAATTTGACAATACAGCAATGGTTTTTTCTAGCGTGAAATTATATTTAACCTGAATATGGATTCTATACACCAGTCAACCTAGTTCAACCTTGGTTCTACGGGACACTAGGGCTCCCTCTCAACTTTGACAGAGATTCCACAAGAGATCACTATTTGTTTAAGCAAAACTCCAAAATGTTGGCCAAATTTCATTTTTTATGAAAGACTAGCATTCCCGTACCCGGCATTGCTCGGGTAATGGAATTAGCAGGGGTTAACAGTGCTGGGTGCACCTAGTTTCGAAAATCCCCTATAATAATTACTTATTACCCATAACTTTTTCTAATTTGGGGAGGATCCCGGGGCCCCTGAACTCCTTACATATATGCCTTTGTCCTTAACCGATCTTTAACTGTTATTAACGATCCTTTTAAAGTATTGATTATCTTTGCAAACACAGGCCATCCACATTTTATTGATATACCTATGTTTAAGTAAGAACTTCTTTGTATAAAACATTTTTAGTTTTTTTTTTTTTTTCTGGTGCTAAAATTATTAAGCTGCTTGATGAACTGACTTTGGAGAAAGCTACATAACATTGGCCATGTGAAAAAAGTCTTCTCTTAAATTGATCCCTGCTACTTTTAATGTCTGTCCTTGTGACTTATTAATGGTTATTGCAAAGCAAACTTTAACAGGAAACTGCACTCTTCTAAATTCAAAAGGATAGTCCGCCTGTGACGATGTTCTTAAAAACTTCGTTTCTAGTTTTGAAAAAATGAAAGCAATAGACAGAAACATTATGATTTGACTTGAGAAAAGCCTCGAAGAACCACGTGAGAAACAAAAACAATATCAAATTTATAGTTCGCTATCGACCAAAAGTTGAGTTGAAGTACTGAATAATGATTTGAATGGAGGAAAGCCTTCGAAAATAAGGGATTTGAATTCAATGACAGGTTTTAATTTCGCAGAAATTAAGAGGTTTTAATTAATTTCTCCCGAACTAATTGAGATTTCGAAAAATCCTTTCTTAGTGGTTACTTTCGTAATCATGCGGACATGCCTGCCAAATTTCAAGTCTGAAGCTTCAGCGGTTTCGGCTGTGCGTTGATATATATATATATATATATATATATATATATATATATATATATATATATATATATATATATATATATATATATATATATATATATATATATATATATATATATATATATATATATATATATATATATATATATATATATATATATATATATATATATATATATATATATATATATATATATATATATATATATATATATATATATATATATATATATATATATATGTATGTATATATATATATGTATATATGTTATCTCAGGACATTGATTTTTATATATTAAGATTGAATTCTTAAAGGCGGTTTGCTTTTAGAAACAAATACGATAAATATTTTATGGACAAAGTTATCTTAAATTTCTGAAAATGCGCGTGCTTCATACAGTAATCCAAATGCATCAAGGAATATATCTTAAGAAAAAAATGCATTAGCAAGCTCACCAACTAATGTTATCTTATTAAGATATTTGAATTGCAATAAAATGAAGATCCAATAATAAGTTTAAATTTTCTTCTTTTCTTAAATCAATTAATTAATTAGATTTATTTTATTTAACTCTTTGATCAAGAACTTCTTTCAGGAAACGGTAAGCTCAAAGGATGCCCCAAGTGCAAACAATTGAATACCCTTGCCATACACCAATTCATCAGGGGAGAAGCTGGAACGAGAAGTTGTAATTTCATAATCTTTACTAATAATAAAGCTGAAAGCCTCTCTGTCTGGATCTCTCTCTGTCTGGATATCTCTCTGACTAGATTTCTGTCAGGATCTCTGTGACGCGCACAGCGCCTACACCTTCGGCTGATTTTCATGAAATTTAGCACAGAGTTAGTTTGCAGCAGGAGGGTCTGCGACCTCGAAGCGATTTTTTGAAATATCAGTTTTTTTCTTTTTCTATTCCAATTCTAAGAAATTTTACCGAGGAAATTATCACAACGTGAACTTGTAAATTACCAAATTATCATAACGTGAAACCACAACATGGGCAAGCAAATGAACATAGCAAATCGGGGAGAAATTCATAATCCATTATTTGCAAATATACAGGCGAACCAAATGACCTTTTAATTTTCTATTACGGGCAAAGCTGTGCGGGTACCACTAGTCGAAAATATTAGTTGAGTTGAAGAAATTCTTGTCTGAGAAGACATCGTTCCTCGAAGATAGCCGGAATACAAAGCTTTAGGTTCCTATTATTGTGGGTTCCTTCTGCCAATTCATTCTTTGTCAAAAACTACATCTTTTCAGGGCGCAGTCAACTTCGATTCTTAAATGACTGTATCAATGCATCACCTTATCAATCAGCTGCTTTGGTGTACCCATTTGAAAAGATGTTCAGCAAGTTAGATTGGCAAAACTTTCAAAGTCCATGTTTACATTTCTTGCTGCTTGGATACATCTACATGAACTTTCATTGCTCATGAGCTAAAAGCAACATGAAACGGGGGTTAGACAAGGAACTTCGTGGTTTGTTTGGTTTTTGTGTACCGAGACCTTATTTACGTACTTTCTTGTCGTGCTGAGAAAGTGACTCAAGCATGAATTATCAAAAAAGAAAAAAAGAAGATCTTATTACCGTAAATAAGGTGTTTTTTGGAACAAAAAAGTAACCAAAGTATGGTGGAGATAAAAAGTTAGAACACATATTTCTTTACATCATCCTCAAAGTTCTGGAGAACAGAGTTTTGTTCAAAAAATCTTCAAGTAGTTACCCCAATCTTTTGCGTTGACTTCTTATCTAAAAAATAAATAAATAAATAAATAAATTTCAAAATAAAAATAAAAATTTAAAAAAAAAATCACCGAAACACATTTTTCGTAGGTAAAGATGTATCTTATGGAACTTCCTGGTTGTAGTGCGCGCCTTTAAGACCAAATTGTATCGCTTTATCTAATCTCAACCTCAAAAGGCTTAACATTGATTTGCCTAGCCGGAAATAAGGTTCTTTAGGATCAAAAACGTACCAGAACCAGAATTTTGGTTGAAAAAAAAGCTCAAAACACCTTCTTCTTTCGATCATCCTCAGGGTTCTGGAGAACAGAACTGGAGAAAGAGCTAAAAAGTATCTTTGAATAGAATCACAATCTTTTTGCGTTAGCTATTTATCTGGGAAAAAAATCACAGAATAACACACGTAATGTTGGTAGAGATGTAAGACATTTTATGGAGCTTTCTGGTTATGGTGCGCAATATAAATGACCTTTAAGAGCAAATTGTATCGGTTGATCTAATCTCAACCGCAAAAGGCTTAACATTGATTTGCCTTGAAATAAAGTTCTTTAGGATTAAAAAAGTACCAGAACCAGAACTTTGGTTGAAATAAAAACTCAAAACACCTTAAAAAAAAAGATCATCCTCAGAGTTCTGGAGAACAGAACTTAGAGCTAAAAAGTATCTTTGAATAGAATCACAATCTTTTTGCGTTAGCTATTTATCTGGAAAAAAAATCACAGAATAACACACGTACTGTTGGTAGAGATGTAAGACATCTTATGGAGCTTCCTGGTTTTGTGCGCACTATAAATGACCTTCAAAAGCAAATTGTATCGCTCTATCTAATCTTAACTGCAAAGGGTTAACGTTGACTTGCTATGTAGCATTTTTGGAAAGGCAACACCGCTATGAATCAGTGAAATACACGTTGATAGCTAATTGGGAAAACTCTTTTCCTGTTTTTGATGAAGGGCAGGTGCTTCAGTCGTTGTTGGCCGTGTAATAACGTCACGACCCACAAGTCACGAAGCACTCCACCTCGTTTTCAACTTTAGTTTCAGACTCCACGGAATACCCAGTGCTCTGAATCGTCAAATTTTCACCTCTCAGTGGGAAATTGAATAAAATCTTTCTCTGACGACAGATGAATGTTGCTTTTAAAAAAAGAGGATACTTAAATTAAATTCATCGTGAAACTATTATCAGAAGTGGATTACTATGGTTTCAGTCTCGATTGAAAAAAAGAAAAATCAAACCAATTAGATAACTTTGACAAACTTTGCCGATAAGTAAAAAAAAAAAATGCCAACGCAGTAAAAGTCGGAATAAATGCAAGGGGTGTAATAAAGAAGGCTGCTTCTTCCGCAGTAATCCCGACAGCAAAGTACTAGTATAGAGCAAAACGTAGAATGATTCTTATGTCAAACCATAGTCAACGAATCTTAATTTAAAAAAAAGACATTAAATGTGCTAATGATAATTTACAATTTATTCAATACACAATCACCTTTGTTGCACTGGTATGCCGATGCTGTAGCTTGAGCAAGTAAGCATGACCTCCATATTGTAGATTCGCACACACACACTGAAAGCAGGAGCGCCAAGATGGGAGGTCATTGCGACTTCCCAAAAAAAAACCCTTTACAGGCAAATTTTGGCTGACGATTTGGCAAATTTTGGGGACATCATTGCAGTTTTGAATTCCCGAGTTTCTATTTTCATTAGATGTACTTATGTGAGCGTACGCGTATTTTATCATTCGGCAATATTCGGAGTTCCATCCGGCAAATTGAGAATTTCTGTCCTCTTAAAAAATTTAAGTTCGAGACACCCCTGACTGAAAGTTGCCATTTTCAACGAACATTTTCATCAAGCACTTAATTTTTTGAAGCTAACCCCTTTATGACAGTTTTCTTTCATTTAGACTGCGAGTTGGAGCATCCCTGTTTTCAATAGCGGCAACGTAAATTAGTATGGAAATAATCGACAGACGAATATCCAATTCAGCAAGCATACTTGAACAATTTCATTGCATTAGAAGTTCAATCAACAATTTTATGTCTTAATACTCGTGGAACTCTAACAGAAACTATTTTCCGCACACTATTTAACATCGATTTCATCGAGTATTTTTAACGGATATTTACTTTCATCTATACACGGACAAAAGATGTTTCAAAAAAAAAAAAAAAAAAATGCTGCCTACTGATAAACTTTCCTATATAATTTATGTTTTTGAAGCTAACTGCTAACCCTACCTTAGATCTATTCCACAATTTGGTAGGTCACTGAATTTTAAGTGTGGATTAATTGTGTTTCACCAACGCACGAGTGTCTAAATCTTGTAAACAAACCTGTGTGTCGCATGGAAATCTTTCAAAAAGATTTCTTCTAATACAAAGAAAGCGACTCATTAAATTTTAATGCCGGGATATTAGTGTTGCTTCGAGGAATTCAAGGTTGCATCCATATATGGATCAAAGTGGGCGGAGTCAAGTTTTGTAACTCGACCTTCAAATAGCGAAAGTGAGTTTCTCCTAGACAAAAAGGTGAGCCCAAGTAAAGAAGTTGGAATTGATGATACGGCAGTATTATGCAGTTACAGCGCCTACGTAAACCACAAGATTAAGAAAACACAGCAAACTCGGGAAGTTTTTCTTAGTCCTTTTTGAAAGATTTCAGTAAACAGCTTCCTCTGATTGCTGTGATGTTGGGGATCAAAACAGAAAGGTCCCGTTGGAAAAAATGGTCTAAAGCTTCCCTGCCTGCCTGACCCCCCTCCCCCAGAGCTGTAAAAAAACTTCAAATTGAATAGACTACAAGTACTACTTTTGGTACTACTTTTCTCCTGATGGTGTTTTTCTCTTGATCCTTATTTTTCCACAATTTGAATTTAACATTACGAATTTGAAAGTTTATAATATTTAGCATCAGTGTGTAAAGTAGTAACAGACTTTTAGTTGATACTGCGACAAAGAAAAAAAAACAAAAACAGGAAAATTAAGAAAATGTTAACCGTACTTTTTTCCTTGTAGTATTACTCGTTTTTTGGACCCTTTCTATGAATTGCAATGAAAATTATTGTTCCTCTATTCATTTTTAACTCCCGACACACAAAGGAAGGGGGTTATGAGTTTGAAGTACGTGTGTATGTATTCGTGTGTCTGTGTATCTGTCTGTGGCACTCTAGCGCCTAAACAGATGGACCGATTTTGATTTTTTTTAATCATTATTATTAGTTGAAAGGAGAGTTGATCAAGAGTGTTCTTATCTAGGTTGCATCTTCGGATGACATTAACTAACGAAGATATTAATTCAAAATCTATAAAATGATTTTCGCGAGTTTTGCAGCGGAAATATATTTAAAATTTTAAAAATTTAGTACCAAAATCAAGAAATTTTTTTCTGCGTCTGATAGAATGTGGCTGGAATTTCCATTATTCGAATTATAATGTTTTTTAAAGCAGATTTTAAATACGCGATGGTAACTGAACCTTCATCCACGCGATGGTAACTGAATTCATTGTTGGCCGACTAGGAAAGAAAACGTATTGACTAAAAAATTTTATTTGTTGCCACTTTCTATTTTTTAACGAATAAAATACTTGTAATTGATTTTTAATAGTATAAGGCTTTCAAAAGGATTGTCTACATTTTCGACTCCGTCGGGGTATTTTAAAACGTATAATTTTAGTTTTATTATATTTTAGTTAGTTTTATCGGTTGAAAACGTAACGTAAAAATTTTTATTATTTCTTAGAAGCAAAAATTAACCAAAAGTGCACAACATATTTCCGAGTTTGCAGCTTGCGGTACAAGTAGGACGTTCTGGCTAGCTATTCGCCTGAAATGTCTGGGGCACCTTTAGACCACGAGTGATTCAAGAGAGAAGTGTGTACCGGAAGATTTATATATATCTTGGTTCTGATCCTCATTGGATACGACACCAGTCTCAAATTTGATGGTAAGGCTTTAGATTTGCAGACCTTCTTTGCTCTTTAAAGGATGTCTGATTGACTTTCTCTTTGATGTCCAGCCGACATCTGATTGATACATCCTGAAACTCTGGAACTGATAAATGACCTTCAGGGCAAGCAAATAAACTACAAAATTTAAATTGAGAAAGTTACATTGAATATTCAGTATATTAACTATAAAAGATGCTTACTTAAGCATTTAATTGGGCACTATGAGGCAACTGAACTTTGTTTTTTAATTAAATGACAAGTTAACTTTTTTATCATGAGGATAAAGATTCTTTTAGATTTTCGAAACACACGTGGAATTGATATGAAGATATGGTTCCGTCATTCGTTTTCATTTGTAAAGTTATTATCCCGGGTTTGAAGCGTTTTCATTCAACAGTCATGTTTAAGTTTCTTAATAAACAACGAGTCTGAAATATAGAAGTAGTATAGTACTGTCTTACTACGGATTGTATGGAACTGGCAAATGTCCAATTAAGATGAGTTTATCTGAATGAGGGGTAGATGTAAAATTTTGATGCCCTTTTTCCGCTCATTTGAATGAGACTCTGATTAATTTAGAGGCCTATCATACATCTGCCAGAGCTGGCATCCCTAAAAACTAATAGACGCGCCCATTTCCACCTGTAAACCGGATGTTTACCTTTCCGTAGAATCCGTGGTCAGACAATAACTAGATTACACAACTCCGTAACGCTAAACCATGGACGACATTGAATGCGGGATGATCCACGAATCTCATCGTAAGTAATCGAGTATAAGTTGTTTGCTCCAAGTAAAAAAAGAAAAAAGACATCCTGAGCTCGTCGATTGTGAAGTGCAATTGCTTGTTCGGAAAATTTTAGTTACCAGTATCTTCAAATTTCACTAACGGCTTTCTTTTTTAAATAGTTTTTTCAGATGCTTGCTCGTTTACTGGGTGGTCTCGTTTTCCCATGGAACCGGTTTCACGTTGTGCATTAGGTTAATACTACATCTAATGGTCTAAAAATGGGGCATCTCTCGAAACTACTCCAAAAATACAGTTCGCCGAGAATTTAAAAGAACAGCTACAAATAAGATGGAATAATTGCAGACATGGGAATCTGTATGAAAAATGGCCTAGTTAATATATTTCCCAATCCGTAGATGAGAGAATAAATGTTTGTAAAAAATTCTCCCACTTAAATATAGATGGGGAGGGTTATTTGTGTGATGTTTAACTATAATGTTACGGAAGGTTACGGTTAAAAATTTAAAGAATGCGACAAACATTTGTTCAAACAAAGTCGTTTCGTAAATTATTTTTGTCAAGGAATATGGAAAATGCGTCCTGCCAAACAAAACTTTCACACTAACCTCTACGGAAGGCTATCACGTGTATCAAAAGAAAATGTTTCATTCATTTTATTGTGGCTACTTTTAGAAACATGGAGATATCAACTATACAAAATCTCGAAAAGACAAAAGGAACATAAAAAAAATGTAGCGTAACCCCACTGAAGTTGTGTTTTGATCAATAATACTTCATTTCATTGCTCAAGTTTCTGACTTTCATATTACGAAGCAGTTATATTTAAGCAGGCTTCAAAATTTGCCCAACTGCCAAGTAATTTAAACTAATGAATGAAAAATGTGTCGCAATTCCTAAAGTATAAATTCAACATCAAAACAAACATGTATTGATGAAAATCTAAAAAAAAAAAAAAAACTGCAATGGTCCGAAAACAATCATCAGTATAAAATCAGAACAACGAACTTAAAAAGAGGTCATTTCAGGGGAAAATTTTCCGATAGAAATTACGGAAAAAAGTCATTTATGGAAATTCTATCTTTTGTTCCGAGAAATATTGACAACGCTCTATAAGCGGGTCGTTTAAAAACGCAATTCAGAGACAACGGAAACCGTGACCGTGCCATTGAAAATGCTGCGTGCTGCCATTACGAAATAAAAATAAAGAAAAAAAATCCGACAGGTAATTATGGCAGTCCCTTTTCCTCCTTGCAAAAGCTTTAAAAATAAAAGTTAGAATTCAACAGCACAATTTGTCTCTTTGGTCTGATTCGTGAATTAGTGGCATAATGAGAATGGAATGAATAAAAATAAATAAGGACGAAACTGGATGTCATGTTTGAAGAAGGTCACATGGACTAGTTTCTATTCCCTATTAAAAGTTTGTAGTGGTGATTTTTATTGTATTCTGAACTTGTTGCGATAGCATCTGGAAAAATAATCGCTTCTGACAACCATGCAGAAGTGTCTGATAAAAAAATAAGATGAATTTCAATCAAGATGCTGCAATAATTAATGATTTTGTTTTAATTTACTGTTGTTTCTTTTATAACCTCAAGGCTTTCTTCTCTTTATTATACGGTCTACTTTTTTGCGAACAGATTTTAAGTATGATGATAGGTCCAGGGTGTTTTTAATAGTGACACATACTAGAAAATGTAACTATTATAGATTCACTTTTGTAGTTTTAATCATTTTATTGGCTTTATACTTACTCTGTTGTTGGTGGGACAAGCTTTTTAAAAACAAAAATAATAATTACGCAGTTAATTGTTAGTAAAATTAACAAATGAATTTCCAGGTGAAACAAAGGCAAGTTTGAATTAGTGGATAAAGGGTTTATAAAACTTTCAAAGTAACAGATTTTCGAGGCTTTACTTCATGACTTTTTTTAACTATGTACTTGTTATTTATCCTTCTCCTGTAAATGTACTAATTATTATTACTAGTGTTCGCCCAGTGGTCGAGATTTGACCACATTCATAAATGAATATTTGTAAAAACTTGTATGAATTTAACTATTTCAGATTGCCATGACTATGGTTGTTTTTAATATTGATTTAGAGAGCGAAATTTTCGTTGTCATATTTGCAAATCGTCCACGGTTTGATTTTACTCATACTTTTTCAGGGCTTAACTCAAGCAGACTTTGCATTAATAATGGGGGTGTTGTGTAAAATTACGCTTTTTCATTCAAAAAATAACTATGTAGATGAACTTTAACAGCAAAATTTCTTCCAAATACAAAATTTCTAGATTACTAGTTCCCATCATTTAAGATAGATAAGTAATAAAAATACATGATGTATATGTCCCTGTCAATAGTTTTCATGATAAGTGGTGGATATCAGCCATAATTTTTTTTTTCTTTTTCCGTATCCTAATATGACCAATCCTTTTTTTTTTATACATAGATATGCCTCGTATTACCTATTCTAGAAAATCACCAATCATAATACGCCGGGTGCAAATTTCTTGGCCATTTCCATTCCATACCATTTGTAGAAACAAGTAACCCAACGAGTAAGGTCTTATCGCAATTCGTGATTGCAAGAAACATACTTTGAATTCAAGAAGTCAAAATTCAAATGAATGCTTAAGGCTATTGCAAAAAACAATGAATAATTTGAACTCAAGACATAAAAATTCAAATGATTTTTTTTTCAGCTAAAATAATAGCGTTTTTTTTCACTAAACAAACATAAGGTTTTTTAGCACTCTAGTAGGCATTCTGATCAATTAAATAAGAAAAATGTTTTCGTGCTATGCAAGTATAGTTTTGTCTTACAGCAATTGCTAGTGCATACAAACAAATAACAAATAGGATTCAATTTGATCGCTGCCTCCGTAACGCTGATTATGAACGCACAGATTTGATAGGATAATATCTCAACCCAGCAGAAAAACATAACGTGCACTCGAGCGAGGCAGTATTTTAAATGAGTGAACCATTTTTCGGAATTCTTCCATCGCAAAAAGTTCAATAGCAAATATTCTCTTGTGAAATAGCTGTCCGCACTGTCAATTGCAATAATTATGAAGTACAATAGTGGAAAGATGATTAAAAAAATTCCGAAGGCGGATTCCAAACATAAATCCCGTGATGGCACCAAAAACATTATGGGTCGCCAAGTAATGAATGCTGTCCGCAAGTTACAAGAGGTAAAAGGGAGCCAAGGAATCACTGTCGCCAACATCAAGAACTTCCTCCGCACTGTGCGAAAAATTGACACCAAGCTTGTGGATGGAGAGATCAAGATGCACTTGAAGAACGCCGTGGACCGCGGAATGTTGTTCAAAGAAGGGGTGAATTATAGAGTGACTGAAAAAGCTCGCAAGAGGAGTAGGAAAAAGAAAACAGGAGGGGTTTCCCACATACCTGTTAGAGGAGACATTCCAGGAGATCTTCAAAGAGGATCACAACAGGAAACCACAGGGAGCCCAAGTGTTGCAGAAGGAGTCCCACCACAAGCTGAAGAACAGCAATTCCCTAAATAAATGCTAATTTTGAAAACGGTGCAGATTACTACTGAACAGTTTTTATTCTCCTTGACAGAAAAAAATAACTGCCAATAACGTTTTAACGCATGCGATGTTTGATCATTGAAAGTCAACTATGAAAAATTTTAATTTTTAGCTTTGTACAACAAAAATTTCATAAATATATCTAAAATTAAGAAAGAGCTCCTTGACTTTTTTTCAATACTGTGTCGTTCGAGTTGCACCACTTGGCATTCTGAAACAAATCCCCGGAACGATTTCAATAATTAATTTTTTTGATAGTTTTAACAATTGTCGCCAATCTTTTTGGTGCCAAAGACTAAGAGCTGATTTATTTCGGTCTTGACAATTTTGCCAAATTAAAACAGCTATATTGCCCAAAATTTGGCGATCGTTTCAAAATCCCAATCATCAAAGTATGCCCTAATCATTCCATTGAGTATTTGTAAAAAATCGTCAAATGCTTATAGTATAGAATCGTGCCGAAAAGTGACACGATTATAGACGATTGCAGCAATTACAATAATGCAGGTAAATACGTAGTGTTATCATTTAGCATGATATCGTGATTGACGGCATGATTTGGCCCAGAATACCAAGAGGCATCCTTCTAACGGGTATTAAGAATAACTCGCACTAACAAACCAAAAAAAAAAAAAAAAAAAATCGGTAAAAAGGTTAATTCTTTCTCTCCTACAAAAAAAAAAATCTTTTCCCTTGTATTGTGCGTTCATGAGGAGAAGAGACTTCGGAACGCCTTCCTGAAAGCAAAGCTAAGTTTAGCGCGGGGGTGATCGCTACCGCTTTCAATTGAGACAACCCTAAATTTGGCGGGCATTTAAATTTGTAAAAATGTCTTTGTGTTCTTTCCTTTCGTTTCTAGCTTCGCGTAATTGTCGTCTACGGGGAATCTATACTTTTTAAACTGAAAATTTCAGAACAAAAATATTGTATTTACAAAAAAAAGTAAGGTATTTTGTTTTCCGAATGAAACATTTCTATTAAGGATAGGCTTTCTGAATTTTGAACGATATCCTTTTAAACACTAACGTCCAATATTCGAAATTGCAAGTGCGCTGATGAAAAAAAAGGGGGGGGGGACAGGAAAACTTCATTGCCACACAGACTGTGGCATTGAAATGATTAAGGGTTGCGTTCGTTTTGAAGACTTAATATCTCTCTTCATCTCCCTCTCCCTTTTGTTGAGGGGGGGGGGTGACTCAGTAGCTCTTACGGGTTGGGTCTTTTTGATGCATCTGTATGGATTGTACAAAATTTCAGATCATATAGAGCGGATATACAGTCAGTAGATCTACAGTAGCAGTTATTTTTGAAAAATGATGAAAACATTATTCGAGCAAAAGTTGCCCCCCCTCTCCACCCACACCCCCCAAAAAAAACTTGGTTGAACCAAAGGCGGGGACTGGGCAATTGTTCCAGAAAGGATTTACATGTGAGAAATAAAAGTAAATGAGAAAACAATAAAAAATCAATCTGAAATATTTAAAGCAATTGACTACTAAAATCAAGGCTATTTCTCTAAGTATTGCATGAATATTAATGTTTAGAAATATGTAATAATTTGCGATGCGTTATAAAAAGTGTCTTTGGTTTGAATACTGTTTTAAAATTATAGGTTCATCGGTTGGGTCCGGCTTAAGGGATGACGACTCCCCCAGGGCGAGTATTTTCAAGGCGGGGGGGGGAGGTAACCAACTTCGTTTCTGGGGGGGGGGAGGCAGAAACGAAGTTAGTTATAACACTTCAGTACACAGTAGCCTAACGTAAACACGGATTGTAAATAAAGGACGTTACACTTCACCTTAGCCTCTCCCCTCGTCACATCTCACGCAATGTTCGATGAACATATTGCTATAACGAACGCTTTTATTTGGACCAAAATATGTGAAGTCATATTTCTTATAATCCCCTCCTTCCCCCTTGAGACTAATTGTCCGAAGTTCATGAACCCCGAACCCTCTCTCCCTACCCCTTTCAAGCGTAACATCATTTGTGAACGACTCCTTAGGTTTGCTCTAAGTCACCAAAATCGCAGTAACAATTGTTTTAAGGGGAAAGACCGGCTCTCCCCCTCCTTCCTGGATAGCTCTAGTCACAATTTGTTTATGAACATGTATGTTTTTAATAAAGAATCATATCGCACTCCGGCAAGGAAAGTGACACAATTCAAAATCTGGGAAAACCGTACCGGCTATTGATTTAAAATCTAAATTTAGTGCTTTTTCTCGACATAAAAACTTCAAAGTTAGCTCACCTAAATGGTGGGGGGGGGGGGGGGGGCGTAGAAACGATTTCATCAATAATGACACATCATTAAAATTTCATAATTTGGAAGAATATTTTTCGAGCTTAAAGTATGCATTATGTATCTATACTTCAAAAACTAATTAATAAACATCACATAATAAGTTGACTGCGCATATTGTAATGTTTGAGACTAAATCACTTAAAATTACTATTGCGTCAAACCTTAATTTTCTCCATTGCTGTTTTTTTTCTTGTGGCTGAGTCAGTTTCCTTGCCAGTGTGGGATATGTTGAACAACTGAATAGGTTGACTATAGCAACGTTTCTTGATAAAAATAACGCATTTTACATTCAGAGCCAAGGACGGATCCAGAAACTATTCAAGGAGGGGGCGATTGATTTCACACCCTTACCCTTTTATAAATTCGCAAACCTCCGCCCCCCCCCCCTTTCCAAACACTATGAAAGATCGTCTCATTTCAGTTATTTTGGGAAGGGTATTGACTTCCTTTTCTACAAAATTGCGGAGGAGTGTACCAAACCCCATCCCTTACCTTAACGCCATCAAAGGTGTCCCATTAAAGTTCCTCTTTTTTTTGGGGGGGGGGGGCTTCAATTTTCCAAACTTTTCTGAGAAGAGCCCTTGAACCCTATAACCCTATTTAATATCATCTAAAACCTTCTAAAATTGAGTTTTTGGAACTTTGAAATACTTCCTATACAAAGTTCAGATCTCTATCAGTAATGTGTTAAGAATAAGATATGTGCTACACTTTCATTTTCCAGACAGCAAGAGCTTCGTCAAACTATTGAAGATAGGCTAAAACAATTTTCAACTTCAGTATCAAAGACATGCCGTGGAAGAGTTTTGCATCTCGACTCAAGGAAGGGGCGGTCGCCCCATCGCCCCTCCCTTGTGTCCGTCCTTGTTTGGATCTGTATTAGAATACGGGCAACAAACTTTTGCCTATTTTATGATCCCTACACGTAACGCTGTTCCGTAAAAGTACTGGAAGAACTGAATTACTTTTAGAGTTATCGAAAAAACTTGAATAAAAAAGCATGTATATTTTTTCGTATTTACAAAAATAAATAGGTTAAAACAGTAACATAAAACGTTGTTTCAGGCACTTATTCAATTATTCTGTAGATAACCATATTGGCATGTGAAAAGCTTTAATTTTTGTTTTGTTCCTTTTTTCATTTCTGAAGAATAAAAGCCATGTTGGAAAAAAAAATAGTACTAAAGTATTGAAATGTGTCACACAGAGTGCAACTTACCTACTGAGGCTTCCAAAATTGTTCGTAGGCTTTAAATGTGTATGGTTGAAAATGAAGTGCCTAGGAATCGAAATAGTAGTTCAATACTTTTTCATACTGTCTCTACATGATTACATCAATTCAACATTTTTTTTTACAAAATATTGACTGTTTGAAATGGGCCGAAAATGAGGTGACAGAGAAATATTTTCAGAAAAATTCGAAATTAAAGTTCTCGTCTGTCGTTTTCTTTCTTTCTTTTTTTTTTTTTTTTTTTTTTGTTGTTATTTTTTCAATGCGGTGATAGTTAAAAAATCTTTTGGCATTAGTTTTTGCTTGTTCACTTTACAAATCTACGTATTATTTTAAAAATGACTCGTATTCGCAAAGTAACAACAAACACAATTCGAAAACGCATTAATTCTTCATTATATTCGAAGTAAAACAGTTCAAAATATTGCAAAAGTAGTTCATTTATCCCTAAGCACTGTGTAATATTTAATAAACGCTTTTAAAGAAGAAAATCGGATCGAAAATAAGGTGAGAAATGGTTGATCAGCAAAGTTAACAATATGCGATTAGAGATTTATAATTAGAATACCTATGAAAAACCCACGTTTGAGAGCTGTGAAAGTTTCAGCAGAATAAAAGGAAAAATTTTCCTTCCAATTTCACATGCAACTGTTCACCGTGTTTTCAGAAAATGTTTACTTAGCGTGAAAGACAGAAAGTTTAGGATTTCCTTCGCAAAATCAATGATAAATTAACCCAAAACGTATAGAAATACACTGCAAATCTTAAAATACTTTTAAGTCGAACAATTGTCTTAGTAGCACACCTTTTTTTCGGGAAAGAAGGTGGGAGGTAATTTCTTAGAAAACTATAGAACACTCGTCTTCTTACAGCGCGATAACGATGGCCAATTGCAACCTTTCTCAGTGTTGGTCTGAAGCCTCATCCCCAAAAGACGCATATAGAATCTTCCGATACCACGTGTTGGGGGTGTGGCCAAGTCTCAACTAGTGAAAAACGGACAATACCTTAGTGGTGCCCAACCTTTTTTACTGAGGGCCGCGTCTCGTGCTAACATGAATCCCGTGGGTCAAAACACTTATTGAATTGAAACATATTTAAAATTCTTCTGGATGATATGGCGGAAACACGACAAAGGAATGAAAATTGCAAACTAAGAATTATTATCATTACTACTTGCGTGTTTTTATTAAAATGAAATTTCCTTCTGTTCTTAAAATACCAATATCCGATTATTTGGCTCCAAATTTTCAACAACCACTAGCTGCGTTGCCCGGCTTTTCACGGTCTACCACGAAAATAAAAGTTATGTCAAGTGTCGCGTGTTTAATAATCAGGCTTGCGCAAAACAAAAAATAATCAGTAAAATTTCCCGGCAGATTGCGGAGAAATAACTAAAAAAGAAAAATCCTCCGATTACTGGAAAAGTTTCAAAACAAAAGCCAGAATTTTATTTTTCATATTCAAGAAAAAAAATGGCAACAGATCTTTTTTCTCGATGATTTTCTCCACGCTACAAATTTTAATAACAGCATTGTTACGGAAAGTTGTGATGAAGCACTGAAAAAAGAATTTGAATTGAGGGAAAAAAGGGATTATATGTCGGAATTCTAAACATCATATTTAATAATTACTAATTGATATCTCCGCTAATTATAATCGGAGGATTATGTTGAATTGCCAAACATAAAGACGAAAAAATTACGAATCTATCGATACCTGGTTCGATGGTTAGTTCATTGGGTTTCGGGAGAAGTAACTCGGATATATGTACATAGATACATACGCTCAGTTTTTAATGGTATAAGATTGTTCATATCGAACGAAGATGATCGGTTGTTTTGAAAGGTTCTAAAGTCTAGTTTTCAATTTGTAACATTGCACATATCAACGAGCCCCGTAGATCAGTTTGGTGGGCCTCATATGACTTGTGAGCAGTAGGTAGGTTGGGCACCGCTGCCTTATACCATTCAGAAGACATTCTAACGCATTTTCTTCACGTTTCGAATTATTTTTCAACCCAGAAGATTGACTGCTTTGTCCACTTCTTATCACCATAAAGGAGCAATATTAGTATACAATTGCCATAAAACAGTTGTTATAAAATGTGTCATCACAGACAGCAGTGCAGAACAGTTTTCGAACTGCATATCACGTCCCTTTCCTTGTGATTAAAAATACAATATCTTCATAATCAATAGCGTGACGAAAATACATTCCGAAGAACTTAAACTGATGTACATCAAGAAAGAGAAATGCCCAAGATAAGAATTATGATGGGTAAATAACACGGTTTTAGATATGGAGTTAAATAGCTACTATTTATTTGGAAGCATGTCTTTTATGACTCTCTCAAAGATAGACAGCCGATTACTGAAGATCTTATTGTTCACAAGGCGTTGTCATAATGAAGTAATGCTTGCCACGCGTAACTTAACGCGATAAAAAGTTGCTTTTTTATATCGCCTTGTGAATCTGACCAGTAGTTCCACTCCTTAAGGTTTTTTTCCCCTTTCATCTTTCAACATTGAAAGGATTAAGGTTAAAGCGATGTGTTTCCATCCCATTTAAACCTCTTGTTGGAATAAACGAGACGTTTGACCTAAACAACGCAAACATGAACCTGCAAGATCTAATCTAAAATGAAGGGAAAATATTTAGGTGTAAGTTTCCTTGCATTTCACATCACTTAATCCTTTCGATCCGCCAGTAAATCTTGTTAGAGATATAGCTACGCTATTTTTTCAAGGTTTGAAAATACTTGACTTTTTTTTCAGAAGAATGAAATTAAATTTGGGAGAGTGAATGCCAAATTAAAAATTAAAAAAAAACCGACCTGATTACCGCCCTCATATTAAGATGAACATCGCAGGTCAGAACACGTATAAAGTTTTAACACCTTTTAATTTTTTGTAGATGACATGGGAAGTACGGAAAGGGAAAAACTGTCCTTCTTTTTATATCACTGCTGCATTTCATGATTTCTCATACATATAATAGCCAATTAACTGATCGAGTAACGCTGACGTCACCAACAATGAAACTCGTGCGATAGAGAGAGGGCATTACGCGCGACGGCATTATTTCATTGTTGCATAACTTAAAATTCAGTAATTATATTTATAACTAGCATTCCCGTATCCAGCATTGCTCGGGTAATGGAATTAGAGAGGAAAACAGTGCTTGGTGCACCTAGTTACGAAAATCCTCTATAATAATTACTTATTGCCCATATTTTTTTCTAATTTTGGGAGGGTCCCGCGGCCCCTGGACTCCTTATATATATATATGCCCTTAGCGTCTATTTTCAGGGCCGAAGACTGGAAAATTCATTCTGAATCAGTGCTATGCAAACTAATAATAAGCTGCAAAAAATCACTCATTTAATTTTACGATGTGAAATAAAACTTAAATGCTTTCCATATTTTAACTGTGATGATGTTCTTAAAAACTTCGTTTACAGTTTTGAAAAAGTGAAAGCAAAAGACAGAAACATTATTATTTCACTTGAGAAAAGCCTCGGAGAATCACATGAGAAACAAAAACAACATAAAGTTTAAAATTCGTTATCGACCAAAAGTTGAGATGAAGTATTGAATAATGATTTGAATGGAGGAAAGCCTTCGAAGAAATATACTCAAAAAACTTATGTTTACCTGTTGATTATGTGATTTAAATTAATAATAATGTATACATAAAGTTCTCGATTTTTCTTCTAAATAGGTAAATTTTAAAGATGTGCCACTATTGATTATACCGTTTATATGCTCCACTTCGCACCTGGTTAGCACCTTTCCAGTTTTGTAGAACAAAAGAGCTTTGACTTCATATTTTAACAGTTAACTATTTTAACAGTTTTCAAATTTTTGAGATGTGTCACTTTTACCACAAGTGAGTGTTATCTTAATATATAACGAGCTGATGTGTGCCTCACATGACTTCCTTTTACTGCAGTTTTATGTCATTTTCTCATTTTTGGTAATTTTAATGTGATTCAATAGTTTAGTCTCTAAATATCACCAACAGTGGCCAAATTAAAACCACGCACATACGCACATACGCACTTCCGCACATACGCACATACATACATACGTAAATACAGACGTCACGAGAAAACTCGTTGTAACTAACTCGGGAATCGTCTTAATGGATATTTCGCGTGTCTATACGTTCTTAGGCACTTATCCACGTGTGGTCGAGTCGATTAAAAAACTCAACATTCATTCGGGGGTGAGCAAAATGGAAATTAAGGTCGATTTTTGAGTGAAAATTTTTTCGCGAATACAATACTTCCTTTTTTGTAAAAGGAAGTAGAAATCTTCTGTGCAGACGTTCGTCACCATAAGGCTTTTAAACGGTCGGACCGATTTTGATAAAAAAATTTTGTGTGTAATTAAGTTGTGGCAAGCATGGTTTCGAAGCGCGATGGATCGATTCGGAAACGTTTTTGTTAATTAATTAATTTATTTAAACATTGGATGGTTATATCTCCCAAATGATTAGTGTTTAGTTTAACCAAGGCTTCACTTGATACGCGTCTTATCAGGCTCAGTCATTTCAATAAAAGTTGTAGTATGAAACCAATCAATCAAACAAAAAACCTGGTCAGACTCCAGTGACATCTGGTGGATTTTGTGGCAACGTTTAACTATATAAACAACAGATAAGATTATAAAGAGAATAGTTATTCAAAATTGAGTTCAAAAGTATTTCAGTTAATTTAAAAACGGTTTTTTTCTTCCTGAGGAAAAGTGTTTGAAAAGATAATTTAGGCAAAAAGTGAAAAAATATGAAACTTTGTTTTCAAGAAAAATTAAGTTTGGAAACAAAATCAGATGAATATAAGCTGAGGAAAACAAATCAATGTAAATTCCGTGTATGAAAAAATGTTGTGATTAATTATTCCAACTTTTCGCAATAAGCATTTTCAAAATTATTTCAGTAACTAGCAAAAATACCCGGCGTTGCCTGAGTCAGTAATAATTATGAGAGAAAATCGTTACATGCTTTTGTTTTCTGTTTTAAGTGAAAGAATTTAAAACACATCTTTTTGACGTGATTAAAAACCGAGTTTCTTCCTAACCCATAAAACTAAAATAGCAATAAGTATAAAGAACAAAGTAGTATTGATTTAGAAACGAAAGCACTATATTTAAGCATATACAAATTTCCAAAACATGAAATTAATCTTCTCGTGTTTAAAAAGATTAATTTCTTGATACTTTTTTTTAACATGGAGTCTAAAACCTTCTCTGTATGGCTATTGAAGTACGAAGTTTAAAAAAATATATAACCGCGCTCGTAATCTCCTTATACTTGCTTTAGTTATTTTGGGAAATTTCAATCATTGTGGGCTCTTGGTGCGATTTTACCGAATTTGCTTGAATCGTTTTGGGATACCTTCGATGATGCTCCCCCCTTCTTTCCTTACTTTGTAAAACGATATGATATTAATTTTCGTTGAGATGTTATCGCCAGGTGCTGAGATACTTTTGGTCACCATAAAATGGCGCTAAAGAGTTTCATCCGAAATGTTTCCAAAATAAGTAGTAAAATTTGGCGATTGTTTGACATTGTGCAAAAAGGAAAATTAATGGAAGTTTTTATGCTGTTTATGGATTTGCCTAGTTTAGTTGCTGGATTATTTAACACAGTAAAAAAAGTTTTTTAAAGATTCTTTGATTGGCGATATTTTGTTTGCATGGTGAAAGCTGAGAAACATTATGAAGTAGTCTTCGGCTTCAAAAACAGCGATGTTGAAAAAAAACTGCCAAATGCATTAGCTACGGAAATCTTTCTGCAAAAATTTCGGCGATCTGCTGATTGATTAGATAATGAGCAAGTGTTCAATCAGCATAAATAATAATAAAAACCATTAATTACATTAAAGTTCCGTTTAAATGGAAAATGGCCAGCCAAATCATGTATTATTTGCCAATCATGTGCAGAAATCTTACTTCAAGATTTGACTTGAGAAAAGCCTTGACCAGTCACGAAAAGCAAAGATAATACAACAATTGCCGCTATCGACAGGGAGTAGAGATGATACACTAAATACTGTATTGAGTTGAGGAAAGCCTTCGAACGTGGAACTAAAAAGCTCATAACTCGTTTTTTATTCTACTTAGAAAGTTCGAATAAGTGCCATCTTCAGCAGAAAAATCAGAGCTTTCGATGGACATATAATGTAACTATGTGCAAGTATTTTTTCATCCCTATATTAGAGAATTTATACGAAAATTGTATTTTATGGCCCCCCTAAGGGGTTTTTGCCCCCCATAACGGGACGAAAACTACCCTATGTGTTATTCTGATGCATAAGCTATATTATTGCAAAGTTTCATAAAAATCCGTTCAGTAGTTTTTGCGTGAAAGAGTAACAAACATCCATACATCCATACAGACAAACTTTCGCATATTTATAATAGTAGTAAGATGTAACTGCAAACCTTCAATAAATATAAATAGGAGTGAGCATTTATTGCAATTTATACATTGAATAACAATTTCAAACGAGCTTAAAAAGAAGCTTTCTTTTCGAAAACGTATGTGAATAAATGTTTTGGAAATACTGTTTTGTTTTCTTTTTTTTGGGGGGAGGGGGGTAATTTCTGCTTCTAATTAATAACAAACAAACATTGAAAATTTGGCTCTGAATGAAATAATGCATAATATTATATAATTAAACATTACATCTTATGGACGAAACCATATTGTCTATTAAACGTATGAACTATGCTTAATAATTTGTATCAAGAAAAAGTTTTTTTTTTTTGGTTTTATTATGCAAAAATTAATTACATATGCTTCATCAAGCACAATTGATAAATATATTTATCAGTTAAAACAGAAAACAAATGAAAGTAGCGATTGTTTCTCATAATTATTACTAACCCAGGCAACGCCGGATATTTTTGTTAGTTGATAAATATATTTATGGAAACATTCAGAGAGCTTTTAGTATTTTTTTTTCTTATACTTTAAAGTTTAATTCAAAATTAGTTATTTTTTAAAAACATATTCTGAAAATGGTGAATAGCTCAATTTTATATCTTAAGTTTTTTTTACAACAAGAATTATTAAAATGCATAGAGATACAATTTTTCTAAAGAAAAATAAGTAGAAAAGATATCAAATAAAAATTTTGCCATAAAACTGATCGTTAGTATCGATCATTATAAATTACAATTTATATCATAAAGGAGTACGTTGTATGTTAAAAAACAAGAAATTTAAATCATTTAAAGGTACATTGAAACAATAATGAATTCACCCGGAAAAACATGCCAATAAAAATTTCAAAAAAGGAAAACATGGCAGCTTTTCATTTAAAGATTTTTATAAACCTATACATTCCAGCCTTTAAAAAATAATAATAATAAAAATTCCTTCTTTTTTTTTTTTTGAACAAAACTTTTGCTTGTTGAAAAAATAAATAAATAAAAATAATAATAACAGTTAAAAAAATAAAAACAAGCCTGTTAAAAATGTAAACGACATTCCAATGTTTACGCATTGTGAGGAAATTTAAAGGGGAGAAACTTCGCCACATAAATACATTATTGCACAAAAAAACATGAAAAGTTCCACAAATTTTTAAATTATTTGTTAAAGATCAAATTTAAAAGAAAAGCCATTAAGTAGCATGAAAAGTTACATTAAAATGAAAAAAAAAAAAAAAAAAAAAAAAAAAACGGAAAATTAAATTAAGCTATTTCGTAATCCGCCAAATCAAAACTAAACAGTATTAGGAAGCAACCACGTTACTGTATTCAGCCAAGGATCCATTAAAATGTAAAATAAATCGCCAGATAAATGTATTAATTAATTAAAAAACAATAAAAGTTCCGTCAAAGTATCAAAAGAACAAACATTGGCGACAGCAATTTTAGCAATAGAAAAAGTTTTCGCCAATTTCACATATTCCGCGGCTCGATAATTCCCCCATGATTTTAATGTGAATATTAAATGACAAGAAATATAATGCTGTCAAATTTTGTGACGCCAAAGAATTTCATATATGTGCGTCACGATGCATTTCAACTCTCGGCGATAATTTTTCATTTTATTTGTTGTCCCCGTATTCGGTTTTTTGGTTTCAATAAAATTAAGCTTTTATAGTTGTCAAATATAGTTTGTTCAGCATATTTTTTTTTATATTTTACTGAAACTTTTAGTGTCGTTTCGTGGGTAGTTTCATTTACTGAGAGGATTATTGAAACTTTTAATAAATAAATGGTAATAAAATTATATGTAATAAAACTTTAAAGGCTTTCGATCATCGAATTCATTTATTTTTCGAAGTAGTATGTTATTTTGTTTTTTTTTTTTTTTCGCGGATTTTTAATCAAAACAAAGTAAAATAATTCGCCAAATAAAACGAGATGTTAAAATAATATGAGAAATATCGTTAAAATATTTCGCTAAATCAATTTCAATTCTCCATTATTATGTGACATAATCAGCAGAATAAATTAACCTTGTCATAAGTAAAAATTGAAAGTGTGTAAATTTTGTGAAATTAGAAAAAGAAGCAAACATAGTACAACAATGTAAGCCTTATTTTTTAATTTTCGCCGACGATGATGTAAGTGCAATTTTTCAGTTTTCGCCAAGTAAAGGTAAAGAGAAAATTCACCAACTGAGCGACGTACCTGTAACTAAATAATATCAAAAGAGCAAATATGTATTACAGTCTTGTTGATATTGTGAAAATAAAACAATTATTGTCGAAATCTTGACGATTGCGCCATTAAATACCTCCTTTAAATATGCAGTAAAATACTATATAATTTATAAACAACAAATGTTCGAACCCTTCTCGATATCAACTCACATAAAATGTCTCAAAAAATGTATACGTAATCTCTGGGACCGACTTACTAAAAGTGAGACCAAGGCTTAAAATGCTTTGGAGTCCCCTGTGCTTCAAGGATGCATTTTACCAGAAGTGAACGCCAATGAGAAATAGTTGAATACTGAGTTGGGACCAGCTTTACCTGAAAAGGGAATTTATTTTCCTTGAAAAACAGACCTGGTACGCCGTTCTGGCATCAATTCACCCTGTACTACACTACTACACATCGGTTAACCATATCAATGAAATTTTACGTTAAAGATTGAAAAAACATCACTTTTTACAGCAGAAATAATACGTTAATAAATGTAAACAAATGATTTCCCCCGGTTATACTACAGCGCCATCTTACTGGCAAGGCGGCGCCTTTGATCTTTTGAGAAATGACTGAGCCTGATAAGACATGCATCGAGTGAAGCCTTGGTAGCTGGCTTTCTTATTGTCCTTTGGCAACGGGTTTTAGGTCCCGTGACATATTTTAATGCAAAGTACTTCTGTCGTCGTAGTTGAACCATGTGACCGGATCGGTGCTTTAGGTTTTCCTAACCAAATGATCAGAAAGTACCTTACCTAGCAACATTTGTTTCTCAGCTGAAATCCATCTGAGTTTTGGCACCAATGTCAAGAATACTTTAAGGATTATCTAACTAATGAGTACATTATTAAAGGAAAAGATGATGGAATTTAAAGACGAAACAAATTTTATTTTCGTCCAGATAAATTACAATAGGGTAGTTCTGTGCACAAAAGATCAGTGCAGTGGACGATTTTTACCTTTTGTGGAAAGAATAAATTATGCAATATATGAAGTTTAAAAAGTTTTCGTTCAAAAGATCGAACCGCTAATCGGTCGGATTTGGCTTCGCTCACTGATCGGCTGGATTACAGTAACGTGGTAGCGTGGCGACTTTGGCTGTAAACAATGGAGTTGCGTGATCATTTGTTTACATTTTAAAGCTACTGTTAATGTAATTTATTGTATTTTTTGTTTATTTGGCAAAACATTTCAAATTACAAAGAATTGTTTTACGTTTTTAAAGATTTTTTAGTCATTTTAGTTTAAGAATGTGTTTGTTTTACATCGGGAGGGGAGATGGGGAGGGATGAGTGATTTTCGTTTATTCAGAGAACTGTTTTCACCTTTATCATTTTTCTAAACGATATCCTTTCGATTGTTTTATTCTTTTTCATACGGGAGATGTTGTAGCGGGATTTCCCGTTTGTTCTAGATGGGTAGTTAGATTTTTACACTTAATATCTGATTACGCTTTCTATCCTTTGAGTATGGCTGAAGGAACAAACCATCAAGTGCGGGAGAAAAAAATAGTTAGTAAAACAACTGCTCAGTAGGCATTAGATAAATCAAGTTGAAATTAATATACGCATTCTGACACCATAGTAGCTTAAAACTTTTTTTTTTTTTTTGCTTCTTTTTTTCAGCAAAACGGTTCAAACACTTGATAGTTTATTTAAATGTTTTAACTTTTTAATTTGCAAAGTGTAAACAGAACAACGTCTGTCGGGTCCTCTAATATTGTATATTTTTTCAAGGTAAATGCTTTTGTTTTATAATCAGACGAAATCCCTAATATATCGAACTAATAATTTAATTCTGATTTTTTCAAGAGTAACCCATGTATAGGAGCGACACTTCATTTTGTGGTTGCATTCTATCTATCTGGGGGGGGGGCCTATTATTTAGCTCTTTGAGAGATTAACGTGAGTAACAGAGTATTTGAAGACTGAACCGCAAATTTAATAACCAGTTATAAGCTCCATTTTATCTTTATTATGAAAATAAATTAATCAATGACAAAAATCATAATGGCCAATTAGAAATTGAAAAGCATTTTCCCATGAAGACTACGTCATTAAAAGATGGAATAATCCGTTCGAATGTGTTTCTTTCTTTAGCTTTTAAAGTTCGCACGCAATAATGATTTTTTAATGTTCATAAAAATTTAAAAATAATAATAATGCTTGAACCTTGCTGACACTTTTACTTATAATTAAAATAATAAATGATTTCAATGCATTCTTTAATGACGAGAATATAATACAGTCAATTCGCGATAACTCGAAGTTGATAACTCAAATATTTCTATAACTCGAAAGTTTTTACCAAGTCTTGACCCTTTTGTCTTTAATTCCATGCTAATTATTCTCAATATCTCGAAGTTTTTTCCAAGATGTCTCGAAATTTATTTTCAAAGAACGGAAAAAAAAGAAAGAAAGAAACAAGTGACTATGAGGGAAAAATTAATTCACCTTCACTTGCATTTCCTGCACAATAAACCTCTAAAGCAAGAAGAGCACCTGTTGAGCCAGTGTGCGATGAAGGAGTTACACGTACGAAAATGAGTTAGCTTGTTTTCTTTTGTTGTACGTTTGTTACTGTTCACACTTTGACATGTTGCTGGACTATGAATTTGCTCTTAAGCTGTTAAGTTGTCAAGTCAACTGAGTGTATCTTTATTTAAAGGCTGACCTAAGTTAAGATGCATCCCTCTTCATTTTTTAATTCGATTATTTGCTGATAAGTTCCTGAGAGACAGAGTGAGTTTTCTTTACTATTAAAGATGTCTAAGCAAGCACTCTGTCAATGATATTAAAAGAAAAATAGAAACTTCCAAAGCAGTAAAATCCATGAATCCAGATTTGAAACGAATGAAGATGTGCACCTTTCTTGAAGTAGAATCAGCTCTTTTCAAGTGATTCCAGCAGTATCGAAATCAAAACCATGCTTTTGATTTTTTTCTCAATATTTTTAATTAAACTGCGCATATTGTGCTTAAAAACTTTTAAGTTCTGTAAGTTTGTCTGTTATATGCACATATTAATTAAAACATTCGATGGTTTTTAATAGTAAAATGTTGAAAACCGAAACTAGCAGTAAGTTGAACTTCTGATAAGTCGAAGTTTTTCGTCAATCTTTTTTGATTCGAGTTATCGCGAATTTACTGTATCTTAGCAGTGATGTGTGCAGAAGGATCTATTTTCTTTGACATTCGACATTTTTCCCCTCTTTGAGTCATTACAAGAGTCTGGATTTCTGGAATCTGTAAAATCATGAAAAATATCCTTAAAACATGAAGTATTCTAAAATAAGAAATAACAGCGTTAAAAGGCACAAATTGCAGATTACTGCAGAAACGTGTTTCGGCGTTATTGCATTCTTGTTGGTTTTTTATTGGTTTATAATTTTCTCATTGGAGTTAGGTTAATCCGCAATTTTTATTTTTTAGCTATTTGCTTATCTGGCTCTTGGCTTTTGTCGGATGTCTATTCACTCGTAAGCTCATTTCTTTTGCATTGAAAAGGCACTCCTTGTAACGTCGAAACACATATCTGCAATAATCTGCAGTTTGTGCTTTTTGACGTTGTTATTTTTTATTTTACTTTTCAGCACAAAGGTATTTAACTTATTAAGTATACTGACTTGAAATTTTAAAAAGTAGAGAAGAATTAAAATAGTTCTTTCCTAAATAAGCAATTAAGTAAAATACACTGATGCAATAAGTTTCCATTAAACTAGTTTATAAAATTTAAGTTCAAGTTTAAGTTATAAAATTTAAGTAATTATTCAGTTTATAAAATTAAAAAAAAAAACCTGATGCAAAAGAAAAGGAAAATTTATCAATGCCTGACACATTAATCTTCCATTTTTTTTCTCTCCAAATTTAAATGTAATTGTAAACCTTATCTCTTTCATTAAATTGCAGGAGGTCGAGTCTGCATTGAATTTCAAAATGCTTTTTGATATTTTCATGATGTTATTGGTGCACATTTGAAGAAAACTGACTCACTTTTAAATTGTTCTCTTTCAAAGTCGACTGCTTTACTGACGAGAATTTTCTTAGTGTTTAAAACTACAATTCTTCTTCAAAACGCTAGCTAACTTGCCACTAACTCAACTATATTCTACCAGGATTCTACCAGCGATCGAAATTCGACCAAATTTATTACTAAATATTTGAGAAAACTTATGTGAATTTTCCTGTTCCTAACATTTTTATTTTTACTCTTATACATTTATTTAAAGTACATCTGAGAACATATAATTTTTACATGTACTCATCATACTAAACAGCATAGGCGGATTTAGGCTGTGAATTCAGGGGGTGCAACAATATAGCAGTGACGTAGCTAGGGAGGGACGGAGAGGGTGGTTCGCCCGGGGCGGCGATTCAGCACTTTTGGTGCGAAAAAAAAAAATCAAAAATTCGGGAATCATACTTTATATCTAATACTGGAGGCAAAGGAAAAAAAAAACCTTTGAAATATAAGGTTTTGGTATGACTGAATGGTCATTTCAATGTGCAAAGTTGAAATATATCCGTCGTGAGCCCTTGAACCTTCCTCATTCACTTAATGTCTTTAAATTGTAAGTTCTTAAAATGTAATTCAACACTTAAATTGTATTTTTAAAACTTCAATTTCGGAAAATATTCAAATATGTAACATCAAATCTATTTCTGAAATATAACATCTGTTTCCCTGTATATAAATTACAAATATATTTCTGTAAAAGTTGTTTCTTTGCCAGTGCTGAATTAATGCAGGGAAAACAAATTATTGGAACTTTGTTACGGAATAAAAGCTGACTCTCTATCGTCCCCAAAGGCTTAAACTGACTTCAGTTTTGATTAAGATTCGGTAGAGAACCCCATTCCCCCAAAAGTTACTTTTAACTGCAATTTTTGATGTAAATTCAGAATATTTCTCCGAGATAGGCGCATGACCCCGCCCCCTTCATTTTTGTAGGAAGAATACGGATTAAATTAGTTTCCCTTTGCTACCTTAAATGAAGTTTTCTATTTTGAGCGATAATTTTCAATGCTTTAATGTATTAGATACGTCTCAATAAAAAGGTGGCAAATAGAGGAACCGCCCCGGCCGACAGAAACTGTAGCTACACCATTGCAATACAGGGGATGGGGGGGGGGGATACAGCACTGCAAATAGCGGCTAAAGCTGCTATTTTGACGGCAAAGGCGATTATTTTGATGACAAAAGCATGTATTTTGCAATCAGTTGTAAAATACAGCGACTATTTTAGTAAGTAACTAAAATTTGTAAAAAGCTAATTTTTTTTTCCTCCTAAAAGAAAAAAATTGTAAAAAAAAAATTAAAAAATCGCTTTTAAGTTTACCCCCTAGTTACCACGGAAAAAAATTAAAAGTTTTACCGCATTTAATTTTTGAAAACAATTGTTTTAAAAAGTGGAAAAATGAAATGTAATAAAACATTCACGACCAGAAAAAAATGTGAAGTTTATATTTTTGTATAAAAAAAGTTTCGTAAAGTTCGTCGCGATCGTAAAAGATCGCAATTTTCGTAACGGTATCGTTTTGGTGAGAGCGATTTTTGTAAAGGATTAGTTTTTGCAATCACAATTTGTGTTTCTCAACTATTTCTTTTTTTTTTTTTTTTTTTTTCATACTGTTTTTTGGTTTTTAATTTCTTTCATTCATACTATACATTCATTTTTGTTTTAAACGAGAGCTAATTTTCTTTCTATCGGAAATATGAATGTGACACTTCGAGCTCTTTTTATACAGTCAGTATTTTACTGTTGACTTTAATTAACAGTCAAATAGTGAGAAAAATATACTAGAATCTCTCAGTGCTGGTTTCTCTTCTAGTGTTTATTCGGGTTGGGTTAAAATTTGGAATATATTTTTTAAAGTTTTCCTTTTCAAAGGTTGTTTGGAGAAAATTTACCCCACGTAGGTCTGTCCCTGTATATGTCCCACTTCATGGCATTAAAATGATATAAATGCTTTTTTTTTAATAGGAGACTATTTTAGAAATTATTTTCTGTATCTGGTAACTATTTTAGAGACTATTGCTCACATTAAAGGCAACGAAAGCAACTAATTTTAGTAGCGGAACTCAATGATAGTACTGCCCCCCCCCCTCAAAAAATTTCGAAATTTTACAGTGGAAATGTTGGTTTACAGTTGATTTTAGAGTGTTTTTATTGTACTGTTTACTGGAATGATGTGTAAGGACTTCATATTGTTTTTGAGGAAGTATATCACAACAGCCATATTTTTTGACTTTATTAGCCATGGTTGTTTCAAAGAAAAAGAAATTTGTAATGTTATACCAATACGCATTCAATTACAGAGTATAAAGTTATTTTATAATACAGTGCTAAAAATAATTAAAGGAATGTTTTAATTTGATTTATGTAATTATTTATCATCATTCTTTTTTAAATGGAGAAATACTTCTTTTTAATTCGTGTAGCACAATTTCTCTCGCACTGGCGATGTGTGGTGACCGGGTCACACAATAAGCTGCTCATCATTGTATTTTTTGGGTTTGCTTTCAAGTAAATTAACTTGCATTTAGCTGTAGAAAAGTATAAGTTGTTTTACAAAGTTCTTGAGGAGAAATATATATTTTCTCCTGATAAAATATATTTCATTTAAATTTTCTTTGAAAATCCAACTAAAACTGTTGGGGATGCGGCGCATGGCGCCCCCGTAAATCCGCCTATGCTAAACAGTAATAATTTATTCAAATTTTGCTTTCTGTAAGTGGTGTAGCATAGCCTATTAATAACGCTTTTATGCCAAAAAAAGCAATAGAACCAAAGCTCTCTGTATGTTACTACTGTTTACACTGTGTCTTACTACTGTTATATATGCGAAAGCTTGTCTTGACGTATGGATGTATGGATGCCAAAAAAGGACAAATTTATGAAACAAATTAAACTAAATATATTTAACAACATTAAAAAAACAAATAATCTTAATACCATTATAAATGCGAAAGTTTGTGAGGATGTTTGTTATTCTTTCACGCAAAAACTACTGATTGGATTTTAATGAAACTTTACAATAATATAGCTTATGCATCAAAATAACACATAGGATAGTTTTCGTCCCGTTATGATTGGCAAACCCCCCTTGGGGGGGGGGGGCAATAAAGCACAATTTTCATACAAATTCTCTAATATGAGGGTGAAAAAATACTTGCACAATGCACATACGAGTATTAACATTAAATGTCCATGGAAAGCTCTGATTTTTCTGATGAATAATGGCACCTGTTCGAAATTTCTAAGTGGAATAAAAAAATCTTTTTAGTTCCATGTTCGAAGACTTTCTTCAACTCAATACAGTATTTAATGAATCATCTCAACTCCCTGGCGATAGCTACAATTGTTGTATTGTTGACTATTTTTGCTTTTCGTTTGACTGTTATGAAGATGCTACGAAGTAAAAAAAAAATCCATAAACGCATAAAGTGAGCAAATACTATTTGCACACTGCAAAAAGTATGCAAATCCATGAGAGTGTAACTGAGCCTTCATGTTTTCTAACATACTTAAAACTGAGGGAACATTATTTAAAATTTTGAAATGAAATTTATAAATGTTTCACCACGTGTATGCATTCTTTTCAAAAAGACCACCTATTAAGCTACAAATGCTTCAGTTCGCTGGTTCTCTGATAAAGCCAACCTAAGGGCCTCGTCGTTTTCGGCAAATTTTCCGTCTTAACCTTGATTTGTATTACATTGTTCTGCTTGTGGCTGCATGCTCTTTTTCAATAATTTAAACCAGTTTCCAGTTTTCCATTGGATGTTTTAGAATCAAGATCTGAGCACAGTTTAGCACGTTATTGTTTTAACTGAAATTAAATATTAGCTGAAATAATTTAGAAGCGGTTTTAATAAGGAAATAAAAGACGCGCAGTTACTCAAAAATCCGCTTTTGACAAATATTACTATCTTGTTTTAATTCTTTTATTAACCGACTTCAAAAAAGAAGTAGTTATCAGTTCATAATGCATGTATGTTTTTTTTTTTTTTCTGCCCGCTTAAAGCGTACAGCGTCTCACCTAGTGAACAGATTTTGATGATTCTTTTTTGATGGACAAGGAATGCTCTGACTTAGGTCCTAGTATAGGATATGACAGTACTTCTGTAGGAAAATTTAAGAAGGGAGTCCCCCCTCTCCAAAGATGCTTAGTAGGTGTCCTTTAAAGATGGCAGCCACACGCCTTCATAAGAATCACATCTATGTTAATGCGTTACAGATTTGACTGAAAATTTGGTCAGTATGTTGAAATTAGGGTTTTTAAGGCGAATAGTATTGTGTTTTAACTATTGCTATAAATAAATGAATATATTTTTTTATATGACACTTATTTCTTTAGGAATAGTAAGAGAAGATTATAAATACTAAATCCGTTGAAACAGTTCAAATTTAAAATAAAAAATACGGTAAAAAGAAATATATTATATCTAATAAAATCTTAATGGGTCATTTTAAAAATATTGTTATTATTAGGGCCTAATCTCCCAATTGGCAAAGTAGGCAGCTGCCTAGGGCGGCAAATATTGCTTTAATCACACGTTTTTTAAATTAATGTTTTATTCTTGAAATTAAAGTATTAGCATTCTTTCATTTTCCATAGGGGAAATTTTTTCTTGCATTTAATAGTGATTACTTTCACACATGTTATGAAAATCAAATGATTTTCAATCATGGTAATAGATCAGCGTCAAACAGTAAGTGAAGATGAAAAGCGGGTGTCGATTTCAGAAAGTGTCGTTGCGTTTATCCAGAAAAAAAATGTTTTCTGTTAATATTAAAAAGTCTAGGAGGCAAATTAAAATGAGTGACGAGCGAAAAAGGCTGAATGATTTAAAATAAAGGAAGCAAACTAAATTAAAAACCGAAGAACGAAAAAGAGTTTTCAAAAACTTTTTACGCGTCATACATCTTTTTCAAATGGGCAGTTTTCAAAAGCGGAAACTTTCGATTCCTTGCAATGTAATTAGAAGACTCTAATTATAACTAGGGGTGCGACATCGATGTAGACGTTTTGGAAACATCGATGATTTTGTTAAAGCATCGATGTTAACTTTAAATGTTCTTGGAACATCAACATCGATGTTTTGGGTTCGATGTTGATGCTTTTGTATTTTAATTGAAAATAACCCCTCCTAACGGACACCCCTCTTACGCGGACAATTTTTAATTCCCCGATTCCAAGGCAAGTAATAACATTATTAAACCCCTCTCCTGCGGACACCCCTCTGTTGTGGACAAAAAAATTTGTCCCGTTAGTGTCCGCAGTAGAAAGGTTTTACTGTAATAATAAATTTCTCACAGAGAAGCGACTTCGATTGAAAAACATCAATTTTTATGCAGTCATAAATCTGTATAAGGGGCCATTCAGTAATTACGTAGGATGATTTTGGCAATTTTTGAACTCCCAAACCGCTCATGTAAGACAACATAAGATTTTTCAACCCCCGCCCCTTATTCTTACGTAAGATTCCATTTTGTTTTTCAAAATAATAAAATATCGAATCTTACATCACTGGAATCTTTATTAAATTCCCTATTATTAAATTATTTGTGTAAAAATTTTTTTTCTAAAAAGTTGGAATCTAGAGTGAATGTTTTTTCTACATTTTTTTTTTTTTTTTTTTTTGCATATGATGCGATATTAATTAAAAACAAAACATGTCGAGCCTGTTATTCGCAACTCCAATAAACTATAGGGGGCACTGTAACCACTGTCTAATGGCGGATGAAAAAGGTAAAACAAAAAAAAAAAATGGCGTAACTTAAAACTTGCTTTGACGCTTAGTGAATGACAGTAATTTTTCATCGTGTTTGTGGGAAGCTTTCTTTTTTATTCTTCTGAAATTACATTACATCACAAACTGTCTGAAGCCTGTGATTTACCCTAAAGAAAACACGTGGAATGGAATGTTTTACCCTTTTCTTTAGTATTGTTAATCTCTGCAAGGTAACGTATTCGAGCTCTGGAGTTGCAAATTAATATTTCATACTGCTCATTCTTTGTCAAACCGTGAATAGGGTCCACATGAGTTTTAATATGCCTTTCGGTTTGTAAAATCAGAATCAAAAACATCGGCGAAATAGAAAATCTTCAACTCCTTAAATTCAAAGGACTCTGTAGGCCATTAGTTCGCTCCCAATATAAAAACAGGGACTCCAGTTGGTGCTCCTTTTTGTGCTGTTATCTGGTCGAGGGTTCGAAAATCGAGCAAGTCGTGATTAGAGTCCCTAGGGACTCTAGTCGTGATGACAGACGTTCCACCCATGACCCTCCAGTTAAACTTTAATAGCTGTAACTGCCGTAGCCGCAGTAAACAAACATGTGAGCGTTCTGTTGTAATTTTAAGTGTCTTGATTTTAATTGTTCTGCTTAAAGCTTTTAAATTGTTACTCTATTCATTTCTGAGATATTTTTTGTGAATTATTGTATCCTGAAAATATCTGGTACGATTTCTGAAAATAAGCCGCAAATCTCAACTCTTAAATTTTATTAATGTTGAAATATACTACTTAACATCTGAGCCAACACACTACTTTAATAATTGTTAGTTACAATGACGAAAATGTAAATGTCGAAAGACCCACGTATTTCATCACCACATAAGCTCAGAGACTAAAATATTTTTTATGTGTAAGTTAATTGGTACGCAAAAAAATCATAGCTAGATTTCTGTACGCAGGAGAGATGTAAGTCATTCTTTAAAAAGTAACTTTTTTGTCACACACCTTTTACAGTAAAAACTTTAAGGAACTATTCATTTAACAATTATTTTTCATTTCATCAAAAATATATCTATTTAAACCTGCTAACAATTTTTTAATCATAATTTTTATTGAAGTATATATTTTTGGTTCACAACATGTGAATTCTCACCTCCGTGGCATGTCACACACCTTGTGTGACTGTTTGTTTCTTAATAACTTGTTTAATTAAAAGTATATACTTATTTAATGATTATTCCTTTCACATATTTCTCAAATACTAATTGTTTAAGCATATTTAATTTTTTAATATTGCATTTTAGTTCGCTTTAGTAGGACAAGAAGTCATGTCACACAATAAATTCTCACCTCCATTTCCTAAATACAAAATTCCATTCCTCATTAACACATGACAGTAATGACATCAAATTTTATTTTCCATAATACAAGGAGCCCCCTTGTTTATTTTCAGTCATAGTTGAAGTTGTGAGATTTTTGTCGAAAAACAAAAAGATAGATTTTGCTTTAAAACTTAGTACGGTTATTCTGACTTTTCACCTCCGTGAGCTTGAATTTCAGGGATGTAAATTAATGTAAAAAATAAGCGAACATGTTTTCATATGCTTAACATGTGCAGAATGTAGCAACAAAGAAAAAAAAATCCTTGAAAAATGTATCTATTAGGCCTATATTAATGGAAAATTCCTCTACTCCGTGATTCTCACCTCCGTGACAGACCTTATCAGTGTCATTATTTCTGAGGTAAAAATAAATGATGAAGAGGGAATACATCAATAATAGACATTCTACCAAAATTATGAATTTCTAGTATATCCTCAAATTTACTAAATACTATTTTTTAACATGCATTTGAAACTACTAATTAAGCCATACTTTAATTAAGAGAGCTTAATATCATATTCCCACTGATCATTAAATTAGCTGATTATTTGCACAATTAACAAAATTATTAATTTGATATTAAATTATCCTTGATTTTTAAATATTAAAAGTTTTTTTTTATTTCCCTGAACAACTCATTATTTTTTTTTTTATTTATGAGTAAAATGATTGGAACTTAACTGGGCCATTGTTTATGGTTACTTTTAGTAGGTAACACTTTCATGTAAGAATGAAAAAAAAAAAAAAAAAAAAAGGTTTTGAAATTGAAAAATATTTGCGTTCAAAAGTTATTTTCTGAAGAATAACCCATGTATAAAAGAATGAGCTATTTAATGATTTTAAAAGTTAATATTTTTAAAAAGATTGTAATAGATTACCTTATTCATCAACTACATAAACATTTCTCATTTTATTCAAATGTATGCGTGTTTTTTGTTCAGAGTCTTAAAAAAAAGCATCAATACTGATTTATTCAATACGAACATCATCACTTGTAAAATATTTTTTTTTTCAAACATATGTACTGCAAATAAAATATCTTGACCTCTTATTGGAAGAATCATCTTAGTATATTTCATTTGTAATTACTAGCCCTTTCTCTCACTTCTTTCTTCACTTCTATGAACAGAACATTAATGAATCCTAGCTGTTTTATGGAATGGTTGTCGTATTTTATGAATGTTTTGAATATCTTAAAAAACAGAGTAGGATAGTCTACCAAATACTCACATGTTGAGTATCTGCTTTAATTAACTGATTTTTTTTATTTTTTTTAATGCTGTAGCCTTTTCTTATGTCATGTGATATAATTTAATATGTCCATCAATTTTGTTTTTCAGTGTATCTTGATGTTGAAATCTTTCTTTAATATATCAAGATCCTTTTTTCTTAGTGAGTATTCTTGTCTTAAAGGTTGTGTTTTCTTATCTGTTAAAAATGAAATGAAAAACATTTTTGCCTTTATAATTCAAATACAATTGATGCTTTGTTCGCACATTTTAGATTTCATAATTAAGCTCTTAATTAGTTTATTGATAGAATTACACTAGTATTGTTGTTACTGTTTGAAAACATAGAATTTAGAGACGTACCGAATAGCACTTTGGCCGAGTACCGAGTACTTGGCCTTTCACTACTCGGCCGAGTTACCAAGTTTCAATTATGTTTTAAGAAGAACCACCAACACATGTGATGAATTTTGAACTTATTGGAATAGTAGTAGAGACCTCCTTGTTTATATAAAAGTTTTTAAAACTAAATTCCTGCTGAAATTTAATTATGCATCATATAAACAATTTTGTTTGTGCCAAAAATTTTACAAAAAAATTATTTTTAAAATTAAAAATAAATAAATAAAAGGTATGATTAATCAAGTTGGAATTAAAACAAATTACAGTAAAATCCTTCTAATGTGGACACTAACAGGACAATTTTTTTTTTTCCACAACAGAGAGGTGTCCGCAGGACAGGGGTTTAATAATGTTATTTGCATTGGAACTGGGGAATTAAAAATTGTCCACATAAGAGGGGTGTCCGTTTGGAGGGGTTTCACTGTATACCAATCAATTATAGCTCTAGTCCGCCAAACATAAATGATTTTTAAAAGCAGATAAAACAAATGTGCAGGAACACTGCCTACACTGCAGCTGCCTACACTGCAGACCCCCCCCCCCCCCCATTACAAGAAACGTCTTTTTCAGTGCATAACATGTGAGCTAAAGAATGTAAAGACATTCGGTAAAAAAATTCTGACTTTTGTCGGATGCCTTTAAATCCACGAGCTCCCATTTTGTGCATTGAAAAAGGAATTCCTTGAAACGCCAAAACACGTGACTGCAGTGTTCCTGCATTGTGCTTTTAACGTTGTTTTATTTCCTTTTATTTTTTAAGCAAAGGTATTTTAATATTTTTTATAACTAATTTTTGTTTGTAGCAAAAATCCATTTTTAATATAAAAATTCCATATTTTCTATACTTAACTTTTTTGCATAATTTTTAATAAATATGTTTTATTAACTTTGGGGACATTAAAATAGATTTATTCCATTGAAGCATCACAAACTTCATTATTCTCAAAATTTAAATTTGACTTATAAATTTTAATTGTAAATGATTGCAGAATATAATGCTTGCTCTTTTTTTATATAAATTTTAGTATGTCTTGGACAATATTCAATTTTTTGCGACTACTCGGTATTGGCTGAGTATCTGATCAGAATTTGGCCAAGTACCAAGTACTCGGCAAATTGATTAAGTAGGCCGAATACCGAGTAGTTACCGATTACTCGGTACGTCTCTAATAGAATTACATTTCAGTAAACTCTTGATTATCAGTGGAGTAAAGTAACACGCGGATAAGCAAACTTGTAAATAATCCGCAAAAAAGGTAAAAAATAATGATAGTGAAAACAATAGCTTTAAAAAGTCAATAACATTTGCATACGCTTGAACTATAACTTAAACTGATTACAGTGTATTTAAAAGCTAGAAAGATACTTATTATTTTAAGTGGAGTAGACACATATGCAAACGAACCCTGCTAACAAATTTGTTTAAGTGGTTACACCAAAAACGTGAAAGGAAGGGGAGATTTTTTTTTTTTTTTTTGATTGGTTTAAACACATGTTTATGAACCTGAGTAGTGTAGATCTAAAGATTAGGTGTGGTGACTTTGGAAAGTTTGATTTGATTTGATTAGAGTGGGAAAGGGGAAATAGAAATGTCAAAGAATAGTGTTTACATTTAGTGAAAAACAAAAAAATTTGTTTTTGAAAGTTTGAAAGAGTGTAGATAAGTTGGGAACTTAAGTTCATTCAATGACCCAACCTATCAAAAACCAAACCTTGACAATCTGAATCAAAAAATGCTGAACTACTTTTGTTGTTTTAGAGGCATATTGCTTTTGAAAAGGTTAAAAGACCAATTCATCTAGCATTTAACTAATTAAATGAAAAAAATAATAAAGAAATGATTTAAAATTAATAAAACATGTACAATAATGTAAAAACATAATATAATAAAGATATTGGGCTGAAAATTGATGATTTGCTTATTAATTCCCTCACCATAATTTGTTAAAATTTAGCAACTACATCTTCCACTTGAATTATGATTTAAATTGTTTCAAAAGTTGTTCTTGATGACATTATTTTAGACTTAAACATTTTCTTTAGTCAAAATTCTAAATTCATTGTTTATATTTCAAGTCTTGAGTGGAATTTAAGCCTATAGATTAAAGACTTGATTGTTATGTTAAAAGGTATGCATTTAAAAAATGAACATTTTAAGTTGTTGGAAAAATTTATATTATTTTTCTTACCAGCACCAAACTCTAGATATCTCTCAAGTATGGGAAAAATCAAGATTGGAACTCACAGTGGAACATTTCATTGTGATGAAGTACTTGCATGTAGTATGCTAAAACATGCTGATTCTAAGTATCATGATGCCGAAATTGTCAGGTAAATAGATTTATTTTTGTTTACTCTAATATTATTTTGTTATAACTAAGATTCAGCATTTGTAAAAATCATGTTTGTTTTGTAGTTAACTACAACTAAAACAGCTTTATATTTTATTAAAAATCTAGTGAACAACAGTAATTTTTTTCTTCTCATACCAGGTATAAGCAAGTTTATACTTGTTATTGTTTCAATTTTTTTCTGTTAATAATCCATAATTATTTGTTGGTGCTTAAAATATTAGAGCATTTCATATAAATTGATGTGTAAATTGTTTTGTTATACAGTCGGACCCCGATTTAATGAATTCATTGGGGCCGAAACTTATATACGTTAAATCAGGGTTATTCATAATATCAGAGTGCAAAAAAAAAAAAAAAAAATTAAACAATTGCTTTTAGCATATCTAAAAACCCCTATAAGCAACTGCACAAAAATATCCATAATTAAAAAAAACAGACTTTTTACTCAGCATTACGTGACTTATTACACTAGTCAATTTGATATTTTAAAGTACTGTGTAATAGATATTTGATAATTTCCTTGATATTTGACTCAAAGTAGTTCTCTTTTGACTTTATGGAGAGAAGAAAATACTGCATCATTTACAGCCTGCTGCATGGGATATGTTTTTAGGTTCCAGGCCATGTAAAGCATGTGAAAAAGTTACAGTTTTAATGGGAGTTGTATTATTGCTTTCTGCATCAGAATCGCTATTCATTGGTTTCCCTCTTGCCAGTTAAAAATTTCTGATTTTAAGAAAAGCCTTGACAATATGGGTTAAGTCGGAAATTTGGCAAACAATCCAACATTTCCTAACTCAAATTAACAGAAATAAAATTTTTTGGCTCTGAAAATTATCTGTTAATTCTGTATTTAATGTTTGGTAAATAGAGGATTTTGCCTTCATTTTAGTTGGTGAGAAGGAAAAATTTGCGAAATTCATTAAATAGTAGGTTATGCACATAAAAGGGCTGTTTGGATCAAAAAACTGCTTTCCAGACATAATTTTCATTAAAAAACTTCTTTCTGGGCGTATTTTTGATCAAAACAATTCCCTTCAGAAGGTATTTTTGATCAAAAAACCCCTCCAAAAGGTATTTTTGATAAAAAGAACCCCTCCAAAAGGTATTTTTGTCAAAAGAACCCCCCCCCCCCCCAGAAGATATTTCTGGCTGCACTAGTGCATATCTGGACTGACTGGAACCAAAGGCAGTATGGATGATCGAAAATCCGTGTAGTATGGGAATAAGCAAAGCAAAGCCTTACATAAGTTGATTTATAGCAAAAAACTATAATTTGTGACAAAATTAAAGAGTTTACAAGACATTTTAAAAAATTATACATTAAACGGCCAGATTGTAAATTTTTGAAAATGAAATGGGCCAGCAATCTAACAATATTGATTCAAATATTTTTGTCATTGTTCGTTCCCCCCCCCCCCCCCCCTCCCCCTACACACCCACAACGTTTTTTTTTTTTTTTTCGAATAAGCGTTCAGTAACATAGGCGCAGCCATCATTCACGTTAATGAGGGCAAGCCATAGCCCAGCAAGATGGCAGTTTTTAGCTGCCTCCTCATGACAAAAAACAGATACAAAAAGTTATAAGTCCTTTTTAGACTGTTTTCGAATCAGATGAGGGACAGAGGTGGGCGGATCGAGTGATATATCCCAGAAAATTTTCAGAATTGAAGTCTTAGAAACGCAGCTAACTGTGTTGAACCTCATTCAAATTCTCTGTATTTTAAAAAATTATCTTCAACTTCTCTGTCCATGTTGTGAAAAAAAAAATCATGATGCTTAAAGCTGTTCTCCATGCAACTGTTTTCCAAGCTATGTTAGATATTATGCCTTTGATGCATCTACTTATATCATAATCAATTTGAGTATTTTTTCTTACGACAATAATATATATCATGGTTAAAGATTAAAATTTTTTGATCTTGTGAAAAAATATTTAAAATTTTTTAGTAGAATCTACCACTTAGGTGTTAATTTCACTTTGCAGATCTCGAGACATGAAAGTACTTGATGAATGTGATATTGTTGTTGATGTTGGTGGGGTGTATGATCCTGAAACTCACAGATATGATCATCATCAAAGGTATTTTAACAATATATCATCAGTAATTATCATTGTTTGCTGATACATACAGTAGACTCTCGTTTTACGCGGGGGTTACGTTCCGCGGAAATGCCACGTAAGTGAAATTTTAATTTCAGTAACATGGTTTTGGGTAACACTTGATTAGCAAATAGATGCTTTATTTTGGTTAGTTTGGCAAAATACTTCAAAAAGGTCTATGTCTTCCATGATTTGATAATTTCCCCGAATACTATTTTTGAAATTCAACTGAAATGTGCCTGTTTTATCGAGCTTTTTAATTTTGAAGAGCTATAAGATATAAAGAATATTAGTTTTGACCACGGAATAAAAAAAAGGAGACAAATGTCTTACGGGTTTGCGAGTGTAATATTGGCAGTGATTTTTCACCGGCGCAGAGAGGTTCCCTACTTTCTGCAGCTTGCACTGTTTTGTATGATGTTTTTCAAAGCTATAATAATGTATAAATCACCTGCATTCAGGGGCGGCAAATAGGGGGGTCAAGAGGGGGCGATCGCACCCCCAAATGTTTTGAGCAGAATGATAGAAAATGGGTGAATTCAATTTATGTAAGTCGGAAATCAATGCTCATTAAAGGAAATTTCGCTGGTTCTCAGCAACTATTTGATGAAACTCAACACATTCTCAGACTAGAAAAAGTGTTTTTCGTTATTTGGATGATGACTTGGAAATTCATGAAGTATTTTCGGCTTTTTCAAAACGTAGAGAACTAATATAGAACCATAGTTAATTTTAACTAAAGAAGACATTGCCTCATATAGGCCAAATATTTCACACTTGTGTGCCCAATGCAACGATGGTATGTCGGATATGAGAGGCTCGTGAAAAGTAGGGTGGCAGTATGATTTTCACAAGAAAATTCCTTGATATTTTACATTCACTTTTAAGCTCATTTTTTAAGTGTATATTTATTTAATGAGTGTTCTTCTGCTAGAAACACGTTTCATTTGCTCAATACATTATAATGCTTTCAAAGAAACTTCTTAAACATGCATGTGATTATTGGCAAAACAGCACGAAATTGGGCACTGATATATCAGTAACACGATTCCCTGCTCTTCCGAATTCCAAAAATCATGCATTATAACTTTTCCAAAAGGCATAAAACCTTTAGTAGCGAGGTGTTTTGTATGATAACTTTTTAGTCAACGAATCAAAATTTTAATTGTTTCTAAACACTAATTTTATTCATACTAAACCGATTTTATGACAACTTCTTGTTGGCTAATGTGTGTTTGGTTTCTCTTTGGGGATATACGTATTTAAGAAACTCGACCCCCCAAATGAAATGGTGAAATGCCGCCCCTGCCTGCATTGTAATAAAAAATATCATTAGTCCCTGAGATCAAAAATTCTTAGATCCCAATCGATCTTCCAAAGATATTTTGGGTGCAACTCGTTTTAATTTTCTAAAAAAAAATTTTTCTCTGTTATAGCTTTGTACGCTTTTTTGAAATAATTGCAGGGTTTTCTGTTGAAATTAATCAAATTTTTGAAAATCACAATTTACTCTTATTGTACATGTATTTTTGAAATGAATAAGGTTTCTCAATTTTTTTTCGATTTGGTTGTCGAAAAAAAATGCAATAATAATAATAGTAATGATAACAATTAGGTCTAAGCAGTGCATAAATAAAATTATTATAATAAATATCAGCTT
Source organism: Uloborus diversus (assembly GCF_026930045.1). Taxonomy (NCBI): domain Eukaryota; kingdom Metazoa; phylum Arthropoda; class Arachnida; order Araneae; family Uloboridae; genus Uloborus; species Uloborus diversus. Next base: position 240,435,469 of record NC_072731.1, on the reverse strand, counting down.
GAAGTTAAGTAAATAAAATATTAAAATTTATTTTTATCTGTTAAAAGTTGTGAAAGAGAAAAATATTTTGCTTTAAATAGCTCTCGAAAGATGAAACAAAATTTGCAATTAATTTTAAAAAAGTATTTATGTAATTCTACTACATTTTAATTCCATTAATTTTTTACAGGAATTGAAAAATTCCAACTCGTGATAAATAAAACATTGCACAGCTCAATATTGATAGCAGACGAATTTTGGCAAGTTGGTTTTGAAAAATAAAATGAATTTTTCCATCAAAGGTACTGCGCTAACTTCCTGTAGATGAAAGCCATACATTGTCCACTATATTAGCCCCTTATTACAACCAATTTCCAGTAGTTTTTTTCTTTTTTTTTGCTTTAATAGCTGCCTCTAAAAAAATGAGAAACTTAGCATCAACTGCTGCAACTGTAGGAAGCTGTTTGGCAACAGCTCCCCCTGGAAAAAGTGAACAAATCATGCCACTTCTAAATAGGAAAGATTTATCTCCTCCCTGGTTTTGACCAAGTATCAATTTTTCTGTAATTGGGAGAATGAAAAAGGTAAAATATTGCTGTTACTGAATGCACGGCCGCTCCGTTCCTATGTGCAAGGTCGTGCGACGCCTGACGGCGCCAGAGTCAAAAAAGGCGCCAAGATGTACCATTCAAAATTGCTCCAGGTGGGGGAAATCCCTACAATGAAAAAAAATAAAATTGAACTTTTCATTTTTTTTTTCTGATGATGACTATACTGCTCATCAAAACTAGCAATCCATCTCGCCGCCTATCTTAAATGACAAATTATTGCTTTATTGAGTTTAAATATGCTATAAAAAAGCACTAAATATTTTACCCTGAAAATACTGTTACTAATTAATGAGTAAATTAGCATTTTTCTTCCTAATGTGGAGCCATGAATGCTATTTTGGTATGTCTATAGCACACAAGGTTGAACTTATGAGGGAGGTGTAAGAAATTCGTTTCTTTCCATTTTTTTTCTCATGGTGAACACGTTGCATTATAATTTGTGTAATATGTCTTTTTGGGATTTTTAACTATTGTTCGTGGCAATTCGACTGCTTCATGTTACCATGTATGGAAAAAATATGAAAGCCAACTTGCTTTTTTTTACTTGTGCGTAACATTTACGTATTGTTGACAACAATTTAGGTAAACTTTTTTGTTTCATAAGTAACGACTTAACCATAATTATACTCTATTCCCCCTCTCCTTTCTAAATGAGCTTTGGGTAATGTCTTTGTTTCAGATATTAAATCCATTGCATTTTAAACAATTCCGTACGTTTCTTTTTAACGATTTTACTGGAAAGGATTTTATTTTCAGATTTTACGGTTGAACATCCTATACTTCAGTTTCAATACAAAATCAGAATCTTGTTGTCATGTTTTGACAGGCATAAAAGTTTGACTAATATTAGAGATTATAGAGATGTTTAGAGTTTTGATATTTAGAATATTTTCTTTTTCCAAAACGCATTAGCATATCAGAGGAGCTACTGAATTCGAAATAACTTCAAGATAATGAAGTAAAAACGTACATTATAGTCCAAATTTAAATATTTACTCATTGCTTTTTAAATAAATTAAATGCAAAACTTATTTTTTTTCACATCATATTTGTCTACAAAACCTCACTCCATGTCATTTTCAAAACCTCACTCCAGACTACATTTTCCTCGAATGCCACTGCATTAAGGCGCTCAAAAGACGTTTGCACAATAGCGTCGATCAGGCTTGGGGTAGGCCTGACTGCATGCAAGATTGTGGTGAGTTTTGAAAACTATTGGCTAAACCTACCATTCCAAATGTTCCTTTAAAGTGTAAAAAAATTTCAAATTAATTAAGCAACAAAATACTCCTAAAAGTTCTGTTTTAACTTTAAAATCCCCCTCCCCCCAAAAAAGTAAAAAAGTTCATTATACATCAACAGTAACATAAAAATGCAAAGTAATGCAAAAAACTCCATTATTTAATATCTATCTTCTTCAGGGTTGGCCAGATTGGACCCAATTGGGTTGGACCCAATGGGTTTTTTTGAAAAAACCCATTTAAAAAAACCCATTATTTAACCCACTTTTGGGTTTTTAAAAATTTTCTGAGAAGTTTTTTAAAACAATAATTAAATACTTTCACAATTTAAATTTCTTTTTTATTTGTTCTTCACCACAGACAATGGACATAAAAAAGGAAATTTGAACTTCAATAGTATTTCTTAACTCTTAACGGCATTAAAAAAAATACTTCAAAGATTTTAAATAAATATATTTAACTTTTTCTTTAACTGGTCAATAAATAACTCAAATTTTCTGGACTAAGTCCTGTCACGTCTGATTTTCTCGATATTTGTAGATTGTACAGAAGAAACTACGCTAGCTATAAGTCTTTCATGTGAATTATTTTCTGCAAACCAACATGTCACAAATCTCAAATAAACAACGTATATGTTTTAGAAATTAACAGGTTTTTCAAACGGTCGAACAGAAAACAGAATAGGATGTACAATACTTTCATTATCTTACAAAAAGTTTAATATTTCTTACTCTGTACACAGAAATAGAAACAGTCAACATAAAGTTCAAAGAAATGTCTTGATTAAGCTGAATTCAGTAAAAAGGGATTTAAACTACTTTGACGTTCTACAGTAGTTCTGCATAACAAAATGAAATACAATAAAGTAAAATGCAAAAAAAAAAAAAAAATGTAGTAATTAAAAACAAACAATAGATTTTATCACTCGAGAAGTAACTTTGCCCTAACTGTTGGTAATCATGGAAACTAAAAAATCTTAAACTTCACCATTCTTGGGTTTCGTTGTCTTTTTTACTTTTCTTCAGAAAATGCTGAATTTTCCAGTATTTTTACCCCAAGACAATTTTTGTGCTTTGTCCATATACTTACACTACAATATGCTACAAGCACCCCATTTTCCCTAAAAAAAAGACAAAAAAACCCACATTTCTTTTAAAAAACCCAGCTTTAGTTGGGTTTTTTTGGGTTTTATTTAAAAAAACCCTGGGTCCATGGGCTTTTTTAAAAAAACCCGGGTTTTTGCCAACCCTGATCTTCTTAGCAACAACATTACTGCAGCTCAGCCGGTATGCAGGTACAGCAAAAATTAAGCTACTGTGATTTGAGCATGCAATTACTATTCAAAAAATTTCTTTAGTGCTCATTGAAAATATCAGATATACATGTATATCAAAATATCGGATTAATGGCTTTGTAGTTACAAAATAGTAGGTTAACTTGGGCATGGGTTAGTCATCTACGCATTAATTTGTAAACATGAATGTTGGTTTCTGTGTCTAATTATTCTAAAAAAATTAATCCAAAGATTTTTTTTTTAGTTTATTGTTGTTATGTAGTTCTGATAATTATATATTATCTTATATGTGTTAATATTGTCTCAAATGAAATATTTACCAAAACAATATTCCCAAGCATTCTCACCTAAATAAAGCTTTAATATGTTTGTATACTTCTTCATTCATTCATTATTATTATTGTTAAAGTGTTTTTGGTAACTTCTAGTTTCGTTGCGGTAAGGTTTGCATAGTTTAAACTGGTTGTTTTGCAAGTTTTTGGTGATTTTTGAACTTTTTGGAAGTTTGTTGTTCTTGAATTTCACCATCTCTTATTAAAATGATGAAATTCTCAAAAACTTGCTTATCATTGCTATGAGATGAATGAGAAAAATAACTTGAAGGTCTTTTTTTTCTCTTTTATGTTTTCACTCAACAACCTCCTAAAAAAGCTCCAAGGCCGTTCCAGAGAAAAACAGACATTGTTTCGCACCTGACGTCTCATATATTTCATTAAAAATAATAATTTAAATGGATAATAAGTAAGATTTTCTTGCTTAAGAACTCAAACCAATGTGGGATTTCTTGAGTAAAAAAATTGTTCATTATCTTTAAAAAAAATTATTACTGTTTAATAAAATATATGAACAGTCATATGCAAGTAGTCAAAATGGTGTCTTTTTCGTGGAATTTCCCTTTATAGTTTCTTATTTTACATAGTTATAAAACTTTTAGACCTTTTAGTAAAAAGTGATTGAGATTAAATCAGTTATTTATAGCAAGCAACCCTAATATTATCATTTTTCATTTAGAACTTCATTGCAATGCTTAATCAAAAATAAATGCTCTTTAGAAAGAGTCTGAGAAGTATATTGACATCAATTTTTATGAGCCTCCACTACATGCGCTTTGACAAATTTTGTGCTGATCGCTTCTCGTTATAGGCAAAATATATGAAAACATTTTTTAATTCCATTTTGGTTGTAAAAATCAAAATGTTTGTAAAAAAAACTGTAAGTACATTATATTGTTAAACTAGATTAAAAGGTACAAAATATTCAACTTCTTATGTTTAGAGTTTCACAGATCTCTGTTAAAAATTAGTGATGAATAAAAAAATTTGAGAAATTCAACTTAATAATTGCTTATTATTTTATAATTAAATTAAAAGTAATAATATTTAGTCGTTATGCTTTAGGTCATTTGATCATAATATGAATTCTTTGAACCAAGATTATCCCTGGACCATCAAGTTAAGCAGTGCTGGTCTTGTATACTACCACTTTGGTCATCAAATCATTTCTAAAATTCTTGGATTGCCCGCTGATTCAGAAAATGTGAATGTTTTGTTTCACAAAGTATATGAAAATTTTGTTCAGGAAATAGATGCTATAGATAATGGCATAGATTCTACAGATAAAGAACCAAGGTAAGCTATTTTAAACTACAAATTTATTTTATAACTAGCATACTTGCCGACTCTACTGTTTTGAATGTTAGACTCTTGTTTTTTACATCCATCTCCCAATTTCTCGTTTTTTACTATTTTCTCCTGATTTTGCAATTTTTTCCATCACTCACCAAAAAGTTTCACTTTCTTCTCAATAGATGGCGCCCGTTTCTAGTTATACACCAATATCAGGTGCCAGAGCAATGTAGAACTCCATTGTAGTTCATAAGAATACGGACTATAACCAATTTTCTTTTCAGGGTAGGAATTTTATAACAATCATGACAGAGCTACAAAATAAGTTTTCTGCACCAACTTGCATCAAAGCTACATTCATGGGCAAGTCAACACTATTTTTCCCAAGCAAAAAAAGTAGGTATGCCAGAAAAGAGTAGCTGCTGATCACACCATTTTCCCATCTGATTTCATTGTGCGTTGCAAAAATTCGATTTTTCCCCCTGAAAAATCGGACTATTTCAGTTTTTTTTTTTAATTGGAGCCAAATTCAGTGTGGTGAAAGAATTGATTTGTTCTTGCGTTCTACTCAAAAAAAAAAAAAAAAAAAAAATTCCAATTAATAACTCATTTAGTTATTTGGAAAATTTCCTCATTGCTTTTCAACCAAGCACGTGCTTTGGCTAAAATTGCAGCAGTTTTCAATCCTTTTGCATCTTGAAAATATTTCAATTATTTTGAAAGTTTGAAGTTATTTCACATATGCTACCTTATACCTACTTATTTTATTCTTTATTTCAATAGTTTATTTATTTTTTTTTTCTAGATTTTAAAAATTAAATTTTTGTACTTACTTTTTTGGTGGAGACTGGAGAATGTAAAAAATTTTAAGCAATTGCACTCCATATTATTTGATTTTTCATTTGCAGTATTTTGTATTTTCTTGCTGTTACCAATTAGCTTACACCTGAAAAAATCCCTATTTCATTTTAAATTTAATATTCATGGCATTTAGTAGCGTTATATAATAATTTTGATGTGAAATTTGTCGCTAGTGAATCTTCTGTATACCTCTAGTAAAATCTCCTGTTTTTTTTTTCCTTCGCGGGTTGGCAAGTATGGACTAGCTCAAGTTGAAATTGTAATGATTGTTTGAGGATGGAAACTAAATTTCAATCACTTGATGTTCCAAAAACTTATTTAATGCATGCATACATTCTGAAAAATTACTGAAGTTAAGTGCATAACATATATTGCTGGAAATTTTCAAATTACTTCAAGATGTTGTTGATAGATTTAGTGTCTTTGTTATTAAATACATTTTAGTTCATCAATTTTCTGTGATCATGATCACTTTCTTGAGAAGTAAAAAGTGCAACTTTGAATGTAAATTTATTACTAAAACACCTTTATTATTCAAGCTATGCTTGCAATTAAACTTAATTATTTATGTAGATATGACAGTTTCATTTGAGTATCCTAACTGTAAATGGGTTTGTAATGTCAGTATGAATCACTTATTTTTACCTCCCCCCCCTTTCTTTTTAATTAAAGTAAATTACATTTTGAAAATTCTCAAATAACTTACACCAGAAAAATATTTCAACACAATGATACCTCATTGAAGAAGTAGAACCCTTTTTTTTGCCTATTTAAGTTGGATTTCTATGCATGAATGAGAGGTAATTTCTCAAGACTTTGAAACTGCTGCTTATTTCTCCTCCACTATGTTGGTATTTTATTTATGCTTACCTTATTTTCAGTTTTGCAAAAAAAAAAAAAAAAATATTTCATTTGAAAAATTTTGTTTAAAAAAAAATATATACAGTCAAACCTTGTTATCGCGACACTCAGATTTCACAACACTCTGGATGTCATGTCACTTTTTGAAAGTTCCGAACTTATGCCATATAGTTTTAATGTTAAGTGGCTCTGCATTTTACAACAGTATTTTTCATGCAACTCCGGTTACGACGCCGCTTCAAGCTGTGCAGACTGGATCAAATATTTCTTTGCAATTGAATAATGTTCAGTAAAAAATGAAGACATCTGGAAATGTTTGTTGTAAGAACTTCGGACTCTGACAAGAGATTCGACCATTCATGACACCTCGAGAATGGTGGGAGGTTAGTAGATAAATTCTGAAAGATAAAGGTTTCAAACTTTGACAAGAGGGACAATAGAAAGGAATTCAAAGCAGGTGGATTGTAATACTGGACGAGGGAAGCAGCAAGAGAAGAGAAAGACCATAGCTACGTTAAGCTTTAGGTGGTCACAACAAGCTTCTCCCATGAGAGAAAAAGAGATAAGGGGCTCCTGATTAGATTGAAAAGGGACACACAACTCTTAAAGTGGATAAAAGGATTACAAAGGGCTTTTTCACCTTCAAATAGTGAGGCTCAGCCGTCAAAATCTAATCAAATTGTTGACAAAAGTGAAAAGAGTTTTGAATTGGTTTCTTTCTTGCTGGTAATTTCGTGGAAGAAGGAGTGTGACAAATGTTATTCAAAAATTTATAAAACATTTTATTGGAAAGTATTGTAGAATTGAAAAAAAAAAAGAAGTGAAGGTTTTTTTTTTGAATAATTTTTGTTATGTTCACCAATAATTCAAATTTACATTAGTTAAATCTGATTAAAATAAATAAACAGTATTAATTTCTTCATTTAATCTAATTTTATGGTTAACTAATGTTTAATTATGAATTTTTTAAACTATTCCGGTTATGACGACACTTTGTTAACGGTCCCAAAGATGTCGTGATAACGAGGTTTGACTGTATATATATATGTAAAAAGCTGTAACTATAAAAAACTTTAATTGAAATGTGTTTATGAAATATAATTGTTTTACAAGCAGATATCAATAAATTCAGGTTCTTTTTTTCACTTAAATTTTGTGAAAGGTCCATTTCTAAAGTTCGAAAGTTTGTAAAGAGTCGATTTCCAGAGTTAGGAATTTTGTAAAAACATCAATAACGAAACCTATTTCCTTTTGAATAAACCCAATCAAATGATTATTTCCAAAATGCTTTAGTTCCATCATCAGTCTTTGTATATAGACACATGTTCTTGAGATCAGACCGAATAAATAACCTTGAAATAGTTCCTAGTTATAATATATATATGAAAATCTTGAAGCTAATGAACTCTGTTTTAATAAATAAATAAAATAAAAGGGGATGTTGAACTTCAAAATTTTGCAAGAAATGAAGAGTAATGGAATGTTACTTTTCTCAACAATAATTAATTAATTGTTTTTGCAAAGATTAGATTTTTTTATACCTGATATTTCAAAATGTAAATTTTAGGATGAGAAATTCTCTTTCATTCTACAATTATAATAGAATAAAGCATGTCTTAAAAGCAAAGTTTGAAATAAAAAGTCTGAGAAAATACATTAGAAAGTTTTAGAGAAATAATGCATGATCTGAAAATTTTTATGGTGACTTTTTTTTAGTTGATGTATATTGAATCAATCTCTCTCTCTCTCTTCATGTGTAAATAATTTTACTTTATGGCTCATATTACTATTTTTGATAATTATCATTTAGGTATAAGATACATACACATTTGAGTGCTAGAGTGAAACATTTGAATCCGTCTTGGAATGAGAAAAATCCTGATGAAGTAAAAAAAAGTTTATTATTTTATTTTTGATGTATATTTTCCAAAGTAGTTTTTCTTTTTTAAATATTTTTAATAACTGCATTTTACTGTAGATTTTATGTGATTTCACGGAACGACGGAGGAGCCCCGTGTCACCACTTGTCATTTGTTATTCAAATATTCAACTAATAATAAATGAAAATAATGTAGCTTTTTAACTTTTCATAGCATGACTCATTATTGTGCTTAATATTTCATATACAGTAGAGTCCCACAGGGTTTGCGTTTACACACTGACCGGTTTTTTATGCAAATATGTTTGAAAGGGGCGCAACTTCCCCATAATTTTGAGTCCTGGGAACCTAAAATAGCTTGATGAGCTGACCCCCAAAAAATTCTGGGAAAATGGCAAAGATTTATTTATTGTGTGGTTGAATAACTTCTCGCTGTTTTTTATTTATTTTTTTTTTTTTGTGAAAATTAATGTTTAAAAAAAAAAAAAACATTTAAAAACATGTTACTGAAAGTGTTGTCCATCCCTAGTCACTACTTTCTCCCATCTTTCTGGCAGCATTTGAATCCCCCATCGAGAAAACAACATGTCGTTTCAGGCTATCCAAGAGTCAACCAAATTTTTGGCATCTTCATAAGAATGGAAGTGCTACTTAGCCAAGCTATGTGTCGTCGCCTGGAACAAGTAGCAATCATAAAGAGCAATGTCTGGTAAATATAGCAGTGGCGTAGGACTTTCCAAATAAATGTTTTTAGTAGGTTTTTACCGGCATTACAATGTGTGGTTGAGCATAGTCATGCTGCGAAATGACCTTGTCGTTCCTCTGCTTGTATCCTCTGCTCGTATAGTGAGAGTGTTTCCTCCAATACTCGGCTTAATCGCTCCAATTGTCCTCTGTAGCAATCTCCTGTGATAGTTTCAATTAATTTTAGCAGCTTATGAACAATATTCAGCTGATTTCACCAAATGCAGAACATAAGCTAGGAACCATGGATATTTGGCTTTGCTGAAAATGTTAATGCATATAACTGGGTTTACCCCATGATTTCCTACACTTAGGGTTACTGCAGTGTATCCAGTTTTCATCACTAGTTATGATACGATGCAAAAACACTTCTTTTCTGCTATTGAAGCAGCTGTTCACACCTGCAAATACAGCATGGGACGTCTCTCAGTTTTTACTTGGTGCAACACCTAATGATCTTGCTTTTGAGTCATTCCTAATGCTTTTAAACGTATCAAAGCTGTCGTGTGATCAACTCCTAATGATTCTGCATATTCAGCTAGCATTTGACATAAGTCTTCATGGAACAATGCTTCCATTAGTTCACCTTCAAACGTTTTCGGTAAATCAGAACGCTTTTTATCTTCAACATCAAAATCTTTATTTTTAAAGCGTCTAAACCAATCTCTGCAAGTTGTTTCAGACAGACCCTGATCGCTTTAAGTCTTCACAACAGTTATGTGAGCTTCAACTGCATAGATTTTCTTTAAAAAATTTACCCCCCAAATACTGTTTTTTTTTTTTTTTTGACAAAAAAATGTGACCTACTAAAGCTATGAAAAATAAAGTGGTTTTTTCACTCCTGCGAAACAGCATAAACTGAATTTCAAGCTTGCTTATAGTACTTGTACATAAACTGTTGTTCCCATCAATTTTTCTGAGAGTATATCCAGTAATACTTTAGGTACAATATGTGTATGCAGTCATACACATAATATGTCCAGAAATTCTTGAGGGTCCCATAGGTCACCCAAGGGGTACCCTCTATCACCCAGAGGCGATAGAGTTCTGGGTTTTCGAGGGAGAAGAAAAAACTAATAAAGTTAAAGTTTCATATCTTCTTTTATGTTTTGAAAACTGACTTTAATTAACAGTGCCAGCTCGTCACTATCGACAGGGTGGACCTGCCCCCCCCCCAGAAAAGTTGTACACAATTAAATAGATTATGTATAAGTAACATTTTGTATTTCAGTTTATAAAAAAAACAACGAATTGGGTGTGAAACAGATTTTAAATCTCTAGCACTCAGCATATTGCTAATAAAATATTAAAAGTTTTCCATCTGTTAGCGTTTGTGCTTGCAATCTTTGTGAAAGATTCTCTGAGGGACCATTTCGACTGTGGCCCCTGCCACACTCCGCTTCTAACCAATCAGGGCAATTTAACCAGACAAACCAAAACAGCCAGTCATGTCACACCGATCCTTTCCGCACGGGCACCAGGTTCCCTGGCACTTGGAAAAAATATCTTCACTCAGTAGCTATAGTAGATGGGAAGGATTTTACAGCTCAGCTATGGGCACAAAACTGGTGGCCCAAGTGAAAGAAAAAAGGTTTCTTATCACTTTCCTCCGTCCCTCTTTTGTCTTTAATCTTAAATGGTTGTTAATATCTTTTACAGTTTTATGGTTGCCCCCCGATTGTATCACATTGCATGCTTATTTTTATTTATTTATTTTTCTGCTTGGAACTAATATGAGCAGAATTCTCAGAATTTCTGAATGGAGACTTGATTTGCAAGTAGCACACAGTTCACTAAAACCTCTTTCTAACCTGGTTTTACAAGTCAAAATCCCAATGGTATAAATTATAAATACTAAATTATAGAAAGGTCAAAAAGCTTAGGTATTAGCTTATATTATATAATGATCAACAATATAGTATAACTGAGTATCCCTAATCACAGGTTATTTTTCTTCTGACAGAATGCATGTTTCCAGAATGCTAGTAAGTTAGTAGAAACAGAATTTTTAGACAGAGTTCATTTTTATGGTAAAGTATGGTTACCTGCCAGGGATATTGTGAAAAAGGCCATAATGGACAGAAGTAAAGTAAGTTTTAATTATTGGAAATTTCCTTTTACTGGTTGCATAACCTTCTTTATACCTAAATACTTTTATTTATTTTCATAGAGATGGCCTTCAAAACCTTTATTATTGCTCATGTTCATATTGTACAACAGTATTTGCTTTTCAGACCCAATTGTATGCAAATAATGTACAGGGTGTCTGCGCATATGTAAAGTCATGGATTTCGACTATGATCGGAAATGGTCATGGAAAGTCATGATTTTCAGCAAAAAATGCTCAAAAGTCATGGAAACTGACATCTGGTCATGGATTTTGGGTTCAAGAACATGCATATTTTTCGAATTCCACAAATTAGGTGCAAAATTTACTCACCTTAGACGTTTTTACCCGCCAGTCCCGATTTTTTACATCTTTCAAAATCCGATTGCATCCGCTTCTATAATACTCGCTCGTTGTTCTTTACAATCTTATTCTACCATTTGAATGTTTATAATTTTGTATTTAGCATTATTTTTAATCTTCTTATGTCTCTAATTGTGTAGTTGGGAACTTGTATATTTCTAATTTTGCGTTTTCATTCGACTCAAAAAGTTTAAGTCATTTGCATCCGAGTTGGTTCAAGAGACTCATGAAAAATTTTCATTAATTTTCAGCAGCGTCTTAAGTTAATGAACATTTTAGAAAATAAAATTAGTCTTAAGAATTAATTAAGAACGTTTAGGCCATAGATAAAATACAAAAATCAGGAATTTTCAATGAAGAATTTTTTAAATATTTGTAGCTTATCACAAAACTTTGTCGGTGGTATATCTGGTAAGTTAGTTATTAAGTATTTTAATTTAATTATTTTATTTGTTGTAAACCTAATTTTAGTATTGTCACAGATTTTTTTTAGAAAACTAGTAGCTTTAAAAAATAAGTTTTAGATTCATTATTTATTTATAAAATGAAATATTTGTTTTAAAAAATGCAAAAGAAAGAAAAATCAAGCTGAAATGTTTCACTGTTTTAGTAGTTTCATATCATTATTGCTGCATGTTTGATGCTTCTTTTACTTAGAAACATTATTTTGCAACTAAAACTTTTTTTCAATATTTTTAATGATTGAAAATTAATTTCTTGTAAATTCTTACTTATATAAAAAATTTTGTATGATTTATTAGAATCCAAAACATATTTCCAGAAATTTTCGATTTATAAATGTATGTCCTTGGTAGCAAAATAATTAAGTTGAAACTCCAATTATTTCATGCGTATCACTAGTCATTGTTGCATAAATGGTTTTTTTAGTTCTAATAGTAGCTGAGCTAATTACACATCATTTTAGCTAAATTTTTATAACCACATGTCCTACGAATAGAGCAGATGATTGCAATTTAATTTTCTCAAAACACAAATTTAGATATTCTTGTGAAAAATTAATGTTTTTTCTGAAAAAATTGTATCCCGTGAGTCATGGAAAGTTTCCAGCAGAAGTCATGGAAAGTTAGGGTAAGTCATGGATTTGAAAACTTGAAATGTAGCAGATACCCTGAATGTACACATAGATAGTAATTTTAAATTATGATTGAGAGAACATAACTAAAAGTACACAAACATTTGCTTTTTACTTTGATTGATTAATAAAAAGCGTTTGCATGACCACGCTCCATTCAAATGCCACTCTTGTTTAAAATAGAAGGCAGTGGACCAATTCTTTGTTAAGAAATGTGGAAAATTATTGTTATGTCCAAATAAATGAGGCTCTATTGTACTCTGTAAAGCACAACTTTGTTGCAATATGCTGGGTGATTTTAAAGAGCCTCCAATGATTAAAAATTTAAAAAAGCCGAGATGTTTCAAAAATATCAACATTCAAGAGCTTAAAATTGAGTGGAATCCATATAAATTTGTAAACATAACAAAATGGCTAGTAACATGCGTCCTTGAAAGTGCTTTATTCAGTGGGCCCTTTAAGTGCATAATTTTGTACAAAAATTCTTAATTATTTTGACAGAGGGCTTTATTTTTGGTTTTTTAAGCAAGTTTTTTTTTTAAATGAAAATTCCCTTTAATCATCTATCTCTCTCTTATTTCAGAGACCAGTGTTGGTTTTTTTTACTGAAAATTGAAATTTCAATGAATTACTAAGATAGACTATGCATCTTTGTTAATGTTTGCAATTGATTTATTATTTATTTTCAAAATTCATATCAAATATTTTTATTAAGCTTTCCTTGTTCAGTTTCTCAGTTTCCTTTGGAGAAAACTGAAACTCCGCAACAAAGTTAGTTTACTTCACATCGCTCACCAAAATTCATTAATCGAGCTGTTTCAAACAACTTTTTTCTGACAAGATTTTTGGAGATGTATTTTATTTATTTTTTTTTAATGGCCCCTTTCCTTGTAACATTACAACTTTTAACTAACTTCAAAACTTTTAATATTATTCAATCTTTTCTATTTTTATCACATTTTGTTTTAACATTATAATGGCATGTGTAGATGTAGGAAATCAAATTCTTTATACTCAGAGTATGACTTAGTTTTATTAATGTTTATCAATTAACCATCAATAATTGTTTTATGCTAGTGTTTTAAATGATTAACAAAACACAAACCTCTGGTAAGAGTTAATGATGTTTAAACGCAATATTGAACTGATGTGTTAAATCACAAAACGTTCCTCAAAATCACTGCAGATGGTTCTCAAATCGTTTAAGGATTTCAATCCGGCAATAAGTTTAAATTTTGCTTTTTTGCCCCTAATATTTGTTTATGCTGTCGTCCTAATTTTTTCATTTTTATTTATTAAAATTTATATTTTATGTGTTTTCCAATTTCTTTGTGGGATCTTCAGGAATCAGGTATAAAATCCAATAAAACATAAACTATGAAAATATTATGATTTACCAAGAACTCGAAGAAAGCACCTAGTTGGAGAAAAAATAGGTGCTTTATTTTGATTTCTATTTTGGAGTGAGATTCCTGTAATAATGAAAAAAAGAAATAGAAAAGTTCTTCCCAGTAATGGATAATGTAAAAATCAGACTTTTAATGCCAAATGCAACATTTATTTTCCAGCCCTGTATCACAAAATGTTTTTTGTATTTAAGGGCTGAAAGAAACACGTCTCAATATTTGACAAGATGGTCTGGATTGGAGAAACGATTAAAAGTGTCTGCATTTATTGTGTCCAAAACTTTCCATTAGCCAGGTTTTTGGAGAAGCATTTTATTAATAAACAATACAATAAAATATGAAAAAATACAGTAAATGAATGTGATGCACTGCAATGTCAAATTTTTCATAATTGCGAAAATAGTTTTATCCCAAAATAACAAATAGAAATGTTATATTATATCCTTCAAATTACTATCATATGCAAGTTCCTTATGTCATGTTTACCATTTAACAAATAAAATAATTACTCCTGTATGGTTAAAGGGGATTTTACACTACCTAAGGAGACACGTTACTTGGGAATTTTTTTATTTATGTACGTTTTTACTTCAATTACCCTAGAATTACAAATAACTCAACCAAGATTTTAAGTTCCCTTTTGAAACTGAAAGAACATTGGGAAAAAAAGAAGAAAAAGAAAACGTAATAAGATGATCCAACTTAGCTAAGAACTTTTCAAGACTTCCCAAGATTCCACTTGATGTAGACATGCATTAAATTTGTGTTTCACTTTCACTAATGTACTTGAAAATGTATCAGTGCTTTTTAGAAAGTACTAAAAAATACCAATTAAAACTTCATTTACTGTAAATGCTTTGTGCTTATTTTTTTATTAAAGTTACAAAATATCTTTAGTCCCCATCCACCACCCCCAAGTACTTTGATTTCTTTTTCTTGCTCAATATGTACAAACTCTAAAAGTTGTTTTTATGAAATGTTGCAAAAATCACTAACCATGTTGAAATTTTTAGGAATCTTACCTTTTATTTTCTGAAAATCTATTTTAGATAAAAATTCATGCCCTTTTTTCACATTACTTCTGAAAATTTGAGTTAATTTTTCATTACCTTTATTCATTTCTTTAAAAAATTTGGTACATTGGTATGTGTGAAAATAATCAGCCTTTCATCTTCAATTAGGTTCATCCCAGTGAAGAAATAGTTGAATTTGAAAATGGTGGCTGTCCTTGGAAAGAACATCTTTTTGAGATTGAAGAAAGTCTGAAAATAGAGAAACCTATCAAGTTTGTGATTTATACAGATACTTTAGGATTGTGGCGGGTTCAGTGTGTTTCTGTGTCCCCATTTTCTTTTGAAAATAGGTAATGTTTTATTTTAATCTGTAGTCATTAAGAAATTTTAGTCCTTATGCTCTATATTATTCTTCCTTGAACTGTATATATTCATATTTGTGTCAAAAAGCGTTAGCTAAAATTTGAAAAGTTAACACAGGTTGGTGAAAAAAAAATTATTTATTAAATTGTCAATGTTGAAATCTTTAATGGCAGTAAATAATTTACGAATTCAAAAAAAGTAGTGCATTTATTTTAAAATGCTATTTATGTTTTTCATCCAAATAGTCATAAAACAGCCAATTTAAAATCCAATATTGCTTCTCTGGCAGCATTGAACGCATTTCTTTAAATCCCACGCTTAACAACTAGTATTCATCAGAAATTGAAGGGGGGGGGGACTTGTTAGATTTTTCTGTATGTCGTATGCATCACAAATCTATTGCAGTAGGTTTCGAATGCAGTGTACTTGCTGCATGTGTACGTTGCCATGGATATTGTAAGCAATGCAGTGCCAAAGCGGCCAGATTAGGAATCTCTCTTATTTTTATCATGTAGGTAGCTTTTTTAGAAACTGATACAGCTGTTAAGTGTAGGAATATGTAGTGGAATCATGATTTTTCCTAACTTAAACTGTCTCTCTGATGAACATATCACCAATCCTATTGTATTTCGGCTTCATTCTTAACACTCACATAGGATCTCTTGAACATTCTTAACGAGTTAAAAGATAATCACTAAATGATATTTAACACTGAGAAGTGATATAATGTTTACGAAAAATTTCAAATAGTTCAAAATAGTGTGGGTTTTGACCATTATAGCACAATTTAGAAAAGTTACTAATATTCTGCTATAAATAATTTCTATTTTAGTCACATTGAATATAACCTTATTGCTATTCATATGAAAGTCTTGACATTGTGCTTTTATTTAAAAAAAAAAAATGTGATTTTGTACATGTTTTCTCACTTATCCCATGTGTATGGTTTGTTTAAAAAAGAACCAAATTGTTCTATAATTCTATTGAATTTATGCATAACTTTTTGTCCTATAGACTATCCTTGAAGAAAGAGTGGCGAGGTCTAAGAGATGAAGAATTGTCAGAGGTTAGTGGCATTCCTGGCTGCACCTTTGTACATTCAAGTGGTTTCATAGGAGGCAACAAAACACGAGAAGGGGCTCTTAGAATGGCATTGGATACATTAAATTTGATTAAATAATGAAATTTTTACAAAGATTATGTTACTTTAATAAAACAATCATTTCATATATTTTGTTGTTCATTTGATATTAACTAACATGTGTAATAAAATTAAAATATACACATTTTACATCGATAGAACTACTCAAAGTGTTTGATTGAGTCTAGTGGCAAGGCAAAAAAGAATTTTTTAAGGCAAAATAAAAAAATTTCCAATGAATGAGAAATATTTATGTTTAAAAAACAAATGCACTGGAAAATTAAACAATCATCAAAATTTCTAAATATTTGACAAAACTTGAGAGAACATTTTCATGAAAATTCAGTTCATTTGTGTAAGCAGAAAAGGTAAGGCATTTTTAACTGCTCAAGATTATATAGTCAACTTAAAAAGTACTAATACTGTTGAATATCATTTGTTCCAGCATATAATATTTATTAAACGGGGTACTTGACTATGCGAGGAAATGTTCTTTACCATACAAAATTGATAACACTTGTCTAAAAACACAATAATAAATTAGTAGCTATTTGGAAGAAGTAATGCATGTTAGTGGTAAAACGTTTTTTGAATTAAGCTCAATAAATTTAGAAGTACCTCCATTACACCAAAAGGAAATTATTTCTTAACTCAGAATAATTTTTAAAAATTGACAAACTAATGTTAGTTTGATTTGGCCTCGAGGTTATCAAAACTTTTCTTTTAATTCTATCTTGATGTTGATAATATCAAGATAATTTTAAGTATCAAAACATCTCAAGACTTGTTTTGATCACCTTAAGTGACTACTGCTTAGCATTAGAAGTTCAAAATATTTTATTTATGAAAAAAAAAAAAAGGTTTCTTGCCAGCCCAAAAATCTCCAATAATTTTGCTATTAAAAAAAAAAAAAAAAAATAAGACTATAACGAGCATTCAAATCTTTTAATAATGTTGATATGGTCATTTTTTTTAAAAATGTGTGTAAAGATAAACTTATTTTACTTCTTAATCCACTATTGATGATGCAAGAAGTCATGTCATAAATAAGGAATGCTAGAACACTAATTTAATAAAAGAAACAAAAAATTAATCACTTTTCAGTCATGGTTTTCTTATAGGTCTTCTAATTACTTGAATTATGAATGTGAAGATTTACATGAAATTTTGCATAGCCATAAGCATACACTTTTCATATCTTCAAATGAAAAATCTTTCTGTAAAGATTAATAAAAATCCTCCCATTTTTTCTAAAGTTAAGGGAAAAGAAAGTTTCCTAATATTTTTTATTGCATAATATGTATTAGAAAAAAAGGGATGTCTTATGTTTTAAATTTTTTTTAAAGTTGAAAAAAAGGGAAAAGAGTTTTGTGTGGCTTCAAGACAGTTATTCAGATGTTATATAGTCATTAACGCACTAAAATAGTTGTAAGAAAATGGTTTAGTGTCTAAAGGTTAAAGCATTAACCTGTTGCATTTAAAACAGTTTGAAAAAGGTTTCTGCAAACTTTGCATCAAATTTTCTAAACCATCAAGTGTACTGAAGAATTATTAAAGAAAATAGCGGCTGGTTTGGTTGTAACCAAAAATTATTTTAATTTATAAAAACTACTATGATATACATTTTGAGATGCTTCACATATAATTATTTATTAGGTTTTGATTTCCATAAATGACTATAACGATTCAAATCAAAATTATCTTCTATTTGTTCTTCAATTATCACTTTTTCTTTTGGTTTTCTCCTATTTATATGAGCTTCAAGTTCTTCCGCACTCAACTTGCTAGTATCCAAAGGTAGCTATAAAATAAAGTTATTATTCAAAAGCATAGAATATCTAATAAGTTTATAAAACATCAAGTAAAACTGAACAAACCATTTCATTGCACTGCAAAAATTTTAATTTCAGGAATACACCTCATTCAGTGCCCCCCCCCCTCCCCCAAACCCGGAACAGTATTTGAATGTTTGCTCGAAAAAATTAAAAAATTGATCGAAACCGTTAGAAATCGCAAATATGGGGCATTTCATGAAAGGGTAGATGCAAGGACGGGAGGATCATGGGGGTCGTCACCCCCCTCCCTCCTTATCTGTTATAAGGTTAATTGCATTTGAGTAGTGAAAATGACTGCTTGAAAAAAAAGGAAAGCCTGCCCAAAACCGTAAGAAACTGAATAATTTTCGAATTTTTTTTTTTTTTTTTGAGGGTATTATCACTTTTCTATTTATATATGTATTTAGAAGATATCGGTTGTAAAATAGCTTTTCTTGAGTTAGTCTGTGGCACTGTATTCAGGAACTAGTATAATGAAAAGTAACAAAGAAGTGTCTGACACCCAATCGCTTTTTATGCAACAAATTTAATCGACGATAGTTATTGTAAAGCTGTATCCGGAGCTGTGGGCATTGCTTCAATCGATAGAACATTTGAGTGTGCAAATGTTTTTTTATGTAAAGTCTCTGTAGATTATTATTCCTTTCTGTTATAATGTTTGGATATTTCGGTTTTTGGTTGCGCTGAGTTTATTTTTCAATGTACTGTACATAGTTAGTTAGTTTAAGTCAGTGTTTTGGATTAAGTATCGTGCGAGAAATAAAAAATTTCAGCATCGTGTTACCTCATTTTATACAAAGGTTCCTGAAAACTAGCCCACTGTATCAGACGGAAAACCTGTTGAAAAACGCCTCTTTAGGAAACCCGTTATATGTAGTTTTTTTCTAACAAACTTTTCTGACTCACAACTCCCTTTGACGAATTGCATTTTTTTCACGGCACCCTAATCTATTTCTATTTTCACACATATTGAAAAATATGGACAACTTGCGGCGCCCCTCGCCCCTCCTTGCGACACCCACTTTGAGCACCCCTGACCTAAAACAAAAACAATAAAGCATTCCCAGGTGACAAAGCAGTATAGTCTCTTTTTTTGGAAAGTTGAAAAAAAAACTGATGAACCCAAAACAGATGGAAACATATCTAGAGTTCCTGTATCAGACTCTGAGACTGTGACGTCTTCCTCAACCTCAGATTTTTCTACAATTGAAAAGAATTGGTCGGGTGAGTATTTATCAAATCAAATTTATTCATAAAATATAATTTTTAACTAGATTTTCGACGCATTTTTTTACTATTATTTTAAGTGATGTTTTACTAGTATTTTTCTGCATACAAGATGGATGTGTTGAGTATCATGCAAATTTATCATCAAAGATGGATATGTATCGAGTATTATGTAAATATTTAATCAACCAGGGGTTTTGTGATCCGAAATTTCCAAAAACTTTAGGTTGTTGTTTTCGAAAATGTTGGGCTCACAACACATTTTAAAACTGAAAAATTGTTTTAAAAGAAAACTTTTAAAATGATTTTTATCAATGATTTTTGTATGCATATTTAAAGAATTTTTACAGGGGGGGGGGAGAGCGGTTCGAGCTTCTACATAGTTTCAGAAATTTTCACACTGTTTTCAGAATATTTTGCTTGATTCCATCATCACCTCTGTCATCAATATATAAATTTATCATGTTTGTGAAACATTTAATTTTTATTATATTTTCATAGTATTTATGTATTCTGTTGACTGATGCAAATACTGGTCTAGAACAGGTTATAATATAATTTAACAAGAAAAATTGTAACATTCTTGAGCATGACCCCCCCCCCCCCTCCCTAAAATGAAATCCTGTACCCGCTCCTGACCTCATTAAGGTCAAGTAATATTAAAATAAATGAAAAGAAACATAGTTACATAATCAGAAATTATAGTTACTTAATCAGTTAAAAAATAATCTTTCAATCAAAGTTTTAAAAATGAATAAACAATTTTATAAACACAATTTCAATGCTTGATGCAGAAATTCTTCATGAAAATGATGAATGTTTTTCAGAAATTGACCTCCTAGTTCACATATAATGCTCAGATATAGGCAAAGTTTGCATAATGGCAGGGAAAGGGACCGGGCACTTTGGTAACACTTAGAACCTACAAAATTGTTGTGATTTAACTCTGAATGATAGCATAGCCAAGCGCAGATCCAGCTTGTGGTTTAGCAGGAGGTAATAAGTCATTTTCAGGCATAAATGGAGGGTCTGGGGCAAATTTTTGAGCCTCCCGAAGTGCAACTTCAGGCTATCTTTAAGTCACTTTCGAGGGGGGGGGGGCATAACCCATGACCTCCCCTTTGGCTCCTCGCTTGAGCATAGCTGCAGTCAAATGGAATGAAATTAACACAAGAACTAATGCTAAAAAAATTTAATAAGACTCAGTTTTGGACAGAAATATTATTTGAAATGATTAAGCAAAATTGTTTTAAGTGCAGCAGAATGAATATTTACTATATATTGCCAATGGAATATCAAGAATCATTGCTGATAATGGTTATATATCAATGGTATCATAATATCTATTTAGTCTAATCCCTAGTATAGTAATACATACACATCTTTAAACTGACAATGGGGGAACATTTAATCATTTATTTAATTACACAAAATTTATGCAGCTGAGTAATTAAACTTGTTTTGAAATTCTAAAAAAATTTCAGACAGTTATTAGCTTTGTTCTAATTGTCATATGAATGATTTTTTCATGTTTTTAGAAATGTTCAAATTTGCATTTAACAAAAAAAAAGTTTGATGGGAGAAACTGGGTAATTTCCAGGAATTCCCGGGCTCTTCAATTTTTTCTAGATAGGGCAAATCTTGAAACTGTACCCGCACACCCATCTTCCTTTAACTTTTTGTACCAAGTTTCAACCTACCCCCCCCCCCCCCCCAAAAAAAAAACCAATACAGGGCGGATTTGCTGCCCCCTGCCCCCAACTCTCCTCAGAAGTTGTTGCCCGAGGTAAGGACTTCAATCTTGCTCCTCCTAGATTTTGCACTGTTTCCAGATTCAGTGCTCTAAAATTCATAAGAATTAACTAATAAAGCCTAAGAAAAAACAGCTGTTACAGTTTAGTAAACACAACCCAATACAGGGGGAAATATTTTTGAATTGAGCACTACATAAAGTAAAAATACAGAAACGAAGAAAAGGAATATGCAATTACTGTAACAGGTCTCTTTTTACTTATTAAAAACAAAAGAGATATATTTTAGTTAAATAATAAGATCATAAACAACCTCAAATGTGTTTGAGAAGAAAATGAGTACTAAAACTCATAACTGGAATGTTATTTGCAGAAAAATGTATGCCAGGGAAAATCGAAGAAAATTCTGAAAGCTTGCAAGACTATATTAACATTACAATCAACTCCTGATTATCCACTGAATAGGGTGGCACGGCAACCGTGCATAATCTGAATAATAGGTGAAAGATGATACTTAGTGTATCCAATAGCTAAAAAATATTCAAACATACATTTAAATTATAGCTAAAAACATTGCTATTGTGATCCATTTTTACAATGTTAACATTGTGAATATGAAAATATATGTAAAATCTAAAGCGAACAGTAAGACAATCATTAGTTTAAAAAAAATTGTAAGCAGTATATTGACAGGCAGATAATCCGTCCGCCGATAATCAGGAGTTTACAATATTTGTTTAAAAGTTAATGATGGTAAAGATCTATAATTTCTCCCAATTTTATTCATTACTTGACACATGTTCCAGGTGAATATCTTTTTGCAGACTTGCATTTTTTTTGACAATGAACATTTCTTCTTTTTTTTTAATAGGAATCATTCCCCCCCCCCATTAAAAATTAAAGCTTATAATTTGAGGTTGTGTGTTGCATTTAACTTGAAAGTACTGATAGTAATTAACTAAAAATAATCATTTACTTACTCTGATGATTTTTCTGGGCTCAAAATATCTAATAGTAAATGAAGAGCCATCAGGGTTGACTACAGTGGTTTGGTACATTCGACAATATTTGTCACGTCCAATTCTTGCTATGCATGTTTTGTTTGAATTCAGCCGTATTTGTTGGTGATAAATAGCAGAACACCTAAAAAGTTAGATCATT
This sequence comes from Uloborus diversus, assembly GCF_026930045.1. Classification (NCBI taxonomy): domain Eukaryota; kingdom Metazoa; phylum Arthropoda; class Arachnida; order Araneae; family Uloboridae; genus Uloborus; species Uloborus diversus. Next base: position 240,412,914 of record NC_072731.1, on the reverse strand, counting down.
GAGAAGTCAAAACCACAAATTATAACTATTAATAAACACTTCTGTAGGATAAATCCTTCAAATTTATAAAAGCAGAAAAGTGTTGATAAAAAAATAAAAATTCAAAGGTCCTTTTAATTAAACATAGTATTGTCAACCTTAAAGAAACAATGTAAGCATAATGCAATGTAATGCATTTTGTAAAACATGGTTTTATTTGAATTGCTAAGTTCCTTTTAATTACACGCAGTATTAATTAACTTGTTTCTTAACGGTTTTAATCCACTCTAGCATTCTTTCTGTTCTATCATGTAGCGTCTTAATGGGTTAAGTATGAAAACTCTAAAGTAAATTTCATATGCTTTATGCAAACCAAGAAAAGCTGCAAAAAAAAAAAAAAAATGATTTGAATAGAACATGCTATAAATAAAATTGAAAAAAAGGAAAAAAGAGGTCAAGATTGCAGATTTTTTCTACAATTCCATTGGGAAAATGTCAAATTTTAATCAACATATTTAGATTTTTTACCTGCTCCCCTAATTTTTCGTTTTTCTGCTTTGAGCTTTTTTTTTTTTTAATCTCTAGTCCGGTCTAATATGTTACATCAAGGTTTTATTGTATTTATTTTTCCAACTTGGATATTTGCAGTATAAAAACTACATTAATCATATTGATGTAGAAATCCAACTAGATAAAATCATAGAATAGTATACCAAACATATTTAATACTCATTAACATTAGTATACAAAAACAACACAAACAAAAATACATAGGAAATATGAAACTAAGCATCATAACTTGATTAAAACAATGAAAAAAAAAAATATGTAATAACCAAAAAGGTGCCAACCAAAGTTGGTGGTAATGTTTAGCCAAAACTAATTGTAATATGTTTTTAAATGCGTTCAGTTTCACTACCCATCGCTGAACCGAAAAATGTGACACTTACTTCCATGGAAAGCGAGACATTTTCATTGCATTAAAAATACTGATAAGAGTCATAGTAGAAATATATTTATCGGAATTTCATGCAGCGCTTTGAATGTTTATATTTTTGTTTACTTTTGTGTGTTGCCACTCAAAATATAATCACTCAGGATGTGATTTAATACAAAGGCTTGCTTGCATTAAAATCAAAGGAAAGTCATGAAGAAGAAAAATATTTTATTTATTTATTTATTTGGTCGGGAGCTTAAAAAATAAACTGTATTTATTTTCTGAAATCAAGGTTTGACAAATTATAGTGTAAAAACCCTTATTTCATTCATGAAACAGTCAGGTGAAGCTGGTGGCGACATCTCTTATTTACAATGGGCTCTATTTTATTATTGGGTAAAATTTAGATTTACATCTTCAAAGATAGAAAGCGAAATCAAAGTTTAAACTTTCAAATTTCCCATGTGGATCGGAGAAAAGGGTAGTAAGATAGTTTCAAAAATTACTGAATAATTTATCCAAGGATATGATGATCGCTCTTCATCGTTCTCTCCCCCCGCCTTTCCCTCCCCTGCCTTAACCCTTTAATCTCCTCATCCAACTTTATGATGGGAAAATTCTTAGGAAGTTCTCAGTGTAGAACTTAGTGGCCCAATTTTTTTTACTCGATGGCTGCACCTCGTATTAAGACGAATCTCGCCGGCCAGATCATATACAAAATTTAAATATAGATAACGCGGGAAAAAACGGAAAAGAATAAAAAAACTACAAACCAAGAATCATTGTTATCACTACTACTTACTACATGCTTATTTTATTAATATGAATCCTTCCTATGAAATATCCTTCTGTGTTTTAGAAACCAATTTCTGACTATTCGGCTCCAAATTTGCAATACGTCAAACGTCATTCTTAATACGTAATGAAGATGGTCGGGTCCCCATCAGGATGTAGGTTTCGATTTGTAACATTGAACGTAGCAACGGGTCGCATGGATCAGCTTTGCGGACCACATGTAGCCCACAGGTCGCAGGTTGGGCAACACAGTTGTAGAAAATTTAAACCACGCGACAAAATAATGTGTCTTTTGTATGGCAACAAAGTGATAAACGTTCCTCTCCGTTACGATGGCAGAATTCGATCCCCCTAATTAACGAAGGTGAAACTCTAGCTTAATAAATCAGTTGTCTGTAAACAACAGTAATTTAAAAATTGTTGATAACGAGAAATACTTGAGGCGTTTAATATCGAAACCGGGTCAATACAGACGAAAAAAAAATTCACGGATTAAGCTGTTTTTTTTAAATTATTATTTATTATTTTAAGCAAACCAATTTTCGACTGCAGTTTTAGACCTGGTTGAGCTAGATAAACCACCAAGAAATAATCAAATTTTGAAGTAAAAACTGTTGAAAATGAATGGATCGGGGGCTCGTTATGATACGAAACGCCTGATTTTAAGAACGAAATTTTAATACTTGGGCTGCGGAGTCGAAAGAAAAATGACCGGCTCTCCTACTCCGACTTCTTTACTTTAAAATCAGTTCGACTCCAAGTCTTACTCCACAGTCTTGGCAGAATTAAGGACTCGGAGGGAAAGTGAAGGACTCTGACTCTTGGGAATTTAAATGTTTTTGATTCCCGATTTCGACTCCTTTACCCTAAAATCAGTCCGACTCCGATTCCACGACGCAAACTCAGACTCCGCAGCTCTGATTAATTAAACAAGGAAATTTTTTGGGCGGAAAAGTATAATATGCAACAATTAAAGGTAGGAAAATAAGTAGATCAATTAATTTATTTTATGTATTATCTTACAGTTGGAACATATTCCTTGGATTCTCTTCTCATTAAAATGAAAAAGAAGAAGAATTGTAAAGTATCTCCTTAATACATTCATTACATAGAACAAAAAAAAATACACCTATTCTAAAAAAATCAATTTCCAACCGGGCAAAAATTTTAAACGTAACAATTATTTATGTAAAAATGTAAAATGAATATGACTTGTCAAACAGAAAATAAAACCTTCCTCTCATGTTAAACCTATTCTTACAGTAAATTATATATTTATGAAAAAATAAGATGAAATATTTTACGTACTCTGGAAGTTTACTAATATTGTTTTGGCTACAAGTCTCACTATCGTATTCCATTCTCTTTTTCTCTCATCCGCATAAATATTTGAGGTTTTTCAACATAAAACACATTGAAACTTTTTTTTTCTTTTTTTTTTGAGGGGAGAAGGGGGAGGGGGAGCTTGAAGCATACAATTCTTTTTTTCAAAAAATAAGTAAAACGCCCCCTCCCCCTCTCCTATATAAAAAAGAAGGTATTAAGATTCAACTCCAAATTGTGAAACAGACATTATTGTAACTAATTGAGTATTGCGGAAATTGCAATTAGCTTTCCTCATGTTAAATACCATGACCTAATTTTCTACCCACGATTTGATTGAATATCATTCATTCTGTCATTAAAAGTTATTTCTGGTATAATTTGTTGAAGCAACAATACTTAGCCAATAACATATAGCTCATCTTCAATTTATATCCTTAATATTTCGGTTTCCTGTTTGTATAGAAATGCGTAATTAATGATCACTTACCTTTTCGAAATTCAAATCTATAACACGTTCTTCGTTCCCGTTCCAATAAGTTTGATATTTCATCTTCTATATGCACAGAACGTTAAGTTTTGGATTGAAAACTTATTCATAAACATGAATTATGTAGCTAACGATATCATCTTTTGTTGCATGATTTTTTTTACTTTCTTCTATATCTAATATATAGAAGAAAGTATTGGATTCGTGAAAATTTTCGAATTTCGAATTTTGACGGATTCGAACGTTTTGAGGTGTGCTGAGTTCATTTCGACTATTTTTGGAAAATGTCTGTCTGTCTGTGTGTGTGTGTGTATGTATGTGTGTGTGTGTATGTATGTGTGTCACGTCTGTGTGTGACCAGTTTTTTGTGGCCGCTCTACAGCAAAAACTACCGCATGAAATCGAACGAAATTTGGTACACATATGTGCCCGTATGTGAACTTGTGCCCATTGGTTTTTGGCGCGAATTCCTCCAAGGGGGGTGGAGCAATGGGACGTTTTTTGAGTTACGCGTGCTTGCTATTCCTCAGGAAGTAACTGGCGGAATCAAACAAAATTTGGTCCATATGTTGCCATTAACAGGAACAGGTGCTGATTCAATTTTGGTGTCAATAACTCAAACGGGGGTTGAGCTATAGAACGTTTTTTTGTCATCAATTGTGACTGCTGTATCTCAAGAAATAATGAACGGAATGAAAGAAAAATTTATCGGCAAGTAGCCCTTAGTGGGTATAAGAGCTGATTTTATTTTGGTGTCAACAGCTAAAAAGGGGGGGTAGCGCAATCGCCCGTTCTTTTTTTCCATTGTGAGTACCCTATCTCAAGAAGTAATGCTACGTTCTGGTTGAAATTTGGAATATATGTGAATCCATACGTAAACAGGCTTTGGTTCAATTTTGACGCCAATCGCTCCAAGAGGTGTTGATTTTTTTTTTTTTTTTGCGAATAAAAATAGCTTTATTAATGCAACAATAAGAAAGATAAATCGTAATAGATTGTCGTCTGCGTATTTCTCGTGATTTTAATTGTATGGAAATGATCGGAAATATTATCTCAATGATTTAAAATTTTTAACTGTTGCCATCTTATGTTTGTTAACAAATAAAATATTTAATTAATTCAAGCAAGGCTTTTAAAATAACTTTCAATTTTCGCTCTTTGCTTTGCTTTTGCAATAATTCAGACATTGGGATGGTCGTCAAGTTTTTGCATGTGTAATTTTGTTTTTGTTGGGAATATTGCTTTCTCGTCAAGCATGGGGAGGGATCAGAAAAGAAAAAAAAGAAAAATATAGAAGAAAGTTTCGTGATGGTCACAACATACTAGTTTCGCTATGCAAGCATATGAATCTCGTGGACCAGAAAATTATACAGACACACACACATATTTATATATATATATATATATATATATATATATATATATATATATATATATATATATATATATATATATATATATATATATATATATATATATATATATATATATATATATATATATATATAATATATATATATATATATATATAAAACATACGTATATATTTGAAATAACATCGGAAAATCTGGAAAAAGAATAAAATTAGAAACTGAAAATTGTTTTCATCACTACTTAGTTCTTATTTTCTTAAAGCGAAATTTGAAAATATTTTGCAGAAACCGATTGCTTAATGTTGTGCTAAAAATTTGTAACGTTGTTACTATTTTCCTGCATCTAGTAAACTAAAACTTAAAGCAATGTTGGGGAATGTGGGGTAAGTGAGGGTTAAGATGACTGAGCTTTATCAAAACGAACCAATTGGAAATTTGTTTTTAAAATCACAGTACATAAAGAAAGACCATTGTATTTTATAATAAAATTTGCATTGAGTCACTATTCTTTACTGTTGGCAGTAAAATTGTTACTTCAAAAAAAAGTGAAAATTTTTCACTTTTTTTTTCATGGGGCAAACTGAAAAATTAAATATTTTTGGAATGAAATATTTTCTTTTCTTCGTAAAAAATATTTTTGAACAACAAATTAATGAGCAAATAAAAGGATAATTGAATGAATGAAGAGATAATGAAACATTAAACTAAAAAAAATTAAATAAATAAATTAATTAATTAATACATGATTAAAATGAGTGAATAAATTAGTGAATGAATCAAAAAAATGGGTGAATGAATGAAGCAAAAAAGAGAATTATTAAATGAAGGGATGTTAATAGATCAGTTAATGAATACGTAGGTTATTTAGTAAATGATTGAATGAGTAACCGAAATAAATTAATTTTACTTTGCCCCATCCAATTTTCCATGCATGTCCTTGACTAATTATGAAAAAATATTAAAAATACAAACAAGCTAAATATTAACTAAATGAATCGTGTACCGAATATTAGACGTTCTCAATTAATATTTAAAATGTTGATAACAAGAACTTTATCAGTTTATAATATCAAAATAATTTTCGACTTACAACAAAATAAATCAATTTAAGTACCAATTTTTGAAAATTGCTTGTATTATCATATGCTTTGATTTTCAGAGTTAATTTTTTCTTTTCTGGAATAGACTACACATGTTACTACATAGTTAAAGTATTACTAAGTAAATGGCACTAAAAGCGGAGTAAATATTTCACCATTTCACTTTTCCCCTCTATTTCACTTTGCTCCATATTTCCCTGCTATTTCTTCTTCATAATAATAATAATAATAATAATAATAATAATAATAATAATAATAATAATAGCAGTAAAAGAAAGTGGCTAAATTGTTGGGAAATACCAAAAATATTTGGCAAAAAGAAATTTTGTTTCTTCAACATTAATGTGGTTATACATCTGCAATTAATATAAAAGTAATTTTGAGGAACTTACTGCAGTTCTTTACATTTATTACTATTATTACTATTACACATTAAAATTAAATTACATACAAATTATTGATAATTAATTCTAATTATAATTAAATATTGATTTAAATTAAAACTACAAAATAGTTTAATAAATAAATTTAACATCAAGCATTTAATCAATTACTTTTTGCTACAGTAACTATAATATATAAATATCTGATTAAATTTTCATTCTTTTTATTAATTGCAGTAAACAAATATTATAAACATTAATTAATGTTTTGTAGAAACGCTACTGTTATTTTACATTGAGAAGGATTCGAAGTTCGTAGTTCTCCTATCACTGACTGCAATGTGTTTCTACGGCAACAGCTTTGATTATGCCAAAAAAATGAATTCACAGGTTCTTAATTGCCTTTTAGAAAAAACTCGTTCGCTGAGATATTAGGATTACGGATTACACATATATGTATATCTTTAAACAATTTTACAAAATTAATAATTTTATTTCAAAGTATGCTCTAAAAATATTCAGAAAAATTAGATAAAGAAGGATTTTTTTTATCATTGTTTATAAATTAAAAGAAACGTTTGTGGGAAGAAAAAAACAGATTTTTGAAAATTTTAATGTGATTAACTATGGTGTTTTTTCTAACTCCACGGTCAATCTTAAGTGTAAGATTCCCCTGAAGTATAAGTGCATGCATTTTCGCAACACTATATTCCAAATTTATAAAATGAGCAAAGAATAAATGATGGAGTTAAAACTGCTTTTTTCTTTCTTTTATTTTAAATAAATAATTAAACTAATAAATAAATAATAGATGAAATATTCATGCGCAGTTGTTATCTGTTATATAGTTTATTCTTTTTTTCATTTTTAGTAGAATAGGTTTTTAGTATAAATGACTTTCTAAACTGTACACGACAGCTCAGGAGTGAAAAGAGATAAAAATTTAAAATTAAAAAAAAGAGCATACAGTTTTAAATATTTAATAATAATTTCTGCCACAAACCTGCTTTCCTGTTTACAAAATTTTACATTTTTACTAAAATTAATTAATTATTAGACAATATTTTCCCAGTTACCATGAGCAAAGCATGTTTATTTATTTATTTATTTATTTAATTTTAATCATAGAGAAGACATCTGTATTTTCTTTACAAATATGATTGCTTGAGAGAATATTTATCAATAAAAATATGAAAATTAGTAATATTAGAAAGAAAAAGTCTAAAAGAATGTGACTCGGCTACATTTTTTCTCTCTCTGTTTATATGTTAAACTTTTTTTTTTATTTTTTTTAATGTACTTTATTAATATGAGCGTCAAGTTATTCTGTCACCTTCTTCACATCTGAGTGATTAACTTTTTTTTTCTTGAAACTTATTGCCTCACAATGAACTTCGGGTGGATCGGGGTCGAACACCACAGTGACAGAAATTCTCACTTTATCCTGAAACGTAAGGAAATGTGAATGAAAAATAGTTATCAAAGGTTATAATCCCTTTCCTCCCACAAAATATACGTATGTCGTATATATATATATATATATATATATATATATATATGAAACATACAAGCCAAATACCAGATATTAAACAAACTATATAAATAATAATGATGAGAAAAAGGAAAATTGCAAACAGCTATTTAATAGGAAAAGACAAAGTATGAATCCAGAGCTCATCAGCCGTGGAGGATTCAATAAATATGGTCAAAAGACCAAAAAATTTAACTATGAACCAAAAGAGAGTGTTTAAGCTCCAATACATGCAATATAGAGTAACATTGGGCAAATGCACCACGTGTTGAACTATAAGCTATAAACTTGTTTATTGTTCATAGTTTAACATGTGGTGCATTTGCCCAATTGTTACTCTATATTGCATGTACTGGAGCCTAAACACTGTCTTTTAGTCCATAGTTAAATTTTTTGGTCTTTTCCTATTAAATAGTATATATATATATATATATATATATATATATATATATATATATATATATATATATATATATATATATATATATATATATATATATATATATATATATATATATATATATATATATATATATATATATATATATATATATATATATATATATATATTTGTTTTTTGTTTTTTTGTTTTTTTTAATGAAATTTATTGCAAAAACGGTTACAAATATCAAGTTCACTAATAAGAACTTGTTTACTAAAAAAAGTTAGAAGTTTAACTTTTTTAGAAAAAAGTTTTATATTAGTGAAGTTTATATTAGTATGGTTTAAGGCTTCTAAAGTTTCAAAACTTTAAAATTAGCTCAGTTTATTACAAAGTTTTGAAACTTTAAAACAAATTCTGTCTGAATGAAAAGAGGACACTTAAATGACTTTCATTTTAATTTTTGATGTAAGACATTTGGAATCATCAAGTATTTATTCTCAATGCTAAAAAGTGTTCTCAAAGAAGTTAATGTTTCTTTTGAATTAAAAACCTCAGCATGGTTGTCTTAAAATAATTTGATTAGAGGAACATATTTCCTTTGGAGATGTTTCATATGACACTAGTTTATCACTTTCAATTCGTTTGTAAAATAATTTCAATGAACAGTACAAAACAACAATCGAGCGAGGGTCAGTATCGCACTAAGCAACAGCAATTAGCCCGGGGAAAATCACAAAGAATCTGATTTATTGTTAGTTTGTGATAGAAATGCGTCAACAAAAGAGGGGGGGGTCTACACCCTCGATGAGGACATCGTCCCCCTTTCTACGAAAGAATTTTTTTTTTTAATTTGAAAAAAAAATCAACTTTTTCCTTTTTATTTTAACAAAGCTATGACGTTTGCTTAATTTTGAAGAAGTAATTTATATTTTCTACAATGTTAACATTAGACTTTGCTTGAAAGAAGCAGATGAAGTAAAATTAATGTGTCAATAATGCACATATAACTGTTTAAATTTTACATGCAATACTGTATTTTAATGGAAATTCAAATCGTTCGAAATGGATTTTTAAGTAGTAGTTTTACATTTTTCACACTTTTTGTCTGAATGCCTTTTGCAGGGCTAAAACCATTATGTAAATTGGTTTCCCCCTCTGTTGTTTTAAAAAGGAATTTCAGTAGTTTTTGAAGCGGGCTTATAGATTTTGATTTTAGTGGGATTAAGAATGGAAATAGAAATGAAGGGACGCACTGGTATTTGCTGAAGAAGTAGGGGACGCGTCTACCCCACATCTGAAACTGGTCTAGAATGAAAATGATTTTTTTTTTTTTTCAAAATCATTTTATGGTCTTATTTTAGAAATTACTATCATATTTGTGTAATCTGAAATACAAATTCAAACATAGAAGTCAAAAACAGCACACGCACTAATAAACGAACTTGCTTGAACTGTTTGACGTCAATAAAATATTTATACGATCGAATAAGAAATTCACGTATACTTTCATTGTTATTCAGATGCATTCCTTTCATTCTGAAAATGAAGTTAATTATGGCAAAGAAATGTTTTCCTCTAATAGATGTGTTGACGTATTAATCGCCTCTGACGTAAATATAATGACAAATTTGAGGAGACTGTTCTGTTTCATTTTTTCAAGGTTAATCTGATTTGAAGACATCTATTTTTGGAAAAGAACTTCTCAGTGATATTTGAAAGGTAATAATTATTTTGTTCCCTGCAGGAAAAAGTGGTGATGTTTTAGGGATCACTGATGATGGCTTAATTGGCTTATATTATTTTATTGGAGCGCTTAAAATAGTACATTCATTTGAAAGTATATTGCTTTTTAAATTCACTTTGAATCAAGTACAAACGCTGCTTGCGTCATGGTCCCCTCATTCATACCCCTCCCCCCCCTCAAACATATCTTTTGCCACTCGCCCCCTTCCGTTTTTGCCAATAGGTAGACAAAAAAAAGTTCTTACCCAGGCTCGTCATTTCGAATTTTTCCAGAGAGGGATTGGGCGGGGGGGGGGGGGGAGAAAGGGTTTGTATTCAACGTAAATTTTCCAAAAACCACGCCCACTTTGACGCAAATACATTAACTGTCCAAAGTCAACAAGGGACAATTGACCCCACCCGACGCCCCTTAATGATGGGCCAGCTTTTATCACTTTGTTTTCCCATACCAATACCCTCTGAAGTAAGTTGGGACATATTGCGGAGGTAAGCCCCGTCCCCCCTCCCATGCAGGGCTTGCGTTCGTTTTTGTAACCCCACTTATATGTAAAACCATTCATCTTCCAAAGCCAGAGGTGAAATTGACGCTCCCTGACTCTCTGATACCTTTATGCAGAGTTGCCAACTTTTGAAAATCTAAATTAGTAGCAAAGTTCTGCGCCGCGGGGGAGGGGGGGGGTGCTTGAAACGGCACATTTAATTACAAATCTAACAGACGCAACAAATAATTTACATGATTTACGCTCACAATATCCCGAAATTAACCCTTCTAGTTTATAACCAAACAGATTTATTTCAAGCGAGGGGGGGGGGGGGGTATAATCGAGATTTTTTGAAAATTGCTTTTTTTTGTTTTTTGGTATTAATTTAAGAATGCAAAAAGGGAAATAATAAGTACGCATTCAATACTAGTATTAAACAAGAATTACAAATGAGTTAATAATACCCGGTCATAATTTTACAGAAGTAATAGATTGTATGGGTAGCCATTTTAGATCAAAAAAAGGTTTAGTGCTTTAAGTTGGAGAAACACTTTTAATATAGCACTTAAAAATTCATCATTTTCTGTGTGTAATAAGGTTGCAAGAAATGAAAAGCAAAATTTTAGTGTAATTGTTCCAGAATAAAAGCAAAAATCCGAATCGCAGAATTTAGAAGAGTTAAACATTTCTGTATTCAAATTCGTTTATTAACTTAATTTGTCCCTAAAAAATTGGCTATTTCAAGTTTTGTGATAATCTTCAAACATCGCGTTTTCAGAATGGCGTCAAGATGAAGATAGTTCCTTTTTACCAGCTTAAGAGAAAATGTCCATTTCATATAAGATAAAATGAAGTACAATCATAAAAGTTTCTTTGTAACATATATGAACAAAAAAAAGGGGGCGACCTTAATGCGTCTAATAAGGTGGAAGAAATAAATCGCTAAAACTGGCAATTTCTTGAAAACCTAAACCTGCACATGGAGGGGAGAACTAAAATACAAAAACCGTTCAGACAAAAAGCTGAAAATTATGTGTTTTTTTTCCTTTTTTTTATTGTTTTTTTGGGACAATTTCTTTTTAAAAAAATTTAATTTCATTTTGTTTGTTTTTAAACAAAAAATTGGAACATTAGTTAGCACAAAAACAAAATGATCTAAATGATTAATAATATGGATATTATCTATAGCGATTGAAATTTTAGTTGGAGTTCAAAAAAAAAAAAAAAAAAAAAACAGAGAAGAATATAGTAAGTTTTGGATTGTTTTCGATCGTCGTAGTTCAGGTACTGGGAAAAATTATACCGGAGGCAAAATTGTATTTTCATATAATTTCGTGCTAAACATTCTTGTAATATTTTTATTAATCTTAATATATAAAAATCAATGTCCTGAGATAACATATATATATATATACATATATACATATATATATCAACGCACAGCCAATACCACTGAAGCCTCAGACTTGAAATTTGGCAGGCATGTCCACATGATTACGAAAGTATCCACTAAGAAAGGATTTTTCGAAATATCAATTAGTTTAGGAGAAATTAATTAAAACCCCTTAATTTCTGTGACATTAAAACCTGTCAATGAAATTTAAATCCATTATTTTCGGAGGCTTTCCTCCATTCAAATCATTATTCAGTACTTCATCTCAACTTTTTGTCGATCGCGAATTTTAAATTTAATATTGTTTTTGTTTCTCACGTGATTCTTCAAGGCTTTTCTCAAGTCAAATAATAACGTTTCTGTCTTTTGCTCTCATTTTTTCAAAACTAGAAACGAAGTTTTTAAGAACATCATCACAGGCACACTATCCTTTTGAATTTAGAAGAGTGCACTTTCCTGTAAAAGTTTGCTTTGCAGCAACCGTTAATAAGTCACAAGGACAGACATTAAAAGTAGCAGGGATCGATTTAAGAGAAGACTGTTTTTCACACCGCCAATTTTATGTAGCTTGCTCCAGAGTCAGTTCATCAAGCAGCTTAATAATTTTAGCACCAGAAAAAAAACCCCAAAATGTTGTATACAAAGAAGTTTTTGCTTAAACACGCAGGCATAATAATAAAATGTGGATGGCCTGCGTTTTCAAAGAAAATCAATGCTTTAAAAGGATCATTAATGACAGTTAAGGATCGGTTAAGGACAAGGGCATATAAGGAGTCCAGGGGCCCCGGGATCCTCCCAAAATTAGAAAAAAATTATAGGTAATAAGTAATTATTATAGGGGATTTTCGAAACTAGGTGCACCAAGCACTGTTAACCCCTGCTTATTCCATTACCCGAGCAATACCGGGTACGGGAATGCTAGTCATTTATAACAAAGCATATTTTTCTCTCGCCAACGAAATAAATTCAGCGTTTTTAACTAACTTTTACAGCATAATATATTACTATATTTATATAATACGTTATTGCTCTCCTTCACGAAACAGCAAACTTTTCTTCTACCCCCCCCCCTCCCTCTCCTCTTTTTTTCGTGGCAACTCGATTGTATTTAGAATAAAGATTGTGCTGCTTTTTAATTTTAAATTATGATACTTCCAAAATGTTTCGTTTACTTGACACATGGCTATATTATGTTAGAAAAATGTATTATACTGTTCGACGTCATCATACTAAACTGCATAATGTCAGCGATATTTTCGAATTCCATTTCTTACTGTTTGTCCTGAAACCAATTAGGAAACAATTCAATAAACAAGTAAACGTCTTTTTATTTTCTCCTTTGCCTCTCTTGAGAGAGCAATTCTTACTTATTTGTTTTCATCATAGATTTTTGAACTTTTATAGAAATTATAATGTATATATGCAGGGAATGTACTATATACAGGGTCCGACAAATCCCGGGATCCAGGTTGACGAAAAAAAAAATAGTGACCAGGTATTTCCGAACCAATATTTTTCAAAAGCCATGTCACTCTGAATTTACCTACAAACTCGGAGAAATCATTTGTCTGGCTCCTAACATTTTAATAATTTTTTTCAGTTTCTCTCCATGAACATTTTTCCACCGAACATGAAATCAAAAATTCCTATGTTATCAATTTTTATTATTGGAGAATTTTTATTTAGATAATTTAACCATTGAAAAAAGAAAAAGAAAGAAAAATATTTTCTTCATTAGCAGAAGTAGAAGAAACTGCTCCTATTAAAAGTGAACAAATTTTTTTGCAATAATTAACTAAAAATCACTTATTGTTTTTTGGTAATTTTTAATAACGCTCTCTTCCAAACATTTAATTAAGTGAAAGTTGAATTTGAACAAAAATAAACAAATAAAAAAAACCCGAATGAAAGACACATTAAACGTATTAAAAAAAACGATATTATTTACTCTCCAATGTACGGTTGTATTATTAAACACAACTATGCCAAAGAAGCGCCCGCCAGTGGCTCCCAAATTCCGATTTCTGACATCTGACAGCTCCCGTCGCCCATGATCCGAGATTCTAGAAGAGCTCACAGACCACTCAGCAACCACGTGCCCGGCGGCGCCCAGAGGCGTGGCACAGCGCTCTGCGAGAGCCAATGAGAAGCCTCCTTGCTCACCTGATCGTGGAACGATGCAATGTAGCGGATATGGAACGAACCAAAACGATGCAGGGATAAGCTACTCTCTTTCTAATAATTAGCAAGCCTCTGCAATTTATCCTTGTTTTTGTAATTACTCGAATTGTATTTTTATGATATTTTATGCGCAAACGAGAATTTTCCTCCTTCAGTTGATGTGCGTGGACGCTTCAACACTGCATCGATAACGCCGAGTGGAGAGTATGTGATAAGATCGTGACGTACTTCCGTTTAAACTGCCGAGGAAAAAGGCTATTATTGCCTAAGGCGATCTACACGTTTTAAAAAGCAGCTATGTCGCACAACTCGGAACGCCCAAGGCGATTATCTTACGCAGGATTGGTGAGGCTACCTCAAGAAAAGTCAAGAAGAGTTTCCGACGCTGGTCAGAGTGGAATTTATTCTTCCGCCGCGTGTATGACATTGAATAGCGGTGCTACCTCCGAAGCACTCGAGCCAGTATCTTCTATATTGCACGACTCCGGTAGGTACGAAATGAATTTAAACCGCCCGACACGTCGTACCAGCCGGCCAAGCCGCGATGATAGTTTTACGTGCTCTCAGCAATCAGTCCTCAGTGCTATGGACAGATTTGTTAAAGCAGTGAATAACATGGATTCTACTGTTTTGGTGCCTTCTCGTCTGCAGGACATGGACGTCGGAAACGAAAACAGTAAATTTTCTGGCTGCTTGCCTGCAGGCCTCAACAATACCGACGTGTACAGATTCTATTCAATGCTAAAAGATGTGAAAAATGAGTTGTTGTGGGGACCTACAGCCATAGCTCCTGCCCATTCATTACCTTGCAGCGGTAGGTCATCTCCGAGTAATACTAGAGTCATGAAGCATATACGCCAGCCGTCAGATGATAGTTTAGGTAGCACTGGTTTCCCATCGGACCAAGAAACCGATAGTGATATTGAAAGTGTTGTGACAGATCGGGACAGTATGGACGAACACACCTCTACGCCTCCTGGCAATCACCTAGCCTCTGCTTTCCGTCACCATTTACTGGGACTGCATACGATTTTGAATGATCTCGCGGATTCAGCAGACTATTTGTCTTCGAGGTATCAAGAAGAAATAGAAGCTCCTTCTTCATAACCTAAATATAAGTGTAAATTTGTCAAATTGAAACATATTTTGCAATTTGGAGTAGTGCTCTCAGCAGATCTTTTGATTACATTTCCAAAGATGGGAAGTTTTTAAAACCCAGTTCTGCTGGATTGCTCTCCTTTTCAAGTTAACTGTTGAATTCTACATAGATAATTTAAAAATTGTAAAAAATCTCATCCTTTTGTCATGGACCAGACATTGTTTTAACATCCATTTTAGGAAGAACTCTGGATTTGCTAGCAGTTTTGGAGCGAATTGATTGAAAAATTCAGGCAAGCTTTTTAGTGACTCCAAATAGAATATTCCTATTGCTTTATTTTTCGTGTGACTTATTCTTCCGGTGCACTATTCCTATCTGTTACAAAACTTCCCGATTGCATGATGAGTTTTTCGGCGAATGATAGTTGAATATTATTTTTATCATGGTATATCAAGTAATTTTCTGAAAAGTTTTATTTAAAATATGTTAAATTCTCGATGGCTTTTAAACTGCTAGTTTCAATATCGTTTCAGTTCCTTTAAAGTGCTGTAGAAACTAAAGGTAAAATAGCAGCTCAGTGTTATGCATTTTCAATATTGCCTCTCCTAGTCTTATAAAGTTTGACATTCCTGGTTCGCAGAAATGTTTATATTGTATTTATTTCGGTATTGTATTCTGTGTATTTGAAGTGCTTAAATCTTCAGTGAACGGTCATTGGTTCAGTTATCAGCTATATTGTGTCAAACAAGGCATTATTGTTTGTATATATTGCATGTATTTTTACGAGAGTAATTATAGATATTTAAATAAATTGTACTGAAACATAATGTACAAATTTCTTGATTTGCTCCTTCGTAAAATTTTGTTATAAATTTTCCAAATGGACTCATTCATACCATCAACATTTATTATCGTACTTGTGTAATATATTATCCTACTTAAAGTGGAACATCGGTTAATGTTATGTGTTCAAAAAAAAACTTAATTTCTAAGTATTGTGATAGTTAACTAAAAGGGAATTTTAAACTAAAAATTTTCTTACCACATCATATTAATTTATGCATTCTCGTTCAGGTTCAATTTTCATTTATCATAAATTGTGGTTTTACATATTTTCTAACTACCTACTAAATCTAACATTTAAATTCTGATTCTAATTTTATTAGTGTTTCATGGATAATCATTTTCATTCCATCTTCATTAAAAAATACACATTGGTAACTTGACCTGAATGACCTTTTTGAAGTGTGAGGTATGTAGATTACTGTTTTATTTCATTAAATACTGAAGTCAAATTATTTTATGTAAAATCATTGTTTCTTGTTGCAACTCTTATTAATAAATTATTAGAAAATGCATTTATGGTTATCTAGTTTTTTCTCCGAATTTAGGGCTTCAATGTTGCTGAAGAATTCATCTTTATAGTTTATAAGATTTCTTAATGCATTTATAAGTGCTTGAGGCATTCGAAAAGGTATGCTTGGGTTTAGATTAAATTTCTATTTGCTTGAAATATACATTTTTATTTCTCTCTTAAGTCCTGTAAAATATCTGGGTTATTCCACCATCAAGTTTGGGACAATTTGGACTAAATTTTTGTACAAATACAAATCAATAACGACTGTAAGTAAAAAAGTCATTTACTCAATGGAAATAATTTACTTGTGATTGGTTAAACGGAACTGTTTTCTAATATTGTTTTTATTTTGTTATTTTAAAGGCAAAGTTTGGGTACTTGTCCTGCTGTTGACCATCGGCTTTTTCTCTGAATATATCGAATCCTAATTATATTGTTGTAGCTTAAAACTTTTACTTAGTTTTTGTTTTGATTATTTTTTAGAGTGTAAATTTCAAAAAATTAAATAATAGGGTGTACCACAAAAAAAATACATTTTTTTCCCACTAGTAGCAGTTCAATATGTAGTTCACACAGCAATATTTAAAAACTTTTAATAAATAAAAAAATTATCAAAAGAAATCATGTTACGCTGAGTTAATTTTGTTTTTTAGGATTTTGAAATGAAATATAAAGCTGTCACATTCAGGACAAAATTGCAGAACTGCTTTTTCATGGAATGTCCCGTATTTCATGCTTGCCGAATCTATTGTTTTAACGGGAGACTCCTGTTTTTTACTTCCATATCCCGATTTCCTGTTTTTTATCATTTTCTCCCCTGCAGTTTTTTCTTTCTTTCAACAAAAGTTTCACTTTCTTCTCAATAGATAGCACCTGTTTCTAGTTATCTACCAATGCCAGGCGTCATTAGAATGTAGAACTCCATTGTAGTGCATAAATATATTACTATACATTCTAATATAGTATAATCTAATATATATTCTATGTAGAAGAATATTACTATATTCTTATGCAACCAATTTTCTTTCCAGGCATATGAATTTTATATAAAAATTAAGCTAAAGATCTCCAAAATAGGCACAAACTTGTATTCTTGGGTGATTCTGCGCTATTTTTTCCTAAGCATAGTGTGTTGGAATGT
The DNA here is from genome assembly GCF_026930045.1 of Uloborus diversus. Taxonomy (NCBI): domain Eukaryota; kingdom Metazoa; phylum Arthropoda; class Arachnida; order Araneae; family Uloboridae; genus Uloborus; species Uloborus diversus. The sequence goes on along the minus strand of NC_072731.1, from coordinate 240,395,222 downwards.
TGAAAACGAGTAGTTGCTAATCGCACCATATTTCCCCACCTGATTTATTTGCGCTGAAAAAATTTGATTTTTTTCCCTGAAAAATAACACTATTTCATTTTTTTATTGCTGTCAAATTTAGTGTGCTGAAGGAATTGATTTGTTCAAGATTTTTACTCAAAAGAATTTTTCGAATTTATAACTCATTTCGTTATTTAGAAGCTTTCCTCATTGCTTGTTCAATGCACCATGTGTTTTTCTGAAAATTTCAGTATTTTCAATCCTTTTGCATCTTGAAAATATTTCTATTATTTTGAAAGTTGAAAATTATTTCAATATATGCCACCTTACACCTACTTCTTTATACTTTATTTTAATAATTTATTCAAATTTTTTTCAAGATTTTAATAATCAAATTTTTGTAGCTACTTTTTTGGTGGGGACTGGGAATGTACGAAATTTTATATGATGTACTTTTGCAGCATTTTGTATTTTTCTTGCTGCTACCAATTAGTTTATACTAATGAGAAAAATCTTTGTTTCATTTAAATTTAAAATTCATGGCATGAAATAGCATTATATAATAATTTTGATGTGAAATTTGTTGCTAGTGAATCATCAATATACCTCGACTAGAATCCTGTTTATTTTTCCTTTGAAGGATGGGGAAGTATGGCATATGGTTTTAACATTAAAGTTCTGTACATAACCCTATTATTTTCCACACAATAATTCGAGCGTATTTTCAGAAAAAAAAATATTTTTAACTTCAACGTAAAAATAAATGCAATTTGCTTATGTATAAATTTGAAAAAGTTGTATCAGAAAATCTCAGAAATTTTGAAATTAAGTATAACTTTGTATTGTATATTGTGAAGCAGGGTTTGTGATTTAAAAAAAAGTCAGATTTGTTTTATTAAAATCAAATTTTTTAAAAATTTAAATCTGATGTTTTTTAATTCTTTAAACTTTATAGATATTAATTACTTTATATTTGTAAAAAAAAAAATATATTTCATACAGTAGAGGTAAACACAACTTTTCAGCTTTTTCCATTTTATGGCAGTGTAGCTATTTTTTATAGGAACTAGTCGACGAGTTTTAGAGTTGACGAAAGTTCTGAAATAAGTCGATTGGTGTGAAGAAGGCAATTGTTAAAACTTGATAATCTGAGCTAATGAATCCCTTCAGCTTATTCTTAAAATTAGGATAAGTTCTCTAAATATTCATTATTTTTTAACTTTTATAAATATGTTATAATGTTTAGATTAGGTGATTTTGTTTTATGCTTTGCATAAAGATTAAGTTTCCATTATCATGTACGTTTTTGGTGAAAAATAATGTTGAACAATCACTTTTGTTAACTATATTAGTCATGGTGTACAAGAAAAACTGCAAATTTTTATTTTGTTCTGAACTGTAATTTTGGAGTAAAAGCAATAGTGTCAGAATCTGAAAAAATGTTACACACACAGAAAGAGGGATCAGTTTTGCCCGTGAAATTAAGATTGTATAATGCAGTGTAATTAAATTTAAAGCAACACATTCTAAATATGCAAAATTTATTTATAAAAATAAAATAATAAATAAACCAATTTCAGTCTATGATTTTTTTTTTAATGAAACTACTTGATTCAAATCAATTTATTTAAACTTGTGATTTTTTTAATAAATATCTCTTAATTTAAATCAAGCTGATTTAGATCAACGATACCCTGTTGCAAAGTTATACTAATTGTCGTGTAGCATGTAACTTTTCATTCATAATTTTTAAGGATTAGTTATGTTATTTTTAGAAATGAAAATACAGTTATTAAGTTTGGAATGGAAAAACTGTTGAGTATCTGCTGAGGTGATACTTTTCAGTTAAAGGTTGTAGGTTAGACAACTTATTTACTTTCCACCTTGGCAAAAGTAAAATAATTGTTTTAAGCGATTAGCAATATCTACAAGAATATGGCAAACCCATGAATTTAGAAAATGAAGTTTTCAAATGTTGTCAACTACAAAAGTTTTAGTTTGCAATATCAATGAATAAACTAAAATCTGGAAAAAATAAAAAATGTTACAAGTAAACCTTTGAAGGAAAAGTACTGCAGACTGACAAAAAGAGTAAAATCGTAAGAGCCAGGAAAGAATTTCTAGTTGGCATTTTTGTCAATATAACTTCTTCTATATTACTTTTTAGATTAATTTGCCCAGGGCTGTGGTGTTGGAGTCGGGCAGATTTTTAGGTAGAGGACTTGTAGACTTTTGCAATTCTAGTAATCAAAATTAGTAATTTTCCCCCGAGTTTGCAGCTCTGCTTGAGCTACAAAATCCGACTGATTTTAGGGTATGAAGAAACTCGTCAGAGGCTTTTAAATTCCAGGAATCGGTTTCATTTTTGCTTCAACTCCAAGGTCCTGCTTTCTCTGCACAGCATATAGTTATTTTTAAAACTTCAAATTTGATTTCGTAATTTATCAAAGGTTTTCAGATAACTGACTACATTATTTCTATTTAATAATCCTGCACAGCATTTTGATGAAATCTTTTATAATTTTTTTTAATTTAAAAATTCTGCACAGCATGTAAATATTTTTTAAACTTTAAATTTGGTTTCATAATTTGTCGAAAGCTTACAGAATATTATCTATTAACTGAAGGCTTTTTGGCATTAGTTTAAAAAAAGGGGAGGAAGAAAGGCAGTTCTGCTGGTTTAACCACCTTGCAGTTCTTGACGAGATATCTCATCTATTTAACATGTAATTTTGGGACTGGACAACCGGAAGGGGGTTAATAGTGATCTGTGTTAGAAATAAGCAATATAAAGGGCATTTTGCGACCAAATACAGTTACTTGTTTATCCGAACGAACTAGTACCAAAGCCAATCCGGAAAAAATATCGGTAATAAGCAAAGTTACTTGTTTATCTGAATGAACTGGTACCAAAACCAATCCGGAAAAAATATGGGTAATAAGCAAAGTAAATCCTTAATTTGTGACAAAGTTTCCAAGAATGTTTTACAAAGCATCAAAAATATTATGTATTTATAATTTTTTTTTCATTATTTCTTAACAAAGAATTGATCCACTATATATCTGTTGATATCAAACATTTATGGCTTTCAAATGACAAAACCTTTTATCATTAAAAGCTCATAAGAAGCGATATCCGACTGAGAATTAAAAAACTGAATATTTGGCCTAGTTACATTCATGCTATCATAAATTAGTTATTATTTGGATGAATACACAATTTAAAAAGGAGTCGACTAGTGTGATCTGGATAAATGAGGTTCTTCTGTACACCCAAACCTTTTTTTGTCCGGTGGATAAGGACTGCATAAAAAAAATTTCAAAACAAAAATAGTTCAAAACTTCAAGAGTAGTTATAAAAAATAGTTTTCACAACACAGTTCAAAATATATTTCTATTCAGTGGATAGGGACTGCATAAAAAAAAGTCTCCCATGGAAAATAACCCAAAAACTTACGAATTAACTAGGAATTGCTTCTTTTAACAAAATCAAAATAAACCAAGTTATGATAATTTTGCCAAATAGTCAGACAAAATTTTCCTGAATAAAGAAATTTTTGGGAGGTCAAAGTGACTTCCCATCTGGATGCCCCTGTCGCCACTTGAAGATACTACCTCGCACTCAATTTATAAATAAATTTGGCAATCGAGTTCCAATCTTACTGAAATTTTCATATACCGCCTGAAAAGGAATCTCAAAAAAAAAAAAAAAAAAAACTGCACAAAAGCAGGTTTGAGTGCATTTCATTTTTACACCCAAATCTCAAAGCCTAGGCAGCAAATATAAAAAATATTTTCCGTTGCATGTAATTTTTCTTCCTCAATTCATTGCAGTCACAAGTTGCAATTGACAGTAGAAATAAAAACTTTTCTTCAGTTTTAACGTTTTTAATTGGTTAGGGGAGTCGAAACTCATTGGATTGGTCTCGATAACTTTAATACAGGGTTAGGTTTTGGACTGTTCAAAACTGGTTTAGGACAGGACAGGTGGTTTGTACTGTCCAAATGTATGCTAAAGCTGAAGTATAGTAATTGGATCAATTCGCATTTATTCAATATTCATAATGCATAAATATAGATTTTCATGAGGTTTAATATATGAGTATTTGATAATATTTTTCTCCAAAATGTTCATTTAAAAAATATTTTACTTTTAAAAATTTGCCAATAACTCGGGAGAATCAAAGGAAAACCATACTTATATTTCTTTCAAACCATATCAATCATGTTTTAAAGTCCAGTAATTACTATTATTATTTCAAGTTTCAAAGGTAATCCAAAATAGAAAATGTAATTGTTATGCTGAGACACACCTTACCCAATATTATTGGTTGAACGAGGATTTGACTTATTTCTGGTGTTTGACCAAGAAAGTTCTTAGTTTTAAAACAGAAAGGCTATTTTTTTGCTAATTAAACTTACCTTTATTTGTATTTGTGTCAAGCAGAAAAAGAAAATGTTTGGATTGCATATACAGTTGAACTCTAAATACGATCACGTTTAGCATGAAATCACGGCTAAAATGAACATTTCGTTAAGTTTGGTTTGCTACCTAATTACATTAAAAATTTCATGGATAATACGTGCATTAAATTGAAAGTCTCGGCTGAGACGAACAAAAATTTCTGACCTCTTTACTTAAAATGTTCATCGTTGAATACTAAAATTTTCTTTTTTAAAAATTATTCATCATTTTGTTAGGTAGTCGAGGTCCCATTGTGTATCGAGAAGAAAATATTAGATATTTTGCATAGAAAATAAAGCGCATTCATTTGTTTACCTGTGGACCTTTCAATTTACTCGGAGATGAAACAGTTCATCTTCCATTGTGGATTACAACCTGTTCCATGATTATCAATTATCATCTTCTTTTTTCAATATTTACTAAAAATTTTCATTTATAAGAGATAAGTGATTTTTTTTTTTAAATGTACTTTTTGTTCGATTACAATGAGTGCATTAGTAGTAATTATATTTAAATACAGTTAAGCATTTCTGCATTTTTTCACAGTATCACTCATTCATGGTTGTTACGAATCACGGTTAATACGAGCAACTTCGTGAATTTTTGACATTTTGTATTAATTAGGTTTAACTGTATTTTTTAATGCTTAACCCTTTATACGTCATTAGAAAAACAGAGCTATTAAGAAACTCTATTTTTAATCGAAAAAAAAAAAAAAAAAACAAATTTTTCCAGAAAACCCCTGGGAAAAAAACGATTTTTTTTCCACCATTTCAAAACTTCCCGAAATTTTACATCTCTAGTTTTGACATAAATAGCGCATATAAGTTCAAGCTGGACAATTTAATTTAGTATTTGGTTTAATTTAATGTTACATTGTATTTAATATGTTACATTTCATTCTAAACACAAAACAACATAAGTTTGTTACAAATATTGAGTAATAAAAATTAAACATTTGAACCTTTTTTTACAAATTTTTAATTTTATAGACCGAAAGTAAAAAATTAGGAAACACAAATGCTGTTCAATATCATGCATTTTTCATGCAGTACTTGATTTAAATATCTACCCTTTTTAGTAAAATAATTGCCACTTTAAAAATAAGAACAGTTGTGGTTAATTAAAAAGGAAGTAATGTTAAGTTTCTCTTTTAAATGGGGAAGGAGAATTGATAGTGGAAACCAGAATCAATGATAGCAAGAATTAAAGGCGGAATTGCGATGCTATTTTGAAAGTCCTTAAAACCATTGCAAGAACAACCCTCTTTAAAAAATTCTTAAAATATCATTTAAAAAAATCCGAGATGCAAATACAGTAAAGGCAAGAAAGATTGCATCTTAACTTAAAATGTATTTTTCTGAAACTAATAAAACATATTACGAGTTTTTGCTAACTTAAACAGAACACTATGGATTCATTTAAACATTTCAGAGTTAGACTTTGATTTAGAATTGTCGTCTGAATTGCACGTCGAAGTCTCCCATAACTTTACATCGTCCCCAGTTTCAGCTTTTCCACACATTTTTACCAAAACATAACGAAGAATATTTTCAACTATTAAAACTTGAGTGTCATTTTAAAAAAGTTAATATTGTAACTTTTTTTTTTGGGGGGGGGGGGGGCGGCTTGGGCCCTTTAGAGGCGCGAGTGTTAGAATGCATACATGAGAATGAATATTTTATCTGTCTGCTCATTTTTTAAGCATGTTAGTTTTATTTTCCTACTTTTTAAAATTTCTTTCCCAAAAAATACGGTGAAACGTTCCCGATTTTTCTCAGAACTTACTGAATTTTTAGCAGTAGCAAGAAATGTTTATTATCACTTATAGGAGGGAAAAAATTGATTTTTATAGAACATTTAAACTCGAAAAACGGGCGGTTGGGAGGGGGGATGCAGATAACAAAGTTAACAAAAACAAAACATATGTTCAAAAAATTGGGGTTTAAGCTCTTGACATTTGTTCTGAAAATGTCCTAAAATTTTAGCAAAACTGTGATCTATTATTGAAATCTCCACTCCAACCCCTCGCATATATAAATAAAAACATCAAAGTGCCCCTAAAGCACTGCAAAAACAGATGAACATTACGCATACCCTAACACAAAAAAGAAAGGGGGGAAAATGCTTCTTGTTTTGTGGCCATTTTGAAAATATTGCACTCGTATTTTCAGCTGGTTAATAAAATTTCAAATCTTGATGGGTTTGTGGTTCTTTTAATGCATTCCTCATCTTTGTACCTGCAATACTTTTGGAGGTTTGAAAATGAATGAATCATTTGTAATAACCCTGTGTAAACATCTAAATATAGTCAAAGACTTGGCATCTAACATAGCTGCCAACCCTCCTGATTCATGCGGGAGACTCACGAATTTCGACGCTTTTTCCTGAACCCCCTAATGGAGTAAATACCTCCCGAATTTTCATTAAAACAACGAAACTCCCCCAAAATGGATTTTTCAGTGATTAGAATTGCTGGGAAAATAATCAGACAGTTAAATGATTACTGTCGCAGAAACGAAACCGCTTCACACATAAGTATTCGCAACTCCAACAACCTATTGGAGGCATAGCAGCCACTGTCTAATGGCGGATGAAAAAGGTAAAACAAATGCATGCCTCATTCATTTCATCCAAATTCTCATAAGCCTAGTAAATTTTGTTCGTATGCACGATTTTTTCGCTTTATTCTTTTTAAATTAATTTTCAAAGTCTTGTGGATATTCTGGTCCACGTAGAAAGAAATGAGAATTCAAGAAGCATTACTAAACGTCAAAAATTAATACAAACTACGTAGTTCGTAGTTCTAAACAGCCGTTTCTACGATGTTGAATTCGGTATTTATCAATTCTTAATAAAACTAAATAATAATTTTGGCCTGACAAGAATAACAATTAATGCTAGATAATTTGATTATATGACATTACGAATTATTATCAAAAGAAGATGATACTTCTTTGCCTTGCTTGGCTAGCGCTAATTGTTTTGCATTTGTAGCTAAGTTATTTTTCTCAAATTACCGAATCGGTTAATTTAAAATTTTTCTGTTTCCGTATGTTTCTAATTTCTGAGTTATGATTTAATTATGTCATGCTATGCAAATCATCAACAAAATTCTCACGGATATACGGTGGTAGTTTTCTTTTCAATTGATGTACCATTAATTCTTTTTATTTATCGAATTCTGTTATCTTTCTACCATTTTATTCCACTCATGATAAAAAATAAAAAACGGTTTAACTGACATGCGAAATCTCTCCAAGGGTTCTTTGCTCGCACAATACTAAAACAATAACCCTAAATAAATTCGGCGGAACGTTTCAGCTGAGAATGCAAGCAATAAAGTAAATTCTTTCTCGGTTAAACATTTTTCATTTCGTTCTACGATAATATATTCAAGAAAATATTTTGCACACTGTCCATTCCAACTAAATGCTGCTGTAAAATATGGTTAGTTAAATTAACTTAAGATTAAAAAAAAAAACCGTATTCTTACAAATTCACCCAAAACAATCAAAATTTTTACCTGGTATAACGTTATCCAAGTTTGTTAATCCAGCGTTTTCTTGTGTTTACGCTTTCGCCATTTACGACAATCAACTCACTTTATAGAGGGAAATAATGTAAATTAACATTATTTTGAGAAGCTCGAGAATACCATTAAGGGCTGAAACAATTTCTGTTGTTGAAAGCAATCTAAGACACATCGAATGCGTTAATAAATACTCATAACTAACTGCCTATGTTTACCAACAGACCCACGTGAAACGTAATGTTTTACCTTTTTCTGTAATTTTATAAATCACCGCAAGGTAGCGTATTCGAGCGCTGGAGTTTCGAATTGCATAAAAACTAAGAAAATAAAAGCAGACGACTTTTTCTTAACAGTTAAAATATTTCAATTTAAATCCTTTTCAATAAATAAAAGGATTGTAAAAAGACCTCCCTGCCATGATAATCTACTAATTTAACGCCAGACCTACGTCATAGTATAAAAGCCCAAAAATTTTCTGAGTAAGGACATCACAGCAGGCAAGAACGTAAGGACAAATTAAAGAATGCCAATTTTCAGCAGCTTCCAAGACACAAATTATCGAGATCTAAGATGCGTCAAAAAGAAAGAAAAAAAAAGTGGCTACAAAATGGCCTCCAATGGAGGAACCGTGCTAAACATAAAAATTTCTTTTCGCAAAGCTGATCCGCCATTTTGGAGCCCGTTTTTTGTATTGATCCTCGATCCTCATTATTTGGGTGTTGGAAGCTGAAAATTTGAATAGGTCAGTTTCAAAGGCATGTCTGCACTCCTGCAAAATTTTGTTCAAATCGGAGATAGTCGGGTGGAGACGACGAGGTTATTTGACATGAAATGACTCAGTTTTTGACGCAACTTTTGCTGCCTGTTTTCTGCCAAAGCCAGAGCGACTCAGCTTAAATAATAGAGAACCTTTCTTACCTGCTGTGATGTACTTTCGCAGAAAAAGTTTGGGCCTTTGTACTATGAAGTAGATCTGACGCTCACGGGGCTATTGCTCTAAATTTCCATTTATCTTCAATTTTTGATTTTATTCTCGAACTTAATTATTTATAATTATTATAATATTTTTATAGACTCTCGTTTGGCTTGCTGATGATGAGCCTTGGGTATTGGATTTCTCGGAACTATTCCTACAGCTCTCCTAATCATGGGCGCCCATATGCAAAATTTTAAGGAGGGGTTCTGATATTTTTCCCATGGTTTAGCAGGACATTTTCCCCATAGAAACTGATTTCAGTACAGATTAGAGTTTTTTATCAAATTTGACATTTTCGATAAATTATTCATTAATGGCTGGAGAGGAAATGTTTTTACATTTTTGCAAAGAAAAAAGTACTAAAAGCAAGGAAATTCTAATTTCTAAGGGGGCCCCCTTGCCCCTATATGGGCGCCCTTGCTCTTAATGCTGGTAGAAACTTCAAAGAAACTTCATCTTAAGCAGAAAATTCCAAGTTTTTGAATTACCTAAAACTTAAAACTGTGAATGAAATATTTCTCTCTCATATTATCAATATTATGCGAAAAATGGGCTTAAAATTGGAATAAAAAAGGAGCAAAATCGAATTTTTGAAAAACCGCTTCGAGGTGCACACGCCTAGGCTACAAGCTAATTTTGTGCCAAATTTAATGGAAATCGGCCGAACGGACTACGTGCTATGCGCGTCACAGAGATCCAGACATCCAGAATTTCATCTTTATCATTAGTAGAGAAGAGATACAGTAAGCTCATAAACAACTGTCCTTGGCCAGTTGTCTATAAAATAAGACATTAGCTTTCCTTGGCAAGTTATCTATAATACTATAAGACATTAATTTTATAGCTTCCCAATAGTAGGAAAAATCAAACCTATAAATTGCAAGTTTCTTTCTTTATTTATTTTTTTGGAACTTCAAAAAAGTAAAACTTTTTTAATTTCCGAATTTTGGGAATCGGTACTGCCGGTTAATCGGCGCATCGCCAGTAAGAGCAGCATGTCTACAAATTTTATTTCAACTCGCCATCAAAAAATAAAAAATAAATTACAAATATCTGTAACTCAGAGCAAAAGAGACGCAAGTCCAAAAATTGCGATTTTCTGTTTATTAGTGCATTGTATGTAGAAGCCTATTCCGCATCGAGCCATGTGAACGTAGTTCTTAAAAAAAAAATCCTTTTCAATTTTTTATCAGAGTTAAAAGAGCGCGCGTCCCATCCTTTGCATTTTCTAGAAAAAAGTTTTTCCCCTTTCCTGAAAAATTATCTTAAATGTGACTTACGTCCTTCTGGCTCTGAGGTACAGATATTATAATCGTGATATATTTTCTTCACTTGAAAACAAATTGCAATTATTTTAGAAAACATCTAACTGTTACATTTCAAAGCAAGATACCACAATGTTTACTAATCAAGTAATACACATATGAGACAGTGAGAAGCAAAGGGATGTAAGTGGACATTTTCAAGTTTTGAGTAAAACGTGCTTTAAGATACCATCCTAGGTAAGCTTTCATTGAATTGTTTTTCTAAATCAAGCTGCTGTCAGAAACTACCAGGGCTACCAGTACCATCTCTTGCCCCAAGACAAGAGGAGAGGTTCACCTACCATGTATACTGGCTATCTCCAAATTTTTAATTTTGCCACTTACATCCCTTTGCTTCTCACTGCCTCATATATTATAGGTAAATAAACTTACTTAGCTCTGAAAAGTTTTTGACGAAGTTTGTAATTTTAAGCACGAAAGTGCATTTGTTACAACGTACGAAAAATGAATTCTTTTTGAGGGAAAACCCAATAGTTTCATAAATAATATCATAGAAACAAAAGGCTGTGGTCTTGACTGGTTTTCTAGTATAATCGATCGAGTAGTGAAGAGGCGAGCTATCATTTTCTCCCGCTTAATGCTTTTATTACTTGAGGCGTTTGTATGCCGTTGTGTTAGTCAGCAGAACATTCCACACTTGGCTCTTAAACGCCAATATCAATCTTGATCAGCTTTAATGATTCCAGAAAATCTTTGCCAGAAGAATTTACATTAAAAATACAGATTTTTATTACCTTGATTTTTTTTTTTTTTGTTTGTTTTTTGAGCAATCACGATTGCTAATTGAGGCAGTGAGAAGCAAAGGAATGTAAGTGGACATTTTCAAGTTTTGAGTAACACGCACTTAAAGATAACATCCTAGGTAGGCTTTCATTGAAATTTTTTTCTAAATCATGCTGTATAGCAGCAACTACCAGGGTTACTAGTACTATCTCTTGCCCCAAGACAGAGGAGGGTTTCACTTACCATGTGTACTGGTTATCTAAAAATTTTTAATTTTGCCACTTACATCCCTTTGCTTCTCACTGCCTCAATTGTTTTAATTTGACCGTCCTTGACGTTCCGGTTCCTTTTCCAACCCACTGTTCCAACCCCACCGTTTTCTGCAGGCCTGGTTCTGAGCACTGTCCCCCGGAATCCGCTTCTGCTGGTCGGTAGCGTCCATATCCAATACATACGCGCGCTCATACACATACACAATCACACATACACACACACACGCGCGCGCCTTTACACACATACACTACACGCACGCCAACGTGCATACACACAGGTAGGTCTACGCACACACATACAACTATGCACACGTAACCGCCCAGGAGGAGGGACAGGCTTGGGGGGACAGGAGCCGTTTCTAGAAACATTAACTCCAATGAATAGGGTTCTGTCGCAGATCGTGATTGCGAAAAACATAATTTGAATACAAAATTTCAGAATTCAAATTTCTTTCTTTTTTTTTTTTTGCAGTGGATTAAATAATTCAGATTTCATTTATTTAGTTTCGGTCCTTTTTTATAGCAGACATTATTTTTGTTGTTGTGAAAAAAACCGTTAATATTTTTGATCTATTGAATTTAAAACTTTACGTGTAAGGAATCATTATTGATGTAGTAAATCACTCGTTTCTTGATATTTCACGTATTGCTCTATATTTCATTGTTTGTGGTAATAATTTTAAAAAAAGGAAAGAAAATAAATAAATAAATCTTGTTAAAATTGTTTTATTTATATATTTATTTTACGGAAAGGCCCCAGTATTTAGATCAATACTCGGTATTAGATTAGTGAGGAGGGGATTTAGTAAGTATTTAGATTTAACGTCTTGGCCTAGTGATGTCGTTACACTAGTCTTATGAACCATACTTTGATAATTTTATTTAAGGGGAGTCGGTATCCTGAACACGCATAATGTTACATTTCTAACCTTTATGTACCTTTTTCTCGAAAAGTTTTCATGATAGTTGCTTACAAGAGTCTAAGAGTCTACCGAAGGGAAATTGTAAAAAAATTATGTTTCTTTCCGAATTTATTCAATTTTAACCAATTTAATAAGTTTAACCAATAGTCATTTTTTAAATTAAACGAAGACCTTTTCGACCATAAAAACAGCCGTTTAGGAAAAAGTGTGAGTCCTAAAGGAAATATTTCTTTTAGGATAATTTTAAACAAATAAATAAAATGTGGTGAACATTTCAAAGCAATATGTAAAGTAGTTTTCTAGAAGTAGGAACACGAGTTTTTAAAATTGACGTTTTGAGAAAATCGCGTTTGAAAGTAAAATGGTACGTGCATTAATAATCAAGGAGGAAAGAAGGGAGGGGAGATGCCCAACGCGGGAAAACGTGTGTAGATAGTATTCAATATGCAAGTTTTAAAACATTACCTATTTCCATTAGCATTACTTTAAATTGTTTTAATTATAAATTTATATTAATTAAAAACCTAGTTAAGTTTCAACTGTCTGCTTTGATTTAAGTTTCAATTAAATTATGTACAAAATTATATTGTTCTTTTGTAACTTTTTATAACTGGCAATTTTTTAGTTTTTGTAGTTTTTCTCCAGTTTTTGCCACCGTCCTGGCAAAAATAACCTTTTGCCGGCAGAACGACCAACCCTATCAAAAAAATGCATATTGCTCAATGCTCATCCATTTGCAGTGGTGTTATGTTCTACGCATACATTTGCACTTTATTTCTGGAATGTTCAATTCAATTCATTTTATTTCAATCAGGGTAATACTTTTTTACAAAAAAATGCATTTCACAGATAAAATCACAGAAAAGAAATTGCAAAACAGAAGTATAATTCACTGGAGCAAAGGCTATAACAATAGCCTGACTAGCTCCCACCACTCTTTAAAGAACTTAATTTAGTGCCAGTTTTTTACATAACAAAGTAATAACAAAAATAAATGCATAATCATACAAAGAACACATAAATACAACACAAGTAATGCAAAAAAGTATGTCGAAATTTATAACAAAATCAAGGTATACTATTACAAATACTATGCTATTATCCTAAATCAACTGCAGTAGAGTTGGGTATAAACTTTTTAAGTCTGTTCTTAAACAGATTTCTACTATTTATGGGTTTTAAACAGTTGGGTAAGGTGTTTCTTAATTTTGGTCCATATGAGTTAATGGCATTAAACAATAAATTTGTTTTTGCATTAATAGGTAAAATATTTTCACGGTTTCTAGTGGGGTAATTGTAAAAACTTTCTTGTGGGGTAATTGTGAAAACTTGTTAAACTTTCACTTTTAATTGTGATGTACAAATCATGGTTTCTTAAACGCAGGAAAACTTTTCATAAAGTTGCTACTTCATACATATGATTCATTGTATTTGAATATATCACAATTAAAAACCAAACCTTAAAATTCTAGAAATAAAGTGCTAACATATGCGTAAAATTTTCTCATTTGTGCAAATGGCTTCAGCAATATATAAATCTTGAACAAAAAAGGCATATTTTTTTTTTTTTTTTTTGAACTAAGCTTGTTAAAGAGAAAAAAAGCTAGTTGAAGTCTTCACGGAGAAAATGTAATACAAAAATTATTTAATTTTTTTGACTATTTTAAGGGTATTTTATTAAGAATTAAAAATTTATATCACACATTTGTTTTACTGTCAACGGTTCTTATGCAACATTAAAATATTTCTGTACTTGGTGCATTCTGTAGTTCTTTCAAACAATGTTCAAAATTTAAGTTTAAAGGAATCCGCATTCTTAGGTATTATTTACATATTTCGTGTTTTTGTCTTTAAAGACTGCGCCTAATTCGAACACTATTTTAGACACACTTTTTTCAAACTTAGTGCATTTAAGCTTCTGAAATCATGTGGTAAGGGGAAAAAATGAATAACTACTCTACATTCTAAAAACTAGCAACACAAACGAATGAAAATAAGACCCCCCCCCCCTTAAATATTGTGTAGCTTTTTACATTGTTGTATGTGATAAACAAAGCATATTTTATGCTCCGATAATAAAAATTATGGCAGTGCGACACATTTCTTTCTCGCCCGTCAAGGTATGACTGGTGAGAATTACATCTACATTTAAACGAAGCAATTGCCTGTTTGATGATCATTTGATAGTTGAAATTTTAACCCTAACTCCAGTGGATTAACCCTTAACTCCAGCAGATAGCGTTCATTGTTGACCATGTTTCGTTTCTTCATTCTCCTAAAATGAGTTAAGTTACCGGATTCAGTTCAGCCTTGTCAAAATAAAGCATTTCGCTGCATGTGAAACATTGCCAAAAAAAATGTCATCAAATTATAAATAACTTACTAAAGTTTTGGTGCTTCAAAAAAGAAATAATGTCGCCACGCATGCTATTGCGCGAATTTCATAGTTGGTGACGTTAGACCTACTCGATCAGTGATTTTGGTTATATATATGAGGATGCCCTCAAGATCTCAAAAGCGGAATACTGCTCCTGAAGAAAGAATGATAGTTTCTGAGTGAACTATCATATCGACCTCGGTTTGTTTCTTAACAGTATAGATATATAAGGATGAACAACTAGTTAATTTTTTTTCAGTTTAATGGCCAACGATATGGACCGAATAATAATGTCTGATATAATAACTTCTTTTTAGGGCCATGCACTCTCAGCAGTGCATCCTTAAATCTCACGACAGTTTCGTCGTATTTTACGAAATGGATTCGCGAAAAATGCTCCGATTAAACTTTTCGTCAAATTGATGAACATTTCGTATGATTTGAGCATGGATTTTTGACCCAGCGACAAAAGAATCTTCGTCAATGACGAAATTTGTTTTACTATGTTGAAGAACCCTCGAGTTGTTGGGTGTTCGCTTTGTGTTGTTCTTTCTCATAGACATAGAATACTCTCAGAAATGAATTGTTCACTTTTGATGTCTCTTCTGTCAAAAACAAATTTTGCCATTTGTGACAATTCTCTTCTCGCTGAGTCAGAAACGCGTGTTCAAATCTGACGAAATGTTCGTCAATTTGGTGAAAAGTTTACCCGAAACATTTTTTAAGAAGCCATTTCGTAAGAAATTTAATAAGATTTAAGCATTCGCTTCTGAGTATCATGGAAAAATTTAAAGTTCCTTTATTTGAAAACAGTCTGCTCTGTCACGATAAATTAAAAATACTAAAGCGGGAAAAAATACGTTATGAGAAAAACCCTGCTTTTTTTTTTAATTAGAAAAAACTTTCTCCCAGAATTTTCTCTACTGAAAGAAATCAAAACATTGCGTTTGTATTAGATAAACTCATAATCATTACTCCAGACAGCCTACGTTCACCTTACAATATAAACTTGTTTTAGCAATGTTTACACCTGGAATGTTCTATAAAGAGAGTATTCTACGCTTCGAACTCAAGGGCAGAGCAATGCCCGTAAGGGATCGATTCTTCCGTATCTTCTCGAATCGACGCTTTGCCCGTCTGGAGCTTTCTTTTTCATTCGTTTTTATTGTTTCGTTTTCTTCTCCCTTTCTCTCGCGGTAAATAAATTGAAGCAGCCGACTTTAAATGGCCAGTTCTTTTTTTCGATACTGACCTTGGTATGTTATGATAGAATTTTCTGGATTTTTGAAGTTGCGTTTAACAGTTACAAGTTGAAAATTTTAAGCAGAAAAATATGAAAAATGGAATTTTGGGCTATTTGTGTAACGTTGTTTTCTTATTTAAATGAGATACTATGCAAAGTACGCAACATGCAGCTGTTTCGAAGGTACAAAAGGGTTTATTTGTATGTTTTATCGTTTATTTGTGTGTTTGTTAGTTATGTTTTTTACAAATGAAATGTAAATAGGTATATCATTTAAAAAAGAAAGAAAGAAAGAAAGAAAAAGAAGAGAGAGAAGAAGAAGTAGAAGAAAATTAGCGTTTTCGCGAGGAAAGGAATAGCAGGAAGAGCATTACCAGATTTTCAGAACTGTAACATTTTTTCCAAACAGAAATTTTAGTATCACAGCTAGTGTTATTATTTTAACTGAACAGGTAAAAAATTTTATTTCGGATAGAAAGATTTTCAGTCACACCCACCCACAAGTACACCTTTAAATACTAAGTTATTTATTTTCAACATTACCTGTTCGTATTTCTTGCATTACACTCAAAAATTTATTTTTTGACGGCTATGTACAGATTCTTCTAACCTTTGCAAGTTAGATGTTTTTTCAGAACGAAGGTTCTTCTCTTATCTGAATAAAAAATGGTAAAAACGCTAGAAAATGACTAATCATTTTCAAAAAAGTGGCTAACAGTTGCACGAATTAATAAAAATAGTAATATGATTAATATTTTTATTATAGTGTATATATTATAGTTAATTATCAACATATGCTATCATCAATGTTTTTATATAACAGGAGAAAGATCAGCATATTTCAGGGCTTCTAATCTTGAAATTTTATCTGAAGCGAAGTTGACGTCATCCACGAAAGTATTGTTCATGTCTGTCATTTTTTAGCAAAAGAAAAAGAATATTAAAGGGGAAAAGTATATGCCACTTGTTTTTCATAAAATACAATTCTGTCAAATTTTCAAAGAATCAACGTTTGTGAAAACTGTAAACCGATAGTTATTTCTTGATTATATTTCTTTTACGCGTAAATAAATAAATAAAAAAACATCTGTATCAAATAAAAACATGAACGAAGCTGTTGCGAATTAAACTGCATGACTAACTCTTTTTATCTTTTCAAGTAACGACCGGGAGTTCATAAAACCGCAGAAAAGACAAATTTTCGAACAGACCACCGTAAAGAAGAAAATAAAATGAAAAAAAGAAAAAGAAAAATGAATAAAGGATGTAGTATGAGGTGATATCAAAATTGTGCCGCCGCACCACATCGCGTGTTTCGCAGACCAATCGCATGCTTCCACCGGCGAAGAACGGATATGACGTAATGCTTTTTCATTGAGTGATGCGTGAACGCCATTTTTGCCCTGATTGTAGGAGTAGAACTAGTGTTTTAAGATATTGCATAAATAGAAATTTAAAAGACCCAGCAAAATTCGATGGGGTATTTTTCTTCAGAATTTCAAAATGTTTCTGCATTGAGTTTCCCCCGGGGATGAAAAAATGTTTTATTTTAGTAAAATAAAACATTTTTCATCTTTTCATTTACGCCTTTGTGTTGCAGCATGTAATTTCCCAGAAATCACGTAAAAAAGTTAGGATGCTCATTAGATTTTTGCACAAAAACTTTTTGAAGAAATTAAAACAATTGCATACAATTTTATAGTACTTGGTTCTCTGTGTCCTGTCTTAAAATTGCTTGAATGTTAATATACTTTTTTTCCCAATATATACTTCCGATCTATATATACTCCAAATAAGTCTGGAAATACGTCTGCTTGTTATTATTATTTTTAACACAGTTTTATTTTCACCTGTATGTATGTATGTGCAGTCGGATGCCCTATTTAACGAATTCGCCGGGACGGAAACTTTTATACGTTGAATCGGGGTTGTTCGTAAAATCGGGGTGTGATAAAAATTTAAAAAAAGAAGCACTTACCTTATCTAAAACCCCTAATAAGCAACTGCGCAAAATATCCATAATTAGAAAGTTTACACTTTTTATTCAGCATTCCACGATTTATTACACGCTATTTCATTTGAAATTTCAAACTACTGAGTAATAGATGTTTGAATAATTTTCTTGATACTTGACTCGAAATAGTTCTCTTTCGACTTCATGGAGAGAAAAAAAATACTGTGTCTTTTGCAGCCTGCTTCATGAGACATGTTTTTAAGTTTCCAGTCCATGTACAGCATTTGGAAAAGTAACAGTTTTAATGGGAGTTTCACTATCGCTTTCAGCATCAGAATCACTATTTGTTGGTTGCCCCCTCGCCCTCGCCAGCCAAAAATTAAATTGCTGATTCCAAGAAAAGTCTTTTTCTGCTTCAGACGATAAGGATGGAACATTTGGAAGACAATCCAGTATTTCCTAAAACAAATTAACAAAAAAAAAAAAAAATTTTTTTTGGCTGTTAAAATAATTCTTTATTTCGGGGTTTTTTATTCGGTAAATAGGGGCTTTTGCCTCCATTTTAGTCGGGGAAAAAGAAAATTCGCTAAATCGCAAAATTCGTTTAATAGAGGTTCGTTAAATCGGGGTCCGACTGTATCTTGTAACGGAATCTTGCAACTCAAATTTCGCCCACTTCCTCGGATTTGGATTCTTTTGAAATTTAACATGAGATCTGAGACCCGATGACAATGCAATATTCTATAATCTAATTAATTTATTAGCAATTAATTATTACTAACACGCTTTTATTAGCTTCATCTGTATGTATATATGTATGTATCTTGTAACTCAAATTTTGCTCACTTCCTGGGATAGGATTCTGTTAAAATTTGATATGCTACCTCAGATCCGATGACAATGCAATATTATGTAATGAAATTAATTAAACAGCTATTAATTATTAGATTATTCCAATTTTAATCAGTATCTCGAATTATGTTAAAACAAATACTTTTCGTGAAACAAGTAAAACCAAAAAACTTAAAATAAAATATTAGTTTAAAAATTAAAAAAAAAAAAAAAAACACGCTTTTGTTCCAAAAAAAAAAAAATTAAATAAAAATTCAGTTGTCTAAAAAGTAAAAAATAATCTTTGGATGTCAAGTATGATAAAAAAAAATGACCAAACAGGCGATTTATCGGACGTTTTTAGAGCTCGACTCTTACACCTTAAGGGTAACAGTAAGGAATAACATTATTCTTTTTAGAGTTCGAGAGATCCCCGCTTCGAATGTTGCCTGAGCCTTTTAGTCATTTTGGAGAGGTGGGAGGGGGGGGGGGGACTTCATGAATATAGGATATCTCAAATTATGTTAAAATAAAAAAAAAAATGGAAAACAAGTAAAACTAAAAACAGAAAGGAGAATAATATTTTTAAAAACTATAGAAAAAAACACGCTTTTGTTGCAATATGAACTAAAAAAAAAATCTTTGGAAGTATGATAAAGTATGATAATGACTAAGCAATTAACTTTGATACAAAAAAAGCGTGGAGGGCTTCATATCAGTTGTCTTAAATTTCTTCTATTTGTTGTCCTTGCAAAAATGTAAAAAAAAAAAAAACAGCACCCCGCGGTTTTTTTTTATACTGAAGTTAACTGTTTAGTTAATTATTTTATTATACTTCACATCCAAAGATTATTTTTTAATAGTAATAATTTTTATATTGGTAACGAAAAACATTACCCTCACCACAAAAGAGAGAGAGAGAGAGAGAGAGAGAGATTGTAATCAAAGTATTTTTTTTTTAAATTTCAAATGCAGAAATCAAACGTTACAATGCTTCTTCTTCTTTTTTTTTTAAAGGAAACATTAGCCTATTTTGATGATTAGATTAAATTTTAAGGGTAACTATAGCTGGGAGAGAGAGAGAAAAAAAAAGAACTTCCGACCGATGTGAAACAGACAAAAACAAAATACAGATGTGTTTTCACAAATCTTTATCTATCTTTGTCGCAAAAAATTTTTCATGACGATATTTTATGTTGGCACTGGAAAAATAAATCAAGTAGGTTTAGTACATCGTAAATTGCGAACAAACATGGCTGCCCTTGTAGTTTCGTATGCAACTCAATGAGGGCATCGTTCGTTTTTAGCTTTCAGTTTGGCAGACGATATCAGCTGACGGATTTAATGTTCAGATAAAACGAATGAGCTCTGGTTCCATTTGTTTACTTAAGTTATTTCATTGTGACGTACGAACTCTTTCCTAGAATGAAATTGTAAAATCGGTGTGTCAGCTCCTGAAGCTCCGTCCTTATTTCAAAAATTTCCACATTTCATTATTGCAAAAATGTGTGCATGAAACCAACTGCATTTAAATCCATAAGTGAATTATTTGATAAGGAAATTTATCTTTATATATAATTTCAACAATATGAAGATTTTGAAAGTGAGAAATCTGACTTAGAAATTTAAAATTGAGTTTTCACTATTCTTTTTTACAAACACAAAACTGTTATTTCCTTTGTAATACTCCAGTAGATTGATTTTTGATCACTTTTTCGATTCTTCATTCTCCTAAAACGAGTCTTACCAGTCAAACAGTTAAGCTACCGGATCCAGTTTAGCCTTGTCAAAATAAAGCATTTCCCTGCACGTCAAACATTGCCAAAAAATATTATCAAATATCATACTTTGGCGCGAATTTCATGGTTAGTGACGTCAGCGTTATTCGATTGGTGCATTGGCTATTATAGATATATATGAGGATTGTATGAATTCAAATCAAATGAGTTGTTGATTCTTTCATCACAAATAAATTTATAATATTTGCCACAGAATAATTGCTGTAAGTTTCAAATGTAAAAACTGAATGACACGTTTACAGAAATTGACTTCACATCAAAAAGTATTATAGAAATGATGTATTTCACTCCGACAACAGAAGTGGTACAGCTAAAAAATTTGAAAAAGTGTTTTTATAATTGATTCGAATCTAAACTTCATGTTCTTTTTTACCACACAACTTGCACAAAGTTAGTTTATAGTGTGTAGTGGTGTATTAAAGATGTAATAAATGCTAACACATCATAAAAATTTCATTACTTAGAAAAAAAATCGTCTTTTTAAGTATACACTATTATGCCTTGTCTAGTGATCAGAGAAGTCTGTCTGCTGATGGGGAGGTTCTGGGTTCGAACTTCGGCTCATGCGTGTATGTATTTTCTCTCTCCTTGTACTGGTCATTTCTTTGTGTGAATGTGTTGTTATGCTGCGAATGGTTGTCCTCTATAAACTGGTCGTACTGTCTTGTGTGTACTGTAAAAGTCGAACTTTGCACCTAATTACGGTACAATTGAGAAACTGAAGCAGTTCACCAGAATTTGCCAGCCTAGCTGGCACGAGACAACAACAAGGAATGAAATAAAATCAAAGTAGTTTATTTTAAAATTCAAAAGCAGAATTTAAAAAGTATGGAAAATTAATTCCGCTAATCAATAGCACAGCCAGGGGTATGCTCTGGTGGGGGGGGGGGGGGTGGAGAAGGGACACCTTTTGACTCTGGCCCGATAGCCTGAAGAGGGCACGAGTTTTCTCATATGAGGGGTCAAATAAATGTAGAAGCGTAGGGGTAAACGATCTCGGGGGGGGGGGGGGGTAAAAGTCATTCATGACGGGCCCCAAAATTTCTGTACACGCCCCTGAGTACAGCTATGAACTTTTCTAGAGGGGGAGAAAATTGCGTAGTATTTAAAGGGTGTTCTAGGTGTCGTTATTAGTCAAGGGTGTTGAAAGATTGTTGTTGTTACTAATCTCAGATTGCCTAGCAAAGCGAAACAATTTCCAGAAACCTAATCTGAAGGAAGTTCAGGAACAGCAGTGGATCCCAGAGGATCTCGTCTTTATTAGTGAAGTACAAACACTCCAATATATATAGTCTGGGGAGGCCATGTCGATTGTTTTAAGCGTGTTTAATTTAAATTCTACTTGTTGAAATGAGGTTGTTTCCTTCAGTCAAAAGTAGTAATTTTTGTCACTAAAATTGATAGAATAAGCAACAAATAAATAAATAAATAAATAAAATAAAATAAAAAAATAGCATGGACCCAGGAAATACTTTCATTTTCCCCATCAGTTACTTTTCAATAATCTTTTTTAAAATGTCCTATTTTTGAAATAAAGCGTGGTCTTGACGACGTCACCAATGATGTTCTTTGGCGCATCTTTCTACCGCGTTTCCACGTTATGAAAATCAAGAAGCGAATTAAAATTGCGCTCTACGCTTGCTATCAACCATATCATTGCCAGTGAGTAAAGATGCGAGTTAAATATTGGGCTCTGTGAATGGCATTTCATCATTTGTGATGTTGTCGGACAGAAGCGTAAACAATAAAAGCGCACCGATTTAAGTATTTTTTTTTTTAAAATATTGAACTTAAACAAATTATTTAAAAAATGGTCAGATCCTATGTTTTTAAACATGTTCTTTTAGAAAAAAAATACTTTTAAAATTTTGGAAACGACCCCATTGCAACACATTCAAAAACGATTTAAAAGAATATTATGTCCTCTGAGAGCTTTGAGGCTTTAACCGCCACATCCTTGAGCGAATACTTAAACGCTATGAATAATCATGACATGTGCTACGCAGTAAGTTACCGTCCCTTTGCCGGGGATGTAGTGGAACAGCTATCTTTGGAAACCTGAGCTCATTCCACTCTACAATAATGAAATTCCGTAAACTTTCCAACAAATTTAACAAGATTTGTAAGAAGTAGATGCAACTCGGTAAATCTTTTTCTAAACCTACTGCAACTTTTAATTCCTCTTCATCTTCCACAATTGCCAGGAAATAGAGCTCTGATGAATTGAATCTGCAATCTCTCTCTTTATCTGTTGCCGAAAATTCCAGGGTTTTTCTTGTGTTTTTCCTGTTTAGAATCTTAGTTTTAGCTATTCTTTACGTTTCCAAATCTCTCTGGCGAATTTTTAAAAAATTTTATGCTGGGCCAAAGTCGGTCTTAAGTTTTAGGTTAAGAGATATAATGTCATTGTCAATTAAATAAAAAAAAACCTAAACAGGAAGGAGAAGTACAACTATACTACGGCATAGAGCATTAAATAGTGCTCATAAATGGGTACCTAAAAAACTCTTAGCTGATGTAGAACTGTTTCTACATGGAGAAGTTTGATAGGGTTATGAAGGCACATGTTAGCACAAGGAACTTAAAAGCGCTAGTGTTGGTTTTTGAGCAGAGCTATAGAACTGTTTGGTATATATAATTGAGTACTTGAGGATGCTTTGTTGTGGAATCTGCCAAAATATGTTGAAAAAATTGCGCCCTGAATGTCGACAGAGGACGTAAAATCTTTTTCTCCATTTGGGCCAAAGAAGGACACTAGGGCCAAAGTAGCCCGCGTTTACGGTAGTAGTAATAATGATAGTAATAATAATAATAATAATAATAATAATAATAATAATAATAATAATAAATCAACTACCTAGGATGTGACATCACATTTGCCCACGACAATGATGTCCAAAACAAACTACATAGGTTTCAATATTTATGTGGAACCCTTACAAGAACCCTAAAGGGAAAAACGAGAAAGGAAACACAACTGAAGTTCTATAAGGTTATGGCGGTGCCAACCTTACTATACGGCTCTGAAACATGGACTTTGAACAGTCAAGAAACTAGTAGAACTCAAGCAGCAGAGGTGAAGTATTTGCGATCACTGAAGAACTGCACTATCCTAGACAAAATAAGGAATGAATCTATTCGAAGGGAATTACAGATATTCAGCCTCAATGAAAAAATTACGAAATATCGTAACGATTGGAAAAACCATGTTCGACGTATGGCACGAGGGAGACTTCAAAGAGCTGCCTTTTATCAGGGGTGGACTGGCCCTGAACTTTTAATGTGGAAAAAAAATTTATGCCGGCCCCATCCAAAAAAGTTTGGCTATAGTTTTCCAAACCTAAAAAGTTTCTAGTGTGTTTTTCAAAAAAAAAAAAAAAAAGGTTCCTCCAGCACCCCCTCCCCCCCCCCCCCCGCTGAAATACCAAGATTTTATTTATTTATTTTTTTTTCAGAAATCCTTATTTAACTTTTCATTTCAAGCAAACTAGTGGGCAGATTGATTTAAAACAAGCATGCAGCAAACGCCCATAATATATAGGTGATATTTCAAGGATCTAACTTTCTCAAAAATATTTGCAAGCTTAAATTGCTCTACGCAATAAAAAAAAAAAAAAAACACTGAAAACTGTGTGGCTTCTTTGAAAATCCGCATTTAAGAGTATTTCGTTTATGTAAAAGTGAATAAAAATCTTATTTTAAAACAAAACGTAATACATTTGAGGGAGTGAGAAGCAAAGGGGTGTAAATAGACATTTTCAAGTTTTGAGTAAAACTCGTATAAAGATTACATCTTAGGTTGGCTTTCATTGAATTTTTTTCTAAATCATGCTGTACAGCGGCACCTACCAGGGTTACTAGTACTATCTCTTGCCCCAAGACAGAGGAGGGGTCCACCTACCATTTGTACTGGTTATTTCCAAATTTTTAATTTTACCTCTTGTGCATCCCTTTGCTTCTCACTACCTCATATGGCCATGAGCGGTACTATTTACCCGTTAGAAAAAACTCTTTATTTTAAAAACATCTTTCCTTAAAATTGTATTGTACGTATTCAAACTAATGAAAATTTTCATGTAAACCAAACGTAATACATCCGTTCAGAATGAATACATCACAGATCATGAGACAGTGAGAATTGATCGGAAATATCGGATAAGCCCGAATTACTCTACGAAAAAAAAGAGTTTCGCTCGAAAAAGTCGCCATTTGTCTCAGTGAGAAAATTGATTTTCAAAGGTATCTCTCAAAATGTTATCTAGTGAATGAAATTTATTTGTCAGGTTCTAAGAACTAAAGTGAAAATCGTGGGGCTTGGGGTGGGGGGATTGCGGTCTCCTCCCCGGGCCCTTGGTTTTAACGTAGATTTAGATTGCCAATAATTTTAATACGGTAGTTTATATGCATGTAAAGATGGTTATGATCAAACTCCCCTCCCCTCTCCACAGAAGGCAAGTTCTGGCCGCGCTTGTGCTTTATGGTATATGTGTGGCCTATGCTACATATTAACTTGCCTTTAATAATAATATTCCACTGACTCACAACGTTTTCAAGTAAGAACAATTTATTTATCAGCTTCCAAGATTTAAAGTGAAAACGGAGAAATGTATTGGGAAAAGCAATAAGATATGCGCATTCTTTTTCGTAAGTAAATATGTTCAACTAGAGTTTAAACCGATTACCCCCAAAAGGTTGATTTGGTTCCTCCAGGGGGCAATGAACATTCAAAACAAAAATTTAAATGATAATTATAATAATAAACATAAGTAATAAACATAAA
Source organism: Uloborus diversus (assembly GCF_026930045.1). Classification (NCBI taxonomy): domain Eukaryota; kingdom Metazoa; phylum Arthropoda; class Arachnida; order Araneae; family Uloboridae; genus Uloborus; species Uloborus diversus. The sequence continues at coordinate 240,370,019 of NC_072731.1, read as the reverse complement.
TCATTATATTTTTTCAATTTTTAAATTCTAATGATTTGTGTTTATTAATATTAATAAACATAAATCATAAGAATTTAAAAATTGAAACAAAACAGCAAATATTCAAAGTGAAAACGTATGCAAAATCGATGGTCCAGAGTTTAGACAAAAAAGAGTTTGAAAAAGAAATGAAGTTTAAAAAAAGAAATGAATTAAGTTCAGGAGGGCCATGCACATCCTCATATCTTGGACAAGTACACGAAATCCTAAATTTTATACAAAAAAAAAAAAAAAAGAAAAAGAAAAAAAAAATGAATAAATAAAAATGTTTTGCTGTCTTTGAAAAGGACATCAATAATCTTAGTTTATTATCTCCCTTCAAAAATTAATTACTCTTGGAAAAAAAACATAAAAAATGTGTGTAACAATTAGTGGATAAAATTGGTAAAGTATTTAGGCTTTAAATTAAAATTAAGTACAGTAAAACCTGTAAAGTTGACTACCCTTGTAAGTTGACCTCTTTTGTCAGGAACGGAATTAGTCCTATCTTATATAACGAAGGAAAACCTCTGTAACTTGACCACCTGTCTATCTTGACCACTAATGTACGCCAAATTTGGTTTGGAGTATTGTAAAAAAAAAACCTTTGTAAGTTTACCACTTGGTTTATTTTTTAAAACTTTCTTCAGTAAATTATTTTATTTTATTATTTATCAATTTATTATTATTGTATTATTATTATTATTTGATAGCTTTCTAAGAATGTTTTTAATGCTTTGGAGACGGACTAGCATTTTACTAACTCAACAGCAGCATAAAGCTTATGCTGCTCTTTTTTTTTTCAAACTTGTTTTTCATTTGTTGTTCTATTTGAGCTAGTTTTTTGTACTTTGTTCAATAAAAATAGGTGTCAGTAGAAAAGTACAAAGTGTTTTCTCTCAGTTGCAATAGGTTGTTGCAATACTGGAGTTGTGCTAAGGCTTGGATCTGTACATTTTGGGCCCTCTGCAACAAAATGGGTAGGGCATCTCCCTAGTAGTCAGCAGAGTCTATTCGTTAAAGTTAATAAGTAGTTTTTTTAAATAACTACTTAATGCTAGCTTTTTTTCTTCAATTTTTAGGGTCGTTAGCTCCCTTGAGGAAGTGAGCTCCCCGCACTGTGGGTACGCAGATACGGGCTTGCTAAAGAGCCCTTCTGGCTTATTTCGGGTGCAAGGGATTAAGATATAGGACATTTTAATTTTGCCTTTATGAACTGAGAGATCGAGCTTGTTGCTCTTTGTGCTATAAGTGTTACATAAAAATAAAAAGTATGAAATATTAAAATGAATTGAAAAGGGAGAAAGCCAGAGAAAATTAGCTGGCACGTATGGAATTTCTAAAACTAGAGTGTCTAATATAGTTTAAAACAAGGAAAAAATAACAAAACTATTTGAATAGTATTTTTAATTATGGTTTCACTTTCAATAATGTTAAGCAATGAAAGTTAGTTGAACAGAAAGAGTAATAAGGGTGAATTCCTCGAAAAATGAATATACGGTGCAAGAAATGACAAAAAATATTTCAAAAAATCATTTCTGCCCTTTATGAGTTGACCACCGGTCTAAGTTGACCGCCAAAGTACTGCACCGCGAGTGGTCAACTTACAAAGGTTTCACTGTATGCAAAAAATACCTAATATTGATTTTACGTAGCTCTAAAATTTGCTTTTTTCAAGGAAAAGGGTAAGGGGGGGGGCGACGGATAAAAAAATGTTGGAAATCACTGTTTTAAATATTTATACTTTTGTGAATTTTATCTTTGCTAAACGGAAATAGATGAATTGGACGGTGTTATACAAAAATGAGCTATCCAACAAAAACTTTCAAAAAAATAATGAGTTATTCACATAGGTTGGCTGATAAACTGATACACAACGGGGATACAAAGACGATTTAAGCCCAAATTCTGAATTAATATACCATCTATGAAGTTCAGCTTAGAACTCAATTTACTCAAAAGTACTGCTTGGTGGGTTGACCCATTTTTGTGCAACACGTCAATTTGTTTTTACTATAACCGATAGTTCAAGTTCTTATTATTTAAAGTGCTGATGACAGAAAAAAAACATGATGATTAAAAATACTTACTTAACTCACTTAGAACCACCTAAAAAAGATTCTTGTCACCCTTGGATTTAAAACACATGCAATCCCATTGAGCAGTCAACACGGTGTATGACTCGTTTTTTTCTTCATAGACGAAATTGAGGAGATCTCAAAATTATCTAATTGGTTGAGAAAGTCATGGATCTATCTATTGCAAAGTGCTGGGAAACATAACAAGAAAACGAAGGATGAAAAGGAAAAAAAAAACCTTTTTAGCAGTCGTTTTGCTCCTATACATTCTATTCTTAGGATGGCGCCTTTCTCTTCTTTCATCAGAAAAAGGTTCAATGTAATCTTTTCCCAGACAGTCTCAGATGGCCACAAAAAAAGATTCCCACCCCCAATAAAACTCCTTACCAGAATTCCAGGAAACATCAATCCCGAACAGATACGAGAGACACCCATGGACCCTGAAGGCTTCGCTTTGGACGAAGACCACCCAACAAAGACATTGTTTCGTTTTCCCTACGTAACAAGATACGGTAATAGTTAGGCAAGAACAGAGTAACGTCCTGAGAGTGACCATTGGAAAAGGGTCCTCCTCTCCCTCCCCCCCCCATTCAAAAAAGAGCAGTTCTGGCTGTAGCCCTCGACACAAGAACGGTCGGCCTAGCTAAGAACTTTTTTAAAAAAAAATAAAATTGAGGAAAACGGTACGTACACCTTGAATGCACAGAAAACGGCCCGAGTTAAGGACGGCCCATGTGGAAATTTCCACATCTCACACGTGGCCAGTCCGCCCCTGCCTTTTATTAAAGACCAAGGGGCAAACGAGACCGTGGTAGGCCCAGGAAGCGGTGGGGCGACCAAGAAGCCGGAACAGGCTTCTTGGTCGCCTGATCCTTGAAGAAGAAGTTTGTAACAGAAAATTAACTATTGAAAATGGAGACGAGTGTACGATAACAAATTTATCTTATTTTGCTCTCTATTTAATGAATAGATTATACTTAAAACATCTTATATTTAAACGAAAATAGCAATGGAATTTTAATAATGTCTACGAAACTAGTTTTTCAAAGTGTTATTTTTCATCATCAGCTTTTTTTTCGTTTTAAAGCTTCAAAACACTTTTCGTTTAATTATGCAATTCCAATTGTGTCGTTTTCGAGCATAAAAGCTTTCGTGTATACACGATTTGTTTACTTAGAGTACAATGGCTTTTATGTGAATGTGACTCTACCTTTATGTAAGCAATCGCAAGGTAAGGACTCCAGCTGTTTTTCAAGGACAACTTGTAAACGATGCAATTTTGTTTGCAAATGCTCTGCAATTTAAAAACAGAGCTCTTTGTTAGTGTTGTAGATTTATTTCTATGACACAATGGCAATCACTATTCGCGCGACTTTAACGCCAATCAAATCGCGTATTTTTTAAATTATTTGACCGACTTTTATTTTTTAATGTATTTCTTCCCCCTTGATTTCAGCGTTAATGTTTTTTTTTATTTTTATTTTTTTTTTTTATAAATAATGAATTTCATTTTTTTGGAGGAGTACTGGAAAATATCGAAGCGATTGACATATATCTTCGATTAAAAAAAAATAATAAAAGCGTGTAAGTAATGAATATTGATACTGTAGAGAAATCGCTCCTCTGAAGCATTTTGTTCGAAGTACTGATGGGGAGGTTTGACTCACCCCATCATATTTTCACATTTAAACACATTTTTAACTGATGAGCACCGGAGGGCAGCATGATATTTAGTTAAATCGAAAGCCGTTTCCATTTTTTAGCCAATTTGAAGTACATTTAAGAAGAAATCATGTGTAATAGCTGTTTTACGCAAAAAAGTAAAATTCTTCGTTGCTAGTTCTACTACTCTGTGCGATTTACCATTCACTTTCAGAGGAGTAAGCGTTTTGCTAAGCACTTTTAGAGAAGTAAGCATTTTTTATGTACTCTGATTCAAGGGCGCCCATATAGGGGGGCAAGGGGGGCTCAAGCCCCCCTTTAGAAATTAGAATTTTCTTGCTTTTAATACTTTTTTCTTTGCAAAAATGTAAAAACATTTCTTTTCCAGCTGTTAATGAATAAGTTATTAAAAATGTCAAATTTTTGTGACTCTAATCTGTCCTGAAATCGGTTTCCATGGGGAAAATATCCTGCTAAACCATGGTTAAAATATTTGAGCCCCCCCCCCCCCTTACAATTTTGCATATGGGCGCCCATGCTCTGACTAATATGCTAAAGCCTGTATACATACTTTTAAGATTCACAATTTATTTTAATACGTTTTTTATTATATTTTCTAAAATAGCTATTAAGGGAGGTTTGACCCGGGTGAAACCTTCCCATTTAACTTCGTTTGATGGTGTAATATTTTTTCAACGACGTACTTTATTTTATTTGTTTTAAGTGATTGTGTTTAGTTCAAATGAGAAAAAGTTGCTCATAACTTGTAATTAAAGTCATTTTACATAGTACAGATAAGAGTCATTTGAAACACTTTCTGTTTGTGAATAATTCTGATCAAACTAAAAACAACTGAAATTTGCTTTTCTACTTTGTTTAATATACTTATTAAGATATTCAACTTTTACAGGCCCTTATTAATCCAATCCACAACTCGTAACATCTGAACAGCTGCGTCCATTTGCCAAAGCAGGACCTAAAAAAGTCAAAGGAGGTAAAAAACGGATCACATCTAGCATTTTGACAGACACCCCTGTCAAAGCTGAGATAGAAAAATGCACAATATGAAAAAGAGTAAGAAAATGTCTAAAAACATTTTTAAGAAGCAAACAGTAAAACGAAGATTACACTCGTGTTCAAGCAGTGAGTAGAAACGTGAAATATTCTCATGTCATTAAATAAATTTATGGTTTTTCTTTTGATATAATTATTGCTGGTATCATACAATAGTAGTAAATCAGACATATTTACATTTTAATAGTTTTTATAACTTTTAATCTCTGTGGGTCAAAACTCCTTCAAGTGGGGAGGTTTGACCCAGTTTGGACCCTCTTGAAAAATTGCTAATAAAGAAAATAATTTTTTATTTAAATAAAAAGCAGCAATGTAAAAAGTTGCTCAGATATATTTACTTTCGAAAAAAGTCAACCAGGAATTTTTCTTTTGGAAAATATTTAATAAAAAAAAATACCCTTGTAAAAAATGGGTCAAACCTCCCCAGTTTTTCTTAAATATCGCATTATGTAGCAAAACAGTCTAAGATATGAGTAAAGTTAGACAAATTGAATAAAGGTTAAAAGTACGAATGAAAGCATAAACAAAAGTTAAAAGCGTAAAGTTCAAGTTTAAAAACAAAAGTCTTTTTAAATTCTTTAATTTGTACTTTTATTCATGTTGCCTAATTTTACTCAAATATTGCTTTATTTGATAAATTTGCAACACCTCCTTCAGACAATATCTTAGATTAATTTAGTTTTTCTCGTTATGTTTTACTTCACGGACAAAATCTGCATCTTTCCACATTTTTCGGAGTTTAATTTTTTTTTTAAATTAGAACTATTTTTTTATTTCTACATAAATTGTAAGAAATTTAAGTACATAAAGTGACATCTAAACATAATCATCAAGCTAGGAACAAAGCCAGCAGTTTAGTGCATATAACATAAAAAATTTATAAATTCGGATAAAATAGAAAATCTTATCTTTCTTCTTTTTAAAACTGCAAGCCAGTCGTCTGAAAATAGGTTTCAGTTACTGTAAATGAAGTTTTTTAAAAAATCGTGAAAATGAAGATATCGGTTATTTTGCGAGAAGAAAATTTCGCGAATTTTATATGAACAAAACAGAAAGTTGAAACAAAGCAACATTTCGCGAATCTTAAATTTTAGCGAATAAGGCTGACTAGCAAAAATCGCGAAAATTAAAGCCTCACGAAAATAAGTGCATTTTCAGTATTCAAATGTTCGATGCAGAATAGTTTAGTAAAGACATTAAAAAAAAAAGAAGTTGTTAGGGGATTTTAAAAAGGAGCGAAGTCATTGTGGAAATAAAGTTGTTGTAAAATGAAAAGTGGAATAAAAAAAGAAATGGTAATAGATGCATAAAAATAATGAACTAGCTTGAAAAAAGTGTCTGATGCAGCAGTACTCAACCTTCTCTTTCTCTCTCGGGTCTTATACACATGAGAAATACTGCACATAGGCTTCAACATTAAAAAACAAAATGTGCGGGGGTTTACTATTTATTTTATTTCAAATTATTTTTTACCAAGTCTTTGAATTCACCTGACAGACGATCGATCTTAAAATCATCCAAATTGCTTTTGAAAAGGGGGGAAAAATGTTTTTGAGTGTACCAACAAAAAATAAGTATATACCATGACCATTCAAATAAATTTTACTGGGCTATTCATAAAACTCGGCGGGGCGCAGATTGAATAGCCCAGAGTAAGAAACTTTAGCTTTTCCTTTCGTCTTCAAGCAAAAGCTATGGAACTTGCAATTTGAAAACGAAAATATTTACGTCAAGAACAAGCTATTACGCCGCAATTCAAAGTTAAGCAACCATCGAAAAAAAGATTATTAACCACAGGACGAGAAACTTTCCCCACGTAACACCACGGCTAGAGGGAAAAGCCGACTAGCAACAAGTTGTGAGGGAAATCCCGGTCTCCAAGGTCAGACATAACTGAAGCGAACGACTTTGGCACGCTATTAAACGCTTCGATGTTAACCTTTTTTTAACCTCCAAAGAGGTGATAAATGCCATCAACCTCAATGGACTTTTGCTAACGTATACTTACTTACTAAACGAAGCATGTTTCATATTTTACTTTTGTTTGAAGAAGTATTACTATGTAGTTCTGTGTGATGGACAGGTTTGTTTAGAAAATGAGGAGTCTAGAAGAGAACATTTTGACAGACTGTTATTTATAACTTAATCAATGTTAGTGGCATATTGTAATGGATTAGCTGTTACAATGAACTTAAATGATATGACGATGTACTTTCCCACTACATGACTGACCAAACATATTGCAAGTTTGAGAAATCTATCGTTTTTCAAGATAAGTCACCAAAAGTAGTATTTCTGAAATTAAACAGATTTTTTTTTAAATGCAAATGTTGATAAGAAGTTTAAGGAAACAGTTAGTAAAGTCTGGCACCGTGAATCAACTAAAAAAGTGTTGCAAAACCTGGTACCTTCCATGCCTATAAGATCGGCTCATGAAATCAAGCGAGAAGCGGCCCAAAAAATATTGTTCTTTGGTTCAGTTGCACTCACTTTTAAATTTCTTTTTCCTCAGACTAACGTAAAACTGTATTTTTATTTCTTTTTATTTGAAGGGAGCTGAAATATGGATTCCAATTAGTGATAACAGGATTTTTTTTTTACATATTATACTAATTTTTATGAAATTAAATAGTTACTTGTATTCACTAACTAAATGGTATCTTGTCTTCAAACTAATTTAATACTTTGACGTAAAAAAGTACCAATTGAATTGGAAAACAAACAAACCCGGAGGTCTTATGTTTGGAAAAATACTAGAATTCTCAAACTCGAAACACTTTTGTCCAGTACTGGACAATGAATTTACGTGATTCAAATGTAGTGAGAAGCAAAGGGATGTAAGTGGACGATTTCAAGTCTTGTGTAAAACGCGTAAGAAGTTCTAACCCTAAGTAGACTTTAATTGAAAAGTCTTTTTTAAATCATGTTGTATGGTACCCAGTAGCGGCGATTGGGAACTATAAGTGCAAGGGAAAGAAATTTTTGCAAGCTGATTTTACTTTTGGCTATTTTTGGGTGACTTAAGGAAAGAGAGGCTTCGGAAACTCTTTGCAAAAAAAAAAAAAAAAATCGAAGCTGAAGTAATATACAAGAAAGGTCTTTGGTGATGTAAAGGTAACTTCCCGCAAAAATCCTGAAATTGGTATCTTAAAAAGACAAATTTAGGACATCTTTAGCTAACTAAAGGCAAGGCGTTCTGGGGTTCTCTCCCGAAAGTTTTGCAAAGTTGAATCGTTTTAAAAACGCTATTTCATGATATCTTTGAATGATACAATAAAGAAAGAATGGAGTTCGGAGCAGGGCTGTGGAGTCGGAGTCGGAGTCGAAGAGTCGGAGTCGGACTGATTTTGGCGTAAAGGAGTTGGAGTCGGAGTCGGTAGAAAATATGCCGACTCCGACTCCGGTCTACTTTTTTTTCTTTAATTTTCGCTGACTCTCCTGGCATTTTTTGAAAAACTGACTACCAGTTGATTCGATTACATGTATAAAAGCCTACTAATAAGAAAACAACTGTCATTAACAACCAGCTGGCTTGATTGTTCATCGAATTTTCTGTAATAGCCACCTACGCTGTTCCCTAGTTTGCTTGTTTTTCAACATTCTTGAAATAATAGCAACTGTGAGCACGGTTTTCTTACCTAACATTTTATATTTTTTTAATCACTTTAAAACAACAATAATAAATTTTTTTAAAATCACTTTAAAACAACAATAATAACATTTTTTTTACTTCGACCTCAGTTATAAAATTGTAAAAGGAATGTACCCCTTGAGCAAGTTGGAGCCCGTAGTTCGAGAGGTATCTTACGGTGTTCTGTAATTCAACTTAGTGTTGGCGTGCAAAGGCGCAAATCTAAAAGACATGATAAAATATATCTGTCTTTTCAATTTAAGGACAACATCTACAAGCTTGATTCTCAACAAAAGTATGAAATAGAACAAATATCTTGGTTACAACACTCAAATAATTGCAGTTAATCTTAAAATCTTCATTTCAAGATTAATTCTAAAGCAGCCAGTAAAATTAAAATTAAAAATTGAGGGACTAATTATAGGAAAAAGAAAAGCTATTTGTACAAAGCTGTATATTGCCGCATTTTCTGTAAAATTTTCTCCAAGCGTACATGTACCCCATATTTTCCCTCAATACAAGTATAGTGCCTTATTTTCGTTGAAATTTTATAGATGAAATATAATTTCAAATTTATTGGGGATTTTTTTTTTTTCAGAATTAAAGTATGTGTATTGTTTTTATAAACTTTGAAATATACTTGAGGTGTCACCCACCAGATGGATCTCGGCCGGAGCGGACCGCCCTCGCTCTAGAAAGGTTTTTTGACTTAGCAAAAAAAGCGTTTTTGAAAATCACACGATTTGATCAACATCTATTCGTTAAACATTAATGGGGAGCAAGTTAAACCTTTTCAATTTTTTTTAACAATAGGATGATTATGTGATTTCAATTTTAAAATCGTAATTATTGGAACAATTTGATTTTCAAATTCAATTTCTGACGTTGTATGCTTCTTAATTTTACAAAAAAAATACAGCGCTTAAATTTCATAAGAAACAAATTAATATTTCAATCTATGTATAGAGGTTTTCCTCCCTTCTCATGAGGGGGATAGGGGTTGAATTGAAAAATAAATAAATAAAAAAGCCGGAGTCGGAGTCGGGTGTTTCGAAACCCCGGAGTCGGAGTCGGGGTCGGAGTCGGCTATTTTCCTTCCGACTCCGCAGCCCTGGTTCGGAGGATCCCCCCGGTAAATCTTTTGGAACTGATAAAGCCTTAAAAACTCAATTTTAGACTTCCTTCGGTAACTTCAAAGGAAAATGTGGAGGACTACTCCGGAATTTGTTTCTCTATTGGAGTCTTAAAAACGCATTTTTGCATTTTACTGATGTTAGGAGGAAGCAGGTTATCTTCCTAGAAAAAAAAAAATCCGAAATTGGAATTTTAATAACACACATTTCGGCTCTCTTTGAAGATGCAAGAAGAAAAGAGCGTGTTTACGGGTTCTCCCCCGGAAGTTTCTCGAAACCAAAGTCTAAAAATTGCAATTTTAATCTATCGTCCGGTGATCTCCCCAGAATTTTTTCCAGAATGTCCGGTGATCTCCCCAGAATTTTAAAGATTTTAATTTAAATTAAAATCTTAAAAACGTTCGGGCGATCTTTAATAATAAAAAAAAGTGCGGGGGCTATCGCTCTTTTCCCCCTCTTGCCCCCTCGAGTCGCCGCCACTAGCAGCACCGACCAGCAAAAACGTACACAAGAATTTATTTTGGGAGGGACCCATATATCTATATCTTTTTTGACTAGGTGGGTAATATATTTTTGATTAGGTGGATGAGCCTAATCAAAAATATTCTGCTTTCAATAATTTTGTCTATGGTGCAATTATGACTCGTTCTTCAGCGGGACTTCTTAATGCGGAACTTAACTATTTTAGAGCTGTGGTGAGTTCGATAGAGACTATCCGCCTACTTTGATTGATTACAACTATCAAAGCTTTCTAAAAAATCTCAACGTAATGTTTGATATAACTGAATGTTTGAATTACTGTTTGATAATGATGTGATAAATTCACTTTATCTACCAGCTTGTTGGCACTCTCATCTTCAATGGGATGACATCTGTCTCCCAGCTCGGTTATTCACTATTCCTGACTGAGGAGTTTTAATAAGAACGAAACTGCAGTCTCAGGATGTAATAACCGGGCTGTCTGGTATATTACTTGTATTGTTTTTGTTAATTGCTATTTTTTCTATTTAAGCTGTCTACTGCTCATTCTTGTTGCTCTTACCAGGTGTCTTTACATTCAGAAGCTCCCAATTTTTGCATTGAAAAAGGGGCTCTTTGAAACCCCGAAACATTTTTTGCAGTAATCTATATTTGTGCTATAGCTACTTTGGTTTTCTCCAGTTACTTCTCAGCACAAAGGTATTTATTTATTTCTCATTCATGGTTTGTTTTTAAAACGGATTTATCTATTTATCTAAAAACTTTGCTTTTAAATGTTGTTTTTCATCATGTAGTAGCATGTTTCCCATACATTATATCATTTCACAAAACATAAAGTGATAATTTACGTTAGCAAAGTTTGTGAAAGTGAAAACATCGAGTTCCCAAAATATCGAATTGATAGCCAAAATATGCAGAATGAAAGTATGTCAAGCAAAATATCATTGTTAAATTGTTAAGGAGAAGAAAACCTATTTCATCAGAACCAAAACGGAAATTTCAGTTCCAAATTTCGCCTGAAGAAAAATCCTGATTGGACATCAAGGATTTTTCAAGGGATTTCGCCAGATAAATCTTATCTCAATGGTGGTTTCTTCCCCAACGTGAAGGTCACGCCCCCTTAGTTACCTCACTCACTTCTATGAAATAGGAAAAGAGGAATGCCTGCTGTGCCAACTTATATTGGGAAATAGTTGAAACGGGAAAATATCATTTTCAGTAGCAATAGGAATCGAGGAATCAGCAGTAAGCTGGCGATTTCTAAAACGGAAATACTTTTTGTATTGAAGGAAATTTACTACAGTAATATGAAAGTTGTTGATGGTTGTAAGAGGGTACTTAGAAAACATAAGAAATCCACAAGATTCTGGATTTGTGTCTCCAAGGGCAGATTCAACTTCTAGTTTTAGAGGGAGTCATCATTAAAATATGACCATAAATGGTAAGGAGGAAGGCACAAAGTGTAATATTTGAGGGACCTGAGACTCTTCCTCCGGAATTTCCGCGAAATTTAAGACCCCCCCCAGATTAGTTTCAGGCTATTTTGGGGGGCTCAACATCTGACGTCCTTCTGAATTCACGGTTGTGTCTTGATAATATTTGAACATTGCTTGAGAGAGCTGTTCAAATTTGATTTGGAATGCATAGAGATATTGATTGCAACAATGCCTTTGACTGCAAAAAAAAAAAAAAAGTATGAGCTGCAAAAATAAATAAATAAATTAAATAAATAAATAAAAATAAAAATAATAAAAAGATGATAAAAATGCACGATTTATTCGGTTTCTACAGAAGGAAAGCCTCCTTCTGGTGACCTTGGAGTAATTTTATTTATTTGTCTAGAAAAGAAAAAGAGAGAATGAAATAAAAAAAATAAGGAACCTCGGAACCAAATAGTGGTTAAACCAAGCTCATTATTTCAGTTGGTTAATGAAATCCTTTAGATTAAAAAAAGGGTAAAAAATAAACAGCTTTGAACACCCAATGGGGTTGTTTCCTTTAGCCAGAAGTACTACTTTTAGTCACTGAATTTGATAGCATGAGAAAAAAAAAAAAAAACATGGACCCAGAAAATACTTCTATTTTCTCAACATTTAATTTTTAATTATTTTTTAAAATTAATTAAAAATTATTCAGACAATTTTTCAAACAAGGAGTGGTCTTTATGACGTCACAAGTGATGTACTTTCGCGCTACCCTACTGGTACGCTGAATGTTTACGCTTGCTGCTTGCTGTTTACCGCGTTTCCAGGTTATAATTCAGAAGCGAATTAAATATTGCACTCAATGCTTGCTATCAACTATATTGTTACCACTACATATAAGTAAAGAAGCGAATTAAATATTGCTCTCTGCGCTAATGGCATCAGTGAATGGCATTTCCTCACTTGTGATGTCATGTGCAGAAGCGTAAAAAAGGAAATTGAATCTGCGCACGGATAAAAATGTTTGTTAAAAAATACTAAACTTTGTCAAACTATTTTAAAAAAATGGTCAAATCCTATGTTTTTAAACATGCTTTTTCAGAAAAAAATACTTTTAAAATTTCGGAAACGACCCCAATATTGCATAGATTAACTCAAGAAGTTGAAATAAAACAACACCTCAGACTCTGGTATTAATCACTTTATCTGATTTTATTCCATGCTTGATACTACACTGAAGTTGCATTCTAGATAACTAACAAAAAGTGATCTTAGAATGAAAAAAACGCACCGTAGTACTAACTTCGAAATTATTCTTAGCATCGTTATCAGAAATATATTTTTCTTCTTTTTTTTGACATAAATGTCGAGCGTGCCAACACACGCTCAACTAACACAGCTGTGAATTGTAGAGTTCAAATAAGTTAGAAAACACTATGAGGCAAGTAAGGTTAAAAATTTATTTACATTAAAAGAAACTAGTAAAAATTAGACTTGCGCCTTCAAAACACAATTCGCAATTCCAATAAACTATAGGGTGCGTTGCAGCCACTGTCTAATGGCGGATGAAAAAGGTAAAACAACTTGACGCTTAGTGAATAACAGTAATTTTTCATCGTGTTTGTGGGAAGCTTTCTTTTCTATTCTTTTGAAATCACACTACACCACAAACTGTCTGAAGCCTGTAATTTCCCTCAAAGAAAACACTTGAAATGGAATGTTTTGCCTTTTTCGGTACTATTATTAATCACCGCAAGGTAGCGTATTCGAGCTCTGGAGTGGCGAATTGAAACAACCAAATTTCGAACGATGCAATCTGTTTTTATCTCAAGCCGTTGCCAAAAACACTTTACAATACTTTACCGTAACGGCGCCCTCTACTGAATTTATCTGGCCGTGACAACAGCTCTGATAAGAAGTTGTGTTGCATATTCGTAATGGTCTAGTCACCAACGAAAATCCAACGAAACCCACAGTTTGCAACAAGGTAAAAACCACATCTGTTCCGTAATTGAATTAAACCTGTTCGTTGTTGAATGCCGCAATAAATTGCGTCATTTGATATTTTCCTGTTTCAGATATTGTTCATTTGCATATTACGTGGGTTTTTGTTTTCGTTTTTGCTAAAATTCATCTCGATGACATTGCTCGAAAACTTTTTTTTTTTTTAAGAGAGCGGTGCCGCTCCTGCAAAGGAATAAGTTTTATTGTATTAATCACTTTAAAAAAAAAATATGTAATGCTTGAATAGTTTCTTCACTTCTCTTTTTTTTGCTGAGGACAAGAATTTGCGAACGACTCGATTTTGTGAACCTCTAATTTACGAACACTCACAATTTTACGACCAAAGAATGATCTTTCATTAAAACGAAAGTATTCGGTTTCATGAAACCTCGATTTTATGGTCATCATTAGTGGTTTTAGTGGCGGCTCGTGGGAGGGGCCAGAGGGAGCCCGGGCCCCTCACTTTTTTCAGACAAAATTTATAACTTTTTAATTTCTTATCATTTTTCTCCGTGTACGTGCTTGAAATTTTTAAAAAAAAGGATTGTACCGTATTTTTTTGCGTATAATTGCTTATTTGCGCTTATTTGTTAAAAAAGTAAAATTAATGAGGTGCGGTTTATACGCTGCTGCGGATTACCTGTGTGTGTGTGTTTTTCTCTCTACACCAACGCATTGAACCTCAATATTTACGGAAGGATTCGCCGAGACCGTTACCAAAGAATCCGTTACGCAGCTTTATGTTGTTTATTTTACATAGCTTGAATGTTATTAATATCTTTCCTGATTTACTTATTATATGAAATATTTTGTAGCTCGTCCTGTGTTTAAAAGCCTGTATTAAAAGCCCGGGGGGAGGGGGGACTGCGAGGGCACCCATGATCCTGCCCCCTCATTTTTTCAAGGCACGACCCGCCACTGAGTGGTTTCTACGATTTCGTTCGTCAATTAGTAATGATAATAATGGTAATGAAAATTAAAAGAAAGTGGGAACGACCTTCCCGCATAAAACTGCCCAAAAGAGAAACTCAGGTTCGGCCAAATGTTTAAACCCGTTTTTCTGGCTCACGTGCAGAGTGGCGCCGTCAGAAGGGGAAGAGTATTTTTAGCACGTGGTTGGCAACGTGGGTTTTTACTCTAGCAAAAGAAGAAAAAAAAAAAAGGAAAACTGATTGTGTCATGTTGAAACAAAGATTAATTTATAAGGCGGGTTCTTTGAATGAGAAGGCATGGAAAAGAATGCATTCGCTTTGCACATAGGACACTACTAAAGGGTTCATTTTGTTTTTTTCATCATAATTAGCATAATAGAAGGATTGTTTTAGCCTCTCCGTCTGCTTTCCCTTTATGTCTGTTCATTATTTGACCATTTCAATCTACTTTTGTTTTGAATCACTCCACACTTTCGCTGCTTCCAGTAATGATCACGCAAAACAAATGGTGCTGTTACAAAGGAAAACCCAACCTTATTACCTTTTGGAATATGAGGGCAGCGACATTTTAATCGTATCACGTGTATAAAAGCCTTATTTTGGAAACCTTTTTATTCTCTCCATATTGTGAGCACCAAATTTTCAGAATTTTTGTAAATTCAGTAATTTTCTTCGCAGAATAAAAATATTCAATACACAACCTTCCAATTCCACCCTTGCTTGCAAAACTGCAAGATTGCCCAGATGAAACGAAACATTATTTCATCGCTCTGAATTGATTGGTTATAAATTGCTCGTTCAAAGTTTTTACTTTGGTTTTGTCAGCTTTGACAAAAAAAAAAATGTATTGTTACAAATTTTGTAAATAGTAATTATTTTTATGATTACTTTGTTGTAATCGGGCTGAATTTGGCGTTTGTTCCATTAATTTTCATCAAAAATTATCGTAGTAACTTAACCTGTAAATTCTTTCTTGTAATGAATACACAGCCCCCCAACATTCGAATGTAGTATATGGTCCCCTGATAAGATTTGTGATTGAATAAAAAGAAGATGAAATGAAACTTCGGGAATCACATGAAGCATTTGGAGATTTCTTTCGTAGGTTTAAATAGCCGTGTGGCATGTAAATGAGAGTAAGAGTTAGTCTGGCTTTTCAGCAAGAACTGCACTTCTGCGCTATTTTTTTTCTTTCCAGTCCTTACCATGTTTTAAACACACAAACCCTTGAATACTAACTTCTTAATTTATTTCTCGCATAGATGAAAATATAAACGTTTTCATATATTTCTGTTAAGGCACTTTCAATTCACCTTACTTTGATTCAGTCAGTATTTACCTTTTCCCCATTTCAAGTCTATAGCATTTTGGTGTTCATTATTTCCGTTTTTCTAACGTCTTGAGGCAATTAATTAAAAATGCATTTTTTTTTTGATTTTTCGGTATTAATATTAATTTTTATATTGTAAATTTTTTAAATAATGATGTTTGAATTTCTTCAATGAGCACTGCTGTTAAAACTTAAGGAAATGTTCAAAAGATACCCTTAAAATAGCAGAAACATTAAACCCTTTTTTAGAGTATATTTTCTTATGTATCAGAACTCTTTCTAATAAAGTTGATTCAAACAAATCCACTTTTTAATTCGCCGAATTAAACTCGTTGAAATTATTATAGGTGAGCAGACAGTAATTTTGATTCAGAAAAGAATTAAATAAAATAACAATGTTCAGAAAAATGAGGAAAATCCAGTTACGCTATTTTCGAAAAATTTATCTCGAAAATCTTCCACTGAAACCTATGGTATATTGAATAATCATTCCTCAGTAAAGTTAACTTCCTCTACTGAACTACGGGCAAATATTCTGCTCCGTGACTTTTTTTAGCGACCAAATATTCTTCACGTAGATGAGTGGAAAATTAATCTTTAGTTTGAAGAGAAAAAAATGTGCTAAATAATTATTTTCCAATTAAATTATGAGTAGCTTTTTTTTAGCTACACTTTCATCTGATTGATAATCGATTATTTTATTATTAAATCTTTTTAATCTTTTGAGAAATAGGGACAAACCTTTCGCAAATAAAAAGTGATTTTGTTAATTTAAAGTATCTTCCTTAATTTCAAATCTAAGTGAATATTTCCTGCATAATAAGCAATATTGTAATTAGATTTTTTTTCTGAGCTATGCTTCACACATTTATGGTTTTAGACATTCGTATTCGTGTTAAAAATAGGTAATTTAACTTACTTTAATTTCTCCCTTGCGAACTATTTGTTTGAGTTTAACTTTCACGGCGTAATAAACAGTTACCTAAAAGAAAAAGGTAAAATAAAATTTTCTTTGACTGACTAACGGTAAAATTCAACAACTTATTATTTTTCTGCACATGAAAGAGCTAACTGTTAAGTTTTGGATATAAAAATCATTGTCATATTATATTACATCCATTTATAATCAAAAACACATAACGAATTTTTTTTTTCCGTTTTTTACATGCCAACTGGTGGAAGTATTTTTATTGTCAGAGTAATATCACACACGCACGCGCACATCAGTGATGTTCCCATCAAATTTTCAGAGGGTATACTCCCAGTAATCCATTACGTCCAATTTGTATATATGAGCCGCTCAGAAGCCAATGCGGTTAAGTCCAAAACACAAAAATTGAGAAAATTAATGTTTTTTGATACATTAGGTTTTAAAATTCTTGGTTTATTAATTTAATTAGAAAAGGGTATAAAATCTTTTTTCGAAATGTAAACTCTGCAAAAAAACAAGATATGTACAGGATGTGTAAATAAAAACGTAAGTATTTATTAAAATAATGATAGCACCTTAAAAATTTTAGGACTTATACCTTTTGGCAGTTGAAAAATATAAGAAATTTATGTAAAAATAATAAAATAGCATTTATGGTCCTAAGTTTTATGCTTATTCATCATAACAAACACCATCTTCTTCCGAGTTATTCAAATGTAAATCTTGATCTCCATGTGTTGTCCTTAATATCCTGTAAAAGTCGTGTTTAATTGTAGGTGTATACTTTAATAAACATATGATGTCTTTTTTTGTTTCTCTTGAAATTATTCTGAATATAGGTTGAGTTATATTCTTTAAATTTACTGGCCTACCTATTTTTTTTTTTAATCAATTACATGAAAGGTATCATCCTAGTGAAAATTATGTTTGAACTTAATGCTGCTTGGGTTTGACCTTTCCAATTTTATCCATCTCATATTAAGTCAATTGACTGTTAGTCCACTTGTTGATTTTTTGTTCTGTTGGTAGCAGCTTCTTCCAATGGTTTTGTGGAAAGACATTCTTGTGGACTCATTTCGACAACTCTGAAAGGGTTCTTTCTTTTATACTATTTTGTATTATATGATACCAGTCACTAAGGTTATAAATATATGGAATTTTTTTACATAAGCTTCTATAACTGCGAAATCAGCATCATTGGACAAATAACTGTGCCCACTTAATAAAAATTTAAGCTCAATTGATTCAGCTTTTATATCTCCACTCTGAACCAATTTCAGTAAACTTAACACAGTTTTTATATTTAAATATCCAATATACCTCTAACCCAAATGGTGCCATTAATCATGGCACCAAGATGGTATACAAATAAGTTTCTCTTGTAATAAGCCACTGATGTAGATAGTTTCAGAAATAATAATGCTTTTTCTAAATCAAAACTAAACACATATATTTCGTCTGAAGCTCTTAGTCGATCATTAGTCATACAATTACGGGCAATTTCTGCATTTCGCAAGTGTTCGTAATGTTTAACTTCAGCTGCAATTTTTTTCTTCATCTGATGTAGATTTTTTTGTTTTTAAACCAACAAATCAGATTTTGCACAAGTATCTTTTGAAGGTTGCTTAAAATGTAAGTTAAATTTTGTCGAAAATATGTGGTAATAAAACTTTTCCTTTACTTGTACAATTTGCTCTTCATTACATTGTTCGACATACAGGCTATACATTTTTGCAATAGAAAGATCTAAATTCAAGTATCTGCCACTGCGATTAGGACTTCTTGTACTATGAATTTCTTCTTTTTCAGTGTTGTCAACAAACATCGAAAGAAGAAGAATATTTTAATTTTTATTTCAAAGTTTATGTAAAAAATTATTGATAAAAGGTGGACTTATTCACAATGGCTTCTGAAGTTATTATACAATATATTCAGAAGCTATTTAAAAAGGGCTGTCTAATAGGGTGGGCCGAAAAAACTTTTTTTGGAAATCTGTTTTTGGATAGTGCGGAAAAGTTGCTATATGGACCCGTTATTACCCATAAAAAATTTCGCTAAATTTGTTTAATATTTAGCCGGCGCTATTTGACCTTGAAAAACTGAAAAAAAGGGCAAAAATGCACTTTTTTTCAAAAAAAAGGGGGGGGGGGGGCAAAAATAAAAGTTTGAAGCTAGTTTCAGCAAACATTAGAAGTATCTGGCAGTGAATTAGTTGAAATCCTCAAAGACTTTTATAAATTTCGTAGAATATTTAGCTACGCTCCTTTAGAACTAAAACATGGGAAAAATGAAAAAAAAATAAAGTTTCGTATTAAGTAAATACTGAAATGTTACTTAATACGTTACTTAGAAAAAACTGAAAATTCAATCAATTTTATCCGACATTTGTACGCCAATTTTAAAAAATGCACACACTCAAACAAAAAATAGTTATATAAGATGCTAATTTTTTAATCTTCGGTTCCAATTGTTTCTCATGGATAATAAACGGCGCTCAACTGCTTCTATTATTCCTAAGATTATTTTAACACTATTATATATATATATATATATATATATATATATATATATATATATATATATATATATATATATATATATATATATATATATATGACAAATAGAGACAAACTTTGACTACAAGCCCTAACAACCCTAAACAACAAAAATATGTAGTCGATAAAAACAAAGTAAGGATAAAAAAAGGAGCGAGCTAAGAGAAAGGGACTTAAAAGCAGTTACAGGAGCAGCTATAAAGAATTTGTATTTTGACGGCCGCAAAGATGACACCCTTCAAATGACATTTAGCCATCAAAAATTAGCATGTGAAGCACATGTAGCACTGATAGAAGAACCAGGTAGCAAATACATCGGTCATTTATCACTAACAGTTGGTGAAAGTGCAAAAGAAATTTCGCAAGGGCTTTGCAAAAAAGTATAATATGAGCTTACTTAACTTATCGGTTATTGGATGCGAAGGAACAAATGTAAATACGAGATGGAAAGGTGGAGTAATTCGTTTACTTGAGACATACCTCAAAAGACCTTTACAGTGGAACATATGTCCGCTGCATACTAATGAGTTGTCCCTGAGGCATCTTTTTCTGGAATTGGACAGTTGCACAAAGGGGCCACATTCATATTCTGGAGCTATCGAACAACTTCTTAGAGGTTGTAAAAAAAATCCGGTGGTCAAATTTGATAAAATTGACTGCAATCCTCTGGTTTCGGACGTGGAAGATTTAAAAAAATTTAAGTACTGAACAACAATATTTGAACAGAATCTGTTTTGTCGTAAAAGATGGTAGTTGTCCTTCTAGCGTGGCTGTCAGTAGCCCAGGCAAACTCAGTCATGCGCGATGGCTGACAACTGCAAACCGTTTGTTGCGTTTGTATATAGGCACTCTAACTCCATCAGAAAATCTTACAATGCTTGTAAAGCACGTAATGTTAGTTTATGCTCCAATGTGGTTTGAAATAAAAATGAAACCGAACTGCCAGTATGGTGCCCAACATTTTTGGAAAATGATTTCTCTTGCAAGGCAGTTTCCAGACAACGTTAAGGAGATAGTTTTCAAAGTTCACTCAAATAATGCATATTTCGCTCATCCTGAACAGCTACTGTTGACAGTGTTGTTTGACTCAAGAAAATACATTCTGGAATTAGCTGTTAGGCGCATTCTGAACTCTAGATATAAGGAGACGAAGAGCTCGGATGGTGTACGATTTTTTAAGCGTCCTAACTCAATTTTAAAGCCGTTGATTGTGTTGATTTAGTTGATTGGACAAACTGTGTTGTAACAGAGCCAACTCTTACAATGCATCTAAAAAACCAACAATTGAAAGAAATGTGCAAAGAACAGCCTACAGAGTTCACTTTCGAGAAATTTCTCTGTCACACGCAAGCTGTGGAACGTTGTGTGAAACTAGTAACGGAAGCTGCAATAAAAGTTCGTGGTGAAACTGCTCGAGATGGATACATTCGTGCCAAACTTCAAGCTAGGAAAGAACTTCCATCATTTGATAACAAGGGGCAATATTATTCCAAAAAATAATATTCATTATGCATGAGGTATTATAAATCAAATTAGAACATTTCTTTCTCAAAATTTTATTATCTCTATGTGTAATTCTAGAAAATGTATGATACTATTGCGTGAAAATAATTGCTATGATTAATAGTGCTATTTAATTAATTTGTCTATATATTTTTGAAAAAAAAATTTCACATTTGTTTTTAAAGAATTTCAATTTTTTTTCATTTTTCTCCAATTTTTGATATCGGAAAAGAGCGGTTAAATGCTAATTAAAATCAATGAAACATTTTATTGGCTCGAACTGGTTCATTATATAACATTTTAGGTTCATTACAGCAAAATATTTGGAATTTAGTTTTTTAAAAAAAATTTCGACAAAAATTCACTTTTCTCTTTTTTTTCGGTTTTTCAGTGTCAAATGCGCCGGCTAGATATTTTTTAATATCCAAGAAATTTTTTGTGAGTTCTAACTAGCTCACTACGCAACTTTTGCGCGCTATCCAAAAATTGATTTCGAAAAAAAAAAACATTTTCGGCTTATTTCGGCCCACCCTACTGTCTAACCTAGAAAAAAAAACCAACGAGTAAATCCTTTAATAATTAAGAAGATTATTATTTTTTTCATCAAAATTTCCAAAAATCAGAAAATATCCAAAAATGGACTTAACCGCATTGGCTTCTGAGCGGCTCATATGATCATATACATAATATGTCATAATATGGAAATTAATGAAGCTTGAGAGTATAAGCTATATGTCTAAAAAATGTTTGAGAGTATACGCCGTGTATGGAGGATTCCCTAGTGACCCCCCCCCCCCCAGTGTTCTTCCCTATGGGAACACCACTGGCGCACATACACGAGCATAAAGACTTGCAGTTAGTTGCTTTGGATTCTAAATAAAACGAGCAAGGGTTAAGGTAGTCTGACTAGTAAATGAACAGGAATAAGTGCAATTTCATTTTCCGACATTCATAATATCGTTAAAAACTGTAGCACCACATTTAAAATATCTTATTCATCATTTGAATTTTGACGCCTTGAATTCTCAAACTAGGTTTTTCGCAACCACGAACGGCGATAGGACCTTACTCCTTACCAGGAAACATCACGAGTTCAGTAATCATGAAAAAAGTTAAAAATGGTCGCATTCGAAAGAGTATCTTTAGAAAAAAATTTGACCCAAATATTGTGTGCCCTCGTCCTTTTGTTTTTGAGATATGGGGGGTCAAAGTCTGTCGAAATCTTACGAAAATTCGCCAAATTTAAAGACTTGGCAAGAAATGGAAAATACCACGTGATTTCATCGCCTGCGTCTAGCAAGACTCTCATTTCCATTTCTGGTCATCTGCAAAGCGCGTAAACGATGTTTCGAATTAACCCTTTACTTGTGTGGGTAAAATTAAAAAGTAACTACGAAGTCTGTGAAATGGAAACTAGAGAGCTTTATCCAGAGGAGCTACAACTTTATAACGAAATTGAACGTAGGATTTAACTTTGTAATCGTGATAATAATGCATTTCAGAATTTAAGTGCATTTCAAGTGTGTTTTACTTAACTAATTTGAGTTTACTTAACTAATTTAAGTTTGTACTCTTGTATTGAAATGTGTTGTAAGTAATTAATAATTATGTACGAGAGTTAATATGAATAAGTAAAAAAAAACATGCTTATTAAAGCTTATATATTGAAAATAAAATGAATAGTTTTTGATGTTGAAAGAACATGATCATGGATTGTAGTATCCCAGCTCTTATTTATTTTTTCAAAAGTTATTATCATTCATGAAGTTTTATTGTCTGACCACTGCTAGCGAAAATGTTTAATTTAAAATCGAAAAAAATAATAATTAAAAAAAAGAAAACAACGGATAGTAAATGTCAAAAATTTGCACAGCAAAACTAACGATGTCAGAAATTACTTCATAACAGAATCTAATCAAAAATTTTATAGTCGACGTTCATTACAACAACCCCTGTAGTTCGAAAAAGTCTGTCACTGCAACTGAAAGTCGCTATAACGTAAATGCACATCATATTGCATGTTATTTAGTCATTTTTAAAAATACTGACGTCACTTTTACCAATTATGTTTCACGTTAAAAGGGAATTCTAATACGAGCAAAATAAAAATTAATACAGTTTTTTTTTTTTATTTGACTTGTTAGAGGGTTTACACATAACTTGAAAACGATACACATAACGAAAAACACACTGGAAATAACTGACAGAAATCGTTTTTTTTTTAATTTGAGAACATGGTTTGAAATCTTTAAAAATGTTGTTTTCTTCGTATTTAGATACTGTTGAAGACTTCAGATTTACGACTTTTCAAAAAAAAAAAAAAAAAAAGACTTTAAAGTGTGTTTACCGTTTTTCTTCGGTTATCATATTTTTTTCAAAACAGTTTCATCATCGAATAAACTCTTTCAGTGGAAATATTTCACCCGCAGAAGCATAAAAGTTTTAAACATCAGTTTTTTAACAGTCTTAAGAATAATAAAAAAAATCCATTGTTTTTACAATAAAATAAAACAAATATTTCGGGCTGTGGCGTTTTCCCCTATACAGTTGCACGTTAATATCCCGGAACACAAGCCCCTAAAAATTTCAATGCCGCAGTCTGTGCCACGACACCCCGCGCCATGGTAGTCACCCCGAGTAAAGAATTAATGCGATATTTCTCACGCGCTTTGGTGGTGACCAAATATGGAAGTGAAATGTCTTGTCAGATGCAGATGTTGAATTCGCGCCGTACCTTCCATTTCTGAACAAAACTCGCTAAATTTGGCGACTTTACTAAAAATTTCGGCAATTTTTAAGACATCATATTTCGATAACGTGGTCACGAGGGCACGTAGTTTCAGTGCCATAAACATGTTTTCCAATGTTCTTTCGAATGCCACCAATTTGGAATTTTTTTGAATTTCCTTGATCGTGATGTTTCCTGGTTAGGTTTCTTGTTTCTGCAAATGGAATGGAATGGAAATGGCCAAGAAATTTGCATCCGTCATTTTATAACTGGTGATTTTCTAGAATAGGTAATACAAGATATATCTATTTAAAAAGAAAAAGAAAGAAAAAAGTGATCTGGATGCGGTAATAAAGACTTTATGACCGATATCCACCAGTACAGTTATCATAAGGATTAGTTGCAGCGTTTAGAGTTGTGTATTTTTATTTCTCATCAATATTAAAATGATTTGAGTTAGCAATCTGGAATTTTTGTATTTAGAAGAAGTTTTGCTTTTTAAGTTCATATATGTTGATATTTCTCCCGAAGAAACGCAGTTTTATGCCCAAACCCCCCACACCCTAATTTTTAAAAGTAAAATCTGCTTAAGTTTTGAATGAACACAAACAATTTGTAACCTTAGCGACGAAAATTTGTCATTTTAATAAATATTAAAAGACCTATTCTCGTCGTCATGGAAATCTGAAAAATCAGAGCAATGTCAACTTTGGTATTAAAAAAAAAAAAAAAAAAAAAAAAAAAAAAAAAAAAAAAAAAAAAAACCCTCTGAAATAGGCATCACATATGGTTGCTCCTAGATTCTGCTTCAAAATTGCTAGAAAATAGAAGCAACTTTTAATTCTACTTGATACTATGCTACCATATGATGCTCAACTATAAAAATATTTTAATATGAAAAGGAGAGGGTGAGTCGAACCTCTCTAGTTTCTCCTACTTTTCACCGCTTATCCAAAATCTCTATCCGGATCTACTTATCCGTCAACAGCTGTAGAAAGTTCTATGCCAGAGGCAATATCCAGAATGAGAACTACTGATTATTATGTTACCTACTATTTGCATACAAACAATAAACTGTGGCGCTTTCATGCTAAAGTAGTTCACGTGAAATTTCTACCTTATGTTACGTGACTGAATTGCTTAACTGGTTATTGTTCGACTGTTTTAAATTCTTAAATAGTAAACTTTATTGCACTTTTAAATTGTTTTGTTGTGCTATGTTCACTTAATTCAACAGGCTACTTTATTTGTTGGAACTAGAAAATCGCCCGTCAAGGTATGACGGGTGAAAATTGCTTCTACATTAGAATGAAGTGCCGGCCACCTTGTCTAGTGGTCAGAGAAGTCTGACTGCGATTTGGAGGTCCTGGGTTCGAATCCCTTGCTCGGGCATGGATGTACTTTCTCTCTCTCCTGTCCTTGTCCTTTCTGTGTGTGTTGTTGTGTTGTGATTGGTTGCCTACCCTATAAACGGGTCCTTATGGCATGTGTGTACTGTGGAAGTCGGACTTCAAACCAAATCACCAGTGGGCTTGAGAACTTAACACTGAGGGTTCCACGCTCGGCGGAACACCTGACCGGAACATCACCCTTGCACCCCAGAGCACTTGGTTTCGTAAACTGAGATGAGCACAGTAGGCCTTGGCCCACTGTTGCTGTTGCGCCGCTGAAGTTAGTTTTAGTAAAATCTTCTCAATGGGTTGAATCATCAACCCATCAATCTCATTTGGGTTTCCAAAATTTAATTTTCATTGCCAAATGCTTCGGCGATATTTTGAACTCCTAAAATTACGTGGCTTTTAACCCTCGCCAAATTATCCATTCTCAGTTAAATGGGGTTTTGATCAAATTGGACCATTTTGCTTGTTGACGGCAGTGCTAGTTTTTGTTCCTAGAAAATCCTCCAGAAAAACATTCAAATCTAATAGTTTAGCCAATTTAAGATAAAGCATTTGGTTTGGAAACTTTTGAATAGTGCCAAATGCAAAGCATCAGTACAAAATTTTTACAGGGACATATCGGTCAAAGGGACCATGAAGCTAAAATTGCCAATGCGTTCCAAAGTCAAGTTAACTGATCCCCAAATCTGCTAGTATAACTAATAGGGGGCGCTTATTTTCAGTTATTGTCAATTTGAAAATAATGGTTTCTTTAAATTTACCCATGTATCTCCAAACATTGAGTTATGTCAGCAACGTTCGGGTTGGCGAGAAATCAGAATAACAACCGCCAAAAAATTATACATGTAATCTATAAGTAGGGTAACGACACCAGTACAGACAAGGCGACAAGGGTCCCGTAACAGACAGTCATAAGTTTGGATTTAAATAATAAGAATTTTTGGCGGGTAAAACTGACGTTGCTGTGGCTCATGAATACGGTTCAACCATCTAGTGTAATTAGAGTGTATTTTATGAGCCAGTTGGTATTTACTAGGCAGTGGTGGAAGGTTATGAACAGCTACCACGAGGTCAGCTGCTGTTTCATGTTCATTTAAATTTATAAAGGCTTTAGTTCTAAAAATAAAGAACTTTTGCACATTTTGAAGAGAAAAAGGGAATTTTGTCCATTACTCATCCTTTCTTCATCCTATCTGTTACTGGGTGTCATCAGATTTTTCGGTATCTGTTACTGGGGCTCGGAACCTTTTTCGAAATTGAGCAAATAAAAATGGAATTAACTAATTCAGATGATCCAGAAGCAGCCAAACGTTAGATGAAATGTAGTTGCATGAGAGATAAATACTTTAAAAAGTCTAAATTCATTAAAAGGCTCAGAAAATTGAGTTAAATTGAGTGCGACTTCGGGGATATTTCAATAATTGGGAATCTGGCGCGGTCGTCTCATTTTTGGCGTAAATAATTTTATTTTGGTAATCCTGCTGATTTATGGTAACCCTAAGTGAATAGATGTTTCGGTTCTCTTTGTTTAGATTTGCAACGAAAAATACCTCTCGCGTAGGCACTGGAGCCAAAAATTGACGCCAATGAAGAAAGATCGCCAGATTCCCAATTATCGAAATCTTCCCGCGACTTCTTAAGCATGTCTGTGATTGGTACCGTTACCCTACCTTTTTGAAGAAATTTGAAGTTTGAGGAAAATAAATGAATTTGCGTTTTAATACACCACTGTATTAAGCATCTTATAAATATTGAGAATTTATTATATGTATAGAAACATCAGTATATCCTTGGAACTTAAAAAGACGGGTTGGAACGAAAATCAATCAAATTTTTGAGGTGGTATCAGAGAGCCATCAGCTTAATCTGGACATGTCAGTGAACGAAGCTACAGCTTTTCGGCCTTCGGATATTGCATGAGCGGCAACTTCTCCTTTTAGGCATCGGAAAACGGCGCACTGGATGTCCCATTCTGTCATTGTCCGCTTTCCTGTGATAAATATGAGGTCCTTAGCTTCAGCAGCCACTTTGTGGAAAACATCGAACACTAATGAATCAACAACGGACGCTGCATTTTCCGCAATGCTTGATTGCGAGTATACTCTGGACAGTACCTGGCGGATGTAATCTCGGAAAGAAGAATTCTTTATGTATTTAATTTGTTGTCTTTTGCGCTGTTCCTTTCTTCTTTGAAAGTTAGATGCCATGGTGTAAGCTGTCAGTGATTAAGCGCTTGCAATGGATTTTACTGCTTCAGTTATTCTAATCATTTATTTTGTAAAGTTACATTGTTGCCACTTAAACTTCAAATATTTTGCCTGGAAACATGTTCTTGGCTTGTTATGGAACAAAAGGCTCCACTTGCAACTTAAAAAAATACCAATCAGTTAAACGTTTTGTTAACCAAAACTCCCCGAGTTCGCCAGCTGCTATTTATTTTCTCTATGTATTAAAAAAAAAGTAACGTCAAAGGAATTGTGAAAAGAAGTCTGTGGCGGGCCTGGGTCCAGGACTCTCCATAGCACCTATAGCCTTGAAATTTTGTACAGAATTACTTCGGGCCCCGGAGAGGTGCACCTGGGGGTTTTTATTTAAAGTTTCGAATATATATATGTATATTTTTTTATAATACATTTTTCAAGCTAAAGTTTCACTTAAATTACCGAAAAGGATGAAAGATTGCCAAGACTCCTTAAATTTCTATGTCGGTAGAAAGAGATTTTTCTTGCATCAAATAAAGTTTGTTAATTTTTGTAAATTAGTTGGAACAGCAGAAATAAGGGTTTCTGTTTTAGCGAAAAGTCCTAGGTTGAACTATGGCCCCACTTAATTCTTATAGGCTGTGACAACCGCTGGAAACCATGGCAACAAAGAAGGCGTTACAGGGCAACCTGTTTCCATTATTTTGCCAGTTATTATTGGATGCAGTGACGTCCAATCGGAAATATAAACAAACTTTGAAACATTGATTATGATTGGTGGATGCATGAGCTGCATTGAAACGTTGACATTGTTTGTTGGATTCATGAGCTGCATCGGTTTAACACAGAAAGGTCAAAACTTGTCAAGATCTGTAAGTTTATTTAGTGGGACTATGGTTGAACTCAGTTTAAGCCTGGAGTTAAAGAGCAAAATATGTTACTAGAGACCACGAATTTGAAAACGAATTTTCAAGCGTACAAAACTGCTGTTTTGTTATGCTCAGAAATCCCTTAGCGTCTATGACTGTCAAATTTGGTATATTATTTTTTACTTCGGGGGAGAGGTGCTCTTTCGAGCGTTCCCCCTTCCTCCCCTTCCAAATTCGTTTGCAGCTGCTCTCATCTGGATCAAGAATATAGATCTTTTGACACACTCAAATGATTGTACATTTAATGGTTTAAACTAAACCACTCAATTTATTTGGTGGATTTTTTTTTGGAGCAATCACGATTGCTTATCGTACTCACTTGACCGATTTTGATGTTTGGTTCCTTTTTCAGCTTGAACCAGAGACCTCTGCAGCACCACTACCCACCGGCAGGCACGGCTCCTATGGTCCTGAGCACTGTCCCCCGGAATCCGCTTCTCCTGGTCGGTAGCGTCCATGTCCTACACACACGCACCGCACGCTCATGCACATACGCACTCACACGCATCTAACACACACAGGCTGCTTTACACCCCCTCACACACACAACTATACACACCCAGGAGGAGGAGTAGGCTTGGGGGGGGGGGCAAGAACCATTTCTAGAAACAATAACTCCAATGAGTTGTGTCTTGTGGCAACTCGTGATTGCGAAAAACATAACTTGAATTCAAAATTTCAGAATTCAAATTTATTTATTGATAGAGCAATCACATTGCTTATTGTTCTCATTTGACTGTTTTGATGTCCTATGATTTTATCCCCCCCCCCGAAAGCCTCTGCAGCACCACCGTCCCCTCCCGATGCTGCTCCTCTAGCGAGCACTGTCTCCAGGTTGCGTCCATATCCTACACACACACGCATACATACACACCCACATAAGCCTACACACTCAGGCCTGCACACAGACGCAAACACACACATACGTACACACACACACACACATACCCACACACACACACATTCGTGATTGCGAAAAACATAATTTGTATTCAAGATGTCAAACTTCAAATTAAGTTTTTATTTATTTATTTATTTTATTTTATTTTATTTATTTTTTTTTTTTTTTGAGCAATGCGCATTGCTTATTACCCTCATTTGACCGCTATTGACGTTTCGGTTCTTTTTAAAATGTTCCCACGTAATGATAATCTCTAGCAATATATAAGGCAACGCCTCATCCATATTTGTAATGTATTTCAATTGTTAAATATATTTATTCATTTCATTTTACACAAACTGCCGAATGGCAACGCCTCACTGTTGAAAAGTAAAAGACGCACAAGATCGTGTTCGATAGATTTTAAATTTAATTAAGCGACGACTTCTGGAGGTGTCAAAATTTTCAGATCATAATTATTTGTTTTATTTTGTATAGAAACATGGGAAGATTTCGATAATTGGGAATCTGGCGATCTTTCTTTATTGGCGTCAATTTTTGGCTCCAGCGCCTGCGCGAGAGGTATTTTTCCTTGCAAATCTACTATTCACATAGGGTTTCTACAAATCAGCAGGGTTGCTAAAATTAAATTATTTACTCCAAAAATTGACGCCAATAAAGAAAGATCGCCAGATTCCCAATTATCGAAATATCCCCCAGAAACATCATTTAGCACAAGCTGTAACTTTTAGTTTATGTATTCACTGTTTAGATATTAGTAAATCAATTGTTTTCCTTAAACAAACCACATTTGTTTAGGGAAATTATTACCAAGCGCTTGTGACATCTCAAAATACTTTGGGTCTAAATAAGTCTAATTCATGTCCAAGTGCTTCTTCGGACTCGACGTTAAATCCGGGTTATCACAAATTTTCCATTTCAACTGCGCTTGCGCACGGACTTGGCTTTTTGGGCTTTCTGTTTTAAGATTTCGTGTTGCTTGTTTATATTAGGTTGTGCTAGAGTCCCAACAAATTAATGAATGCGATTATAATATTTTCACAGCCATTTCGGGATACATTATATGAAACTACGAATATGAATAACTGATAATCTTTAAAAAGAAAAGAGAAAAATGACACTTCAATATTTATTGGTTTGGAAATATTTATTTAACGTAAACGTAAAACACGTTATGTACTTCAAAAATGATCGGAATATTACAAATATCCGTCTTTTGCAGATATTTTACGTTAGGCGTAAACAGCTTAGTATTATACATTTGTATTTGGGTTGAGGGTTCCGCTTTGTATTGGAAATGATGCTGCAGATCGAGTACGCTCTTCTGAGGTTAAAAATTTGACCCTGAAAAGGGCCTTTCTTTGATAGAAAATCAGGCTCCGAATCCATTAATAATTAAGACGCAAAACTCAATCTTTACTGAGGCGTAAAAACTAAATCATAGACAGCTTTGTAATTTCTAATTTTTATCTGTTCTTATCTCATATTAACAAATTTAAATGTTTTCCATTAGTTTGAGCAAGCGTTTTGAAATCAGCGAAGTCCGCGCGCAAGCGCAGTTGAAATGGCAAATTTGTGATAACCGGGATTTAACGTCGAGTCTTCTTCGGGGAAAGTTATTGTGTACATTATTCATCAAATTCTTAACTGTTAGATTTGCATCAATTACCACTCATACGCTCTCAAAACCACCTTTAGCAAAATTTTGTACCTACTTGTTTTCTCTTCCTTTATTTTTTTTCCTTTCATTTTTTAGCTGCCGCTAAAAATCCTATGGTTTTCAGTTGTCATTTTTTTGCTACCCCCCCTCCCTCCTCCACTTTTCAGTCTCAATCACCGGCTCTATTTTCTATTTTTATTTTTATCAAAGCTCGTTGTTTACAAAATTTCCACTGCTGGTTGGACAGAATTATAATGTACCACGATTAAAAGAACGTTGAAATATGCTGTTAATATCAAGTTCTGCTTTCGTGTCATGTATATATTAGCCCGGTTAAAATAGACATTCGAGTTCGGAAAAATTCCCATAAAGCTGAAAATTGGTACAGACCTTAAGAACATCATTATAAGTCAAATGTCAAAAGTCCTCATTGATCCGAGTGGAGCTAAAAATTTTATGCAAGGTCAAAGGTCAAAATTGAAATTTTAAAAAAAAAATTGAAAACATTCGTACAGTGCTGAAAATTGGTACAGACTTTAAATGCATCATTGTGAATGATATATGAAAAATTCCCATCGATTCCACTTGAACTAAAAATTTTATGGAAGGTCAAAGGTCAAAATAAACGAAGAAAACTTAAAAAATCGGAAAAATTCACATAGAGCTGAAAATTGGCAGAGACACAAAATACACAATTATAAATGAAATATAAAAAATCCCCATCGATCCTACTTAATATAAACATTTTATGCACGGTCAAAAGTCAAAAAATGCTTTTTTTTTATTTTGCAATTATTTCAAAACATAACTGTTATTATAAAAAGCGCATATTAATTTGTAAATTATACAATATGTTGAAAAGACGTTTTTATATGAAGTTCAACTCTTTCTGGTTCAAATTATGTGAAAATGGTGAAACAAGTACAACATTATCCCTTATTTAACGGATATAAGGTGCCTCTCAGTACCTATTATCCCTAATCAGATTCTTCAGGTGCAGCAGCAACAATTTCTCTAGCCTTTGCATACAAAGGTTGATCAAAAGTAACAAGTAATGCTTTGTATTCTCCAAAGCACAAAGTAAAGTAGTGTATATACTATTGTAGTTATTTACAGGTTGGTGAATAAATGGTAAGAACAAAATTCTCGACATTGAAAAATCCATATTATTCTTTGTTAAACCTTCAATATAACCGTTCCGACCTGATAGCGATAAATTATTCCATTTCCCATACAACCATAACAAATCTATTTTCCGGAGTAAGAAAGAAGTTGTATCACTTTCATAAGCAAAATTCTGAGCAGTTATTTTACTATATCCTACTACACCATTATTGTGGTACTCTTGTGCTGGCACATGAGCTTTTTCTGCAAAATCTTTCGCTGAAATAATTTGTTTCATTCGCGATAAAGGATCTTCTGCTAAAACTGAACTTCTAGGAGTAATAATTTGGATTATTCCCATTATGTGTAGAGTGTTATGGCCATCTAAAGTGTGTACGTTAATACTAGCATTGTCTGCTGCGTATTGAATAAATGTCCCGGTTTCTGGTGGTAAAATATGTGGCTGATGGTTAAAAACTGTAGCCGCCTCATACGCCATAGTATCATTATGCGAAGCACTTAAACCAAAAGACGAGAAAATTTGTATCAAACGTTTAGATCCAAATCGTCGATGAAAAAAAACTGAGAGACCCAATTGTAATATCGAGATGAAAGATCTAGGACGAACAGCAGCCATAATACAGTGGCTGACACTAGTACATATTAATTTCAAATGTTCCAATTTAGATCGTTTTCTTTTTAAGATAATTTGCTCCAAAAAATAAGTCAATGACTCCGGAATGTCACTATTAATATTTTCAAACATTTGACATGGCGGGGGATAATTGTTAGTGTCGCACACGACAGATTGAATATCTTCTTGAATAATTTCTGCCGCAATCTTTAGTACCCTAAATCTTTCCTCTTTTGCTGTTTTTTTTTTTATTTTCGTACCAAGCTTTGTTCAGTATATCGTACTGAGTGTAAACAAATCATTGCTAAACTTCCACGTTTCTCGGTTATAATCATTCTATTGCCATACTTTAACTTTAATCTGTTTTTGATTGTTTTATCATCAGGGGTTTCAGTTTTACAAATATTTTTTAGTTCTTACAGTGAAAACTGACAATCATCATTATTTTCAATATAATTAAATATTTCTGTCATCGCTATAGTAACAGCGGAATTTTCAGGACGACCTGCTTTAAGACCTACAGAACGCTTTAGAAATGAAGTGTAGCAATTAGAATGGTACTCCGCTTCAGCAGCAACTAAATCGTATTCATATTGAATGCGTGAAATAACAATTTTTGCTACGTCATCTGAACGATTATGTGCAATCTTTAGAATATTATCTTTAAAGGAAAGAGTAGCAACTTGACAAATTCTACGCCGTATATTCTGCTGTTTTTTCTTTTCAGTCTCTTCATTTGCTTCATCATCACAAAATAAGCAACAGTTTTTAAAACAAAATGTTGTCTCACCTGATAGGACTCTAGTACGAGGTGGACTACTCAGAGATGTACTGGCCTCTGTCTCTTGTTGTCTTTTAGCTGCCGCAATGCCCACTTTCGGGAGTACATTTCGCGACACTACATGAACTGATCCACCAACTGTTAGTCTTTCAAGTATTCAAAAAACCCATCGTTCCTTGCACTACTTGAATCAATTATAGATTTTAGTCCGCGTTCAACAGTAACAATTTCACCGTCAGTCAATGATTTATTGCAAATGAAGCAATCTTGCGGCATCTTTGAAGAATTATTTGTTAAGGGTACGTGTTCATATCAAAAATAGTATCAATAAACCCGACTTTTCACAACAAAGAATCACTCTCTGTTAATAGGAGCATTTGAACGATTGACTTTGCTCATACAAAGGAATCTAAGCGCATCCACTCTCCCCTGAATGTAATTTGATCTTTTCAATTTGAAGGGGGGGGGGAGGTGAATCGTAAGGAGGGGATAGGCATAGCGGTCAAGTGTAGTTTCTCGAGGTCACTCGAAAGAAAGAAAAGGAGCTTCAGTACTATTGACAAGTTTCAAAAACTGTGCTACCTTATGAATGTTATCATTTATTGGGGGGGGGGGGGAGGAGCACGAATATTGGGCTTTTTTGACACCTAGGGCAGATCTAGTTTCTGGTTTTGGAAGTACTTGTTATCAGAAAGGGATCAAAGTAATTTTAGGGCACAAATAGGGGGTTTAAGGTCAACGAAATATGTCATCAAAATGCAGCTTTAATTTTGTCGCTTACGGGGGGGAGGGCTGGGGGGTAAGACCCTCAAGGCACAGCCTCTAAATCTCCGCTTGTATGTACATAAATACATAGTTTTCCAACTTTGTATCCTCTATTTTAAGACACTTATCGTTTAAGAGATATTTGTGAAAAATTGATTTTCTGAACTTCGACCTTGAATAAAACGTTTAGCTCCACTGGGATTCGTTGGGAACGTTTGAAGTTTCGTTTGTAATGATGTCTTTAATTATTTCTATGGTAATTTCATAGTCAAAGTGCAATATTTGGACAAAAATTGGGATTTTAGGGTGAATTTTTAGAAATTTGAGTCTTTGAACTGCAGTTTCAGGCTTTATTTTATCGCTTTAGGGAGAGGGGGGTATGACCCCTTGGACCCATCCACTGAATCCCCTCCCGTTTGTGCATAATTATCTATTAATTATTTATTAATTATCTATCAATTTTCAATCTTTGTATCCCCTATTTTTACAATTACACTTACCGTTTAAGAGATAGTTGCGAAAAATCGGTTTTTGACCTTTGACCTTGAATAAAATTTTTAGCTCCACCGGGATCGATGAGGACTTCTGACACTTCACTTTAGTGTTGTCCTTAACTATATTTGTGTTAATTTCATAGTCAAAGTACCAAATAGGAGTACAAATAAGGGGTATAAGGGATTTTTTTTTAAAATATGTCTCCAATGCCATTTTAACCTATATTTAGTAGCTTTAGGGTGGAAGGTATGACCCCCATGACCCATCCTCGGAATCCCCACTTGTTTGTACACAATTGCATACCTTTCAAACTTTGTAACCTCCATTTTTTCGCTAACAATTATCGTTTAAGAGATATATATGAAAAATTGATTTTTTGACCTTTGACCTTGCATAAAATTTTTAGCTCCACTCGGATCGATGAGGACTTTTGACATTTCATGTATAATGATGTTCTTAAGGTCTGTACCAATTTTCAGCTTTATGGGAATTTTTCCGAACTTTCGCTTTTTTTTGGTCTATTTTGACCGGGCTAATATAGGCATAAAAGATTACCCAAAACGTCCTGACAATACTTTTTCCATGTACATACAGATAACTTATAAGCAAAAATCACGATTGTGTGCTTCTATCCGAGCACATGAAGATATCATCGGATTGTTTTACGTTTTGTCGTGAAAAATATCACAAAAATTCAGCACGTATAAAAAAAATTCAATCCTTGAGGTATTTACAATGGGAATCTTGCCGTTTTTAGCCTATTTTCCCAGTAAAAGTCAGTGAAAGAAGAAAAAAGCATGAAAGAAGGCTTTTTGCTTCTTAAAAATATCGCGAAAAAAAAAAAAAAGGTCAAAAATAAATAAAATAATTGTATAAATTTCGAAAAATTAAAAACTGGAAAATAGGGTATCTAAATGGGGGAAAATGTCTGTCAGTCTGTCTGTCTGTCCCTCCCCTCATAACTTTTGAGTGAATAGTACGATTCGAACAATTTTTCTTCTGTTCGAAAAATCTCGGCGAGGGCACCTCATTCCCATATTTAATTTTTTTTATTTGAACAATTTTTCGTTCAATTTTGAACAGTTAAAAAAAAAAAAATAGCATTAGAGCTTACGAGAAAATTCAAGAAAATATAAATCCCGAACTTGTGTGTGTGTGTGAGGTAAATCTGCTTCAAACGGTCTGTGTAGGAAAAAGTTTTTGAAGAAGAGTATGTAGAGAAATTTACTTTTTGATTTGAACAATTTTCCGTTCACGGCGAAACTAAAAGCCATTATAGATCCCGAACTTAAAGGCGGAGTTACTTCAAACAAATTTGATTGGAAATAGCACTTAATGACCAACTCCCGACTCCGACTCCTAGTATTTTAGGGAAGTCGACTCTGAATCCGACTCCCGAACCCGAAAATTAATCGACTTCGACTCTAACTCCGTAGCTTTGGGGAAAATGTAGATACGAAAGACAAATGACTGACTCAGACTCTTAGAAATTTAAAGTCTTCTACTCCGACTCCGGCTCCTTTATCCCAAAATAAGTCCGATTCCGACTCCACAAACACTGGCAGAGTTGCGGATTTTAAGGGAAAAATGATCGATTCCGACTCCGAGTCTTTGAATTTAAAACCTTCGACTCCCGATTCTGACCCTTTTACCCTTATAAATGAGATTGACTCCGACTCAGCAGTCATGGTGTTTATTTTGAAATGTATTGTTGATATGATATGTTTTTATTTTCACGCTAACGTTTTAATTTATGTATTCAGTGTTTGGTGGAGAAATTCGGAGTCCTTTATGTTTCTTTATAAAGATTTGCGCAGACGGATATTTCTGATGATCAAAATTATTTCTTTAAGTTGACATTTCGTTTTTTTTTAAATTTATTTTTAAAGTATTTATTATTTTTCAAATTACTTTTTGGCAACAAGGGAAAAACAAACGATTTTTTGGACATATTTGACTCCCTTTCCCCTTTGTCACAAAGTTTCACACTTTACCATACCCCTCCTCTCTTTGTTTATGAAAAATAGCGTGACAAATGCCACTTTTATTTAAAAAAAAAACGCGCGATGTCACATTTTTCCCAATGTAGGTTGTCTCCCATTGTCAAACTGTTACAATTTCATGAATCCCACCTTAAAGCGTGACTTCATTCTTGGACAGCACCCTGCTTTGTAATAACCCTGTGCAAATAGATATTTTCCTACTATTTACTTACGTATGCAAAAGAAAAACAATTGTCGCGCTTGCATTGCTGCCAAAAACTTGACGCCAATGGATAAAGATCGCTAATTTCCCAGAAAAATTGATACTTTACTGAATGAAATGATACCGTAAAACTCAGTTAATACGTAAAACCTCTGTATAAACAAATTTCATTTCTTAACAATCAAGCGAAAAAGCTTTTTTTTTTTTTGCTTCTAGCTTTTTTTCTAGTCAATTTAGCCGCTTAGCGTTTTCTTGTTTCAAAGAATTTTTTACGAACTTTCCAACCATATCCTCTTTCCAGCATACCAAGCTTGAAGCAATAAAATGCATTTTTCGTGTAGAAAGAATGATTCAAAAAATCAATTAAAACTTAATGTTTCACTCTTCCAACATTGCGTTTCAACAATGAAAAAGAGGCAAAGTTAAAAATTATGAGTTTCGCTAACCGAAAAACGCTTATAACTTTTTTTTTCTAGTGGATTTAGGTTATTGGAACTTCGGCGCCCTGACAATTTCTTCACTTAGAGTATTTTTTAAAAACTACCATATCAAATCCGAAAAAATTGGACCATCCATTCGCGTAGAAAGAGCCATTTAGGACAAAAATGTGTTTTTAATTAATCTCTCCGTTAATTAGCGTCTGATTTCAAAAATTTTTATTGATGACACTAAAACTTGGCAATAGCTATTGAACAAAAAAAGAAATGAAGAAAATTGGTGCCCAAACAGAGGAGAAAACGGTACAGGAAGAAAACGCCTTGCCTATCAATATATAAAGATTCGTTACTGTTTTGACATTAATGATTTACAGTAGAACTCCAATTATCCGAACTCCGACTATCCGAATCGCTGATTATTTTAATCACTTTCAGAATTTCAGCGGCAAAAAAACACGTTAACGTTCTGCAATTCACAAAGTAATTGATGATGAGTCACCGTCTGATCCAGCAGTTCTATTATTGGCTTCTAACGTGTAGCACTTGTAAGTACGCTTTACATGGTAAAATATTGCTTTTCATTTCATTAATTGAGAGCTATTTTCCTTTGAAAAGCTTTTCCCCTCCCATTTTAAACGTATATAGAACAATTAATTAAAGTAAACCATTTTTCCGGGAAAAATTCAATCATCCGAATTTTTATTATTCGAATCGAGTCCGGTTCCAATGGATTCGGATAATTAGAACTCTACTGTATTAGTGCCATTAATTGTAGATCAAAATCATACTAAGTCGGACTGCTTCTTAAAAATACAAAGTTACTGAAGTACAGGTGTCCCTCATATAACACGGTTGATTCGCATTGTGTTGTATCAAAACCGCGTTGTATAAAACTTTGAAATAATGTAAACCAAGGCAATGTATATCGTGTTGTATTGTGGTCAAGTCTTAAGGTGTAAATTTGGCTGATATTTGAAACTTCATTCCAATAAAGCATACAAAACGCACTTTTTACTAAAAAATAATAAAATAATTAAAACAAACCAGAAACAAGAAAAGGGGGGGGGGAAAGTAAAAACTTTACCAACTTCACTTACAAAGAACAAAACGCATACAACCAAAAAGGAAATCAGAGAATTTCTTCAACAGCAATAAAGTTTGTCCGAGCAACTAAGTTTGTCCGTGCAACAACAACAATAAAAAAAAAAAATAAATAAATAAAAAAAAAAACAGAGTTATTCTTTTGCTACATTATTTTTTTCATTTATAGTTTGCCAAATTTAGCTCAATGTTATGTTCTATGTTTTTTCTAATAGTAAATTAAAACAAAAATGATATTTATTTATTTTTTTTTAAAGCATTACATCAAAACCGTATAACATTGAATTCCGTGACGCGAAAACCGTGTAATATCGAATCCGTGTTGTAATAATCGCAAATTTTGTTCCGTGTAGAATCGAAGCCGTGTCGTAAATGTACCGGAATAAATGGTACCGGTGACATCAGCTGACGAGGGATACATGTATTTGGCAAACTTGACACTGGTGGGATGGTCAAGCATCATACATTGACCTGATTGAACATGCAAAATTTCTTTGGTTTGGCAAAAAATACAATAGAATTTGAACGGGGAAAAACCAAAGATATGACAGTTCCAACTACATGAAATGGCGCAGGATTCCAAGTGCAAGGACGCAAATTGGAAAACAGAAACTAAAGTTGAACTTTGATGGTGAAATTCAGTTGATGACATCGAAGATCAATCAACTGACGCAAACCTCGAAAAAAAAAAAAAAAAAAAAAAATCGTGCGATTTTTTCCCCTTTGACGATTTCTTTTTCTTCTAAATGACAAGGTCTTCCGTCAGGGAAGATAAAGAGGAGGAAATCAATCACAGAAAAGATGTTCTTCGAGGTAACTAGAAATATGTCAAGACTTCATCATTTTTTTTCGTATCTATGCTATGAATAGATAGAGAGTAAGATTTGAGTTGTCTTTCTAAAGAAAAGATACGGCTTTGAGTACTTTTGCGAAGTTTTGAATGGAGTCGTCTAAATATAAACCTAATTTGAAGATCTTTTATTAACTTTTCAGTGTATATCTTGTATGAGATTATTATTTTCATTTATTTATATGTTTTAATGAAATGCGTTGTCAATATACGTAGAACTTTTACCTTTAAGGTCTTATCTTCTTATCATTGTGTCTATATTTTAAGATTCTTTCCTCTTTATAATTAGTGAAATATCTTTTTCGGCTATCAACTTGGAAAAAGGAAGCAA
Source organism: Uloborus diversus (assembly GCF_026930045.1). Lineage (NCBI taxonomy): Eukaryota > Metazoa > Arthropoda > Arachnida > Araneae > Uloboridae > Uloborus > Uloborus diversus. The sequence continues at coordinate 240,330,742 of NC_072731.1, read as the reverse complement.
GAACTTTCGAGGAAATTATAAGAGTTGATTGATATTTTGTATATAAATAAGTATGCGTACTCAAACTTCAACATTATGTTATCTTTTAATGCAGCGTTTCTTAATTTCTTTCAGAAATGGAACCCTTTTTAAGATCACTCCCCCCCCCCCCCGGGACCTTGGTTTACCATCAATAGCTTACTTTGAATTCAGCATTAAAAATGGCTTACTGGCTTACTAGCAAATGAAAACGAAAATTATTTCAAAAAGTGAGAATCGTCCTCAAAAAGTAACACAAAATTTCTTAAAATTAATTAAATATCATTCAATAAAAATTTCGTGTTATTGTACTGACATAGTCGAAGGTCGTACATCGACAATAAATGGGATTTTAATCCTTATCTTATTTTGATGTTTCCCATGCTGTTCATTCGAAAAATACTGATTAAAACTTCACTCGAACCTTATTTTTTATCGATTTTAAAAGCAATTCATATGAATTAAAAGAAAGAGCAACAGTTTCGAGGATCTTTTGAGTGCTTTCCATGGAATCCCAGGTTCCATGGAACACATTACTCCAAAATGAATTTCCCTCCTCTAAAAAAATGTCAAGGAGTTTTTTCACGTTTTGAAAAAATATCCGAGGACTATATCTGACGCCTACTCTGTCTGAAAAACGGCTACTGAAAACTCGAGAAGCTAGACAAATTCAAACGATCTAGTCCAATGGGGTAGTTTCCAAAATTTAAAAGTTTTTTCTGAAAGAGCATGCTTAAAAACATAGGACCTGACCATTTTTTGAATAATTTGTTTAAGTTTAATATTTAAAAAAAAATACTTAAATCGGTGCTCTTTCATTGTTTACATTTCTTGCCGATGACATCACAAATGATGAAATGCCATTCTGTGTTGCCTTTCACAGTGCAAAGTATTTAATTTGCATCTTTACTCACGTGTATTGGCAACGATAGGGTTGATAGCAAGCGTAGAGCGCAATTTTAATTCGTTGCTTGATTGATGATAACGTGGAAACGTAGTAGAAAGATGCGGCAGAGTGCATCATTCGTGACGTCATGAAGACCACGCCTTGTTTGAAAAATCGGACATTTTAAAAAATTAATTTTAAAAAACTGTTGGGAAAATGAAAGTATTTTCTGGGTCCATGGTTTTTTTTTTTTTTGCTCATTCTATCCATTTCAATGACTAAAAGTAGTACTTTTGACTGAAGGAAACCACCCCATTGTGATGCTTTTCTGCAGTGGGCAGGTAAAGGGCAGTAACTGCAATTTTTTTTTTTTTTTTTTTTTTTTTGTCATCTATTGTACGTTAGCTTTATTGTACAAGCTTGCTTATTTAGTTTCCGCTGAATAGTAATATTAAAAAAAAGCGCGTGAAAGAGATCTAATTCCAAAATTTCTCAACTGCTAGTATTGAATCCAAAACAATAAACATCTCGCAATGTTGCCAACCTTGGAAAAACACTTTGAGGAGCATCTGTGGTGATTTTGAGAAGCAATTTAAAATTTTACGGAGCAGTTCAGTGTTTTGTATAAAAATCAATAAAAATAACTAAAACCTCTTACCTAAAATTATTTTTGAGCTTTAATAATCGTTTTAAGCACTAGTAAGAAACAATTATTTTTAAATTAATACTAGTGGTACCTGCACAACTTTGCTCGTAAAAGGTCTTTTGGTTCGCCTGTATATTTACAAATAATGTATGGTGAATTTTTTCACCAATTGGCTTGTGCCCATGTTAAGATTCTACGTTATGATAATTTCGTAATTTACTCGTCCATGTTATGATAATTTTGCTCGGGAAAATGTTCCTAAAATTGGAACAGAAAAAGAACCACATCGAATTTTTGAACAATCGCTTCAAGGTGCACACCCCCATGCTACAAACTAATTTTTTTACCAAATTTCATGAAAATCGGCCGAACGGTCTAGGCGCTATGCGCGTCACAGAGATCCTGACAGACAGACAGAGATCCGGACAGAGAGACTTTCAGCTTTATTATTAGTAAAGAAAACAGCCTTAAATAATGTTTCAATCTTTGAGTGTAAGCATGTTTGTTATGATAAAATAGCACAGTATTAGCTTGAAAACGTTCGGGCGGGAAATGCAGAGCAAAATAACCGCGGCTCTTTGCGGAGCCGCGGAGTTTCGCCATTTTTGAGGAGCAACTCCGCAAAATTCGGAGCAGTTGGCAATCTTGATCTCAAAAACTTATTTCACCAGTTACTGCTGTTTACCTGCCGATTGTCGGTATTGTACCTCAAAGTAACAAAAGTTTTGTTTAGAGTAAATGATCCTATTCTACCATTTTTTGACATTAGTTGCGGTATTTTCTGCTCATAGTTTTTCAATGCTCTTTTCATTCTTAAAATTTAAACACAACGTTTATAATAAAAAAAAGTAAACTATTATGATAACAATATCAAATGTATTTGCCCAATTTGGTAGTATTTTAGTAAAATGCTATAGCTAAGATTTTCAAAAGGTATGTGTTTTTGCTCAAAGCATTTTTCTATTTCAAGTCTTGGTTAATTTCACGAATTCCAAAGGAAGCAAAGGCATATCAGTTAGTGGCTAATATTGAGCAGTTATATAACTTTTAAGACTCGAGTATGAAGTATTAATTGAAAATTTGAACTTGATAGTTTTCATGAAAGCTTATTTACGAACAGAAAATTTTGCGATTAGCTATTATTTCTTTTTTTCGTTTAGCAAACAATAACGATCATAGGTAGTTGTTTGGATGTATCATCTGTTAGATAATCGAATCCAAGCTGATGAAGTTCTATTTCTTACTACCTATTAAAAAACTTAATTAAAGTATATTGAGTTAATTTAGTGTTTAATTACTCATGCACCAATTTTTGAAATAAGGCAGTAAGAAGTAAAGGGATGTAAGTGGCAAAATTAAAAATTTGAAGATAACCAGTACACATGGTTGGTGAACCTCCCCTCTGTCTCGGGGCAAGAGATGGTACTAGTAGCCCTGGTAGTTGCTACTCTACAGCATGATTTAGAAAAAAATTTCAATGAAAGCCTACCTAGGATGTCATCTTTAAACGCGTTTTACTCAAAACTTGAAAATGTCCATTTACATCCCTCTGCTTCTCACTGTCTCAAATGTAAAACATTGTTACAAATTCTGTAAATAGTAATTATTTTTGTGATTAATTTGTCGTAATCTGGCTAAATTTGGCGTTTGTTAAATTATCTTTTATCTAGAATTATTGTAGTAACGTAACCTGTAAATAGTTTCTTGTAATGAATATATAGCCCCCGTACATTCGGCTGAAGTTCGGCCCCTATCTTTCATTGATAAGGTTTGTGAATGAATAAAAAGAAGGAAACTTCGGGAATCTTGTGGAATATTTGAGAGCTCTCTTTTGATGTCTATAAATAGCCGTGACGCATGATAAAAAGTTAGTCTCGATTGAGAAGTTGTACTGAAAGTGTATTACTTCTGTTTATTGCGAGGCATTTCGCTGTTTTGTTTTGCGTATTTGGATGTAAATACGTGTGTAACCGTTGAGTTTACGGTGTTGATTGATATTTGCTTAATTGCTGATGATTAATTTAGCAGTTGTTAACGATTTTTCCTGTACATAGTGTAAATAAATCTCCTGTGTTTTTCTCCAGAACTGTGTCGTCATTTCAAGAAAGTTGGAAGTCGCACCGGATCCGTAACAATATTTTCTTTTAATATTATGCATAACTTAATGTTTATTATGTGTACATAATTAGCCTTTTCATTAAAAAGACTTTGTGTTATGCCAGGTTGTTCTCACCAAAATTATTAGATAATTCTTGTCATTGTCTCATGGGTGTGTAAAATTTGAACTATTATACTCGTAATATAAACTGGTGTTCATTATCTATTTTTTTCATTTTATTATATTTCTTCTTGTGAGTGTATTTTGACGTTTAACATTCTTAAAAAAATTGTTTCTCTACAACAACTTTTGTGTTTAGAAAAGAGAAAAAGAAGTGCATTTTAATGAATTCCTTTGTTTTGTAAGTTTATGTTTAAAATAGCAATGATGATGGAGATAACAACAAAGGATATATGTTGCAGTCTAGAAAGAAACATTGAGAATAAAAGTAGTGATTATTTTAAAATAGACTACTGGTCATTAAAATTGCTACACCAAGAAGGAGTTGTCCGAATGAAACAAAATTTTGTACACGTCACGTGATGGCAACATTTACACTGGGAAACGATTACAAAACAAAACCAAAATGATCATTTATTACTGGAAAAATTCCACGTGAATGGAGGTTTAAGTACCCTGTTGCGCCACTTGTAGCGTGAATGTAAGAGTCGATACAGTCAGAAGTTTCGTACGATGTCTTACGTCCTCTCGTACCACAGTTGCTGTAAACGCGCCACTAATTCGACCAAACTTGCAGGCTGTCCAATTTATCGTTTCAAGTGATCCCAGATATGCTCGATTTGTGACAAATCAGTGCATCGCACAAACCAGAGAAAGTGATAATGTGGAAGAGGACATCCTTGACATCCTTGCTGTGTGTGATCGAGCATTGTCATGTTAAAAAATGGCTCCTGGGAGCCCCGTCGTGAGTGCAAACACATGCATATGAGTTTGAACGAATGATTGGCACGTTTACAGCAACTGTGGTACGAGATGACGTAGGATATCGTAGGAGACTGCTACGCCTCAATGCCCGATTGTATCGTTTCGTACATAGTACGTTCGCGCTAGAGGTGACTTAACAGGGTACTTACATCTCCATTCATTTGAGATTTTTCCAACAATAAATGATCAATTTGCTTTCATTTTGTTATCACTTACTAATGTCAATTTTGCTATCACGTGTGCAAAATTCAGCTTCATTCTGGCAATTTCTTCTTGGTGTAGCAATTTTAATAGCCAGTAGTATATAAAAACTAAGATAGAATTTGAAAACCTTGCAAACGTTCTCTCTTCGGGTTTAAATCACTTTTCTAGAGAACGGATTGCAGAGCTCTTGATAGAACTCCAAATGTGTTTTGTAACGTATTTTTTTTTTTTTTTGCTCAATGCCTCTTAATTATCAAATAGTTTGAAGCCGCATTCATTCCTCAGACCACTTTTGCAGGGATCCATGCTATTTAGTGGAATTAAATGTTTTTTATTCATTGCGTTCTTCTCTATTAATCGTACGCTATTTCTCAGAATATTTCTTGGATTCAACCCATGGCGTTCATAAGAATAAGATCTTCTTTCGTTATTAGTTCATTTAAGTACTATACGTAATAAGATCATCTTACGTCCATATCATTTTCCAAAACAGAATTTGGAAAGGTTTTTAACGTAAGACTCGCGTGCCAAAGTAAATACAGTGAAACCTATGTAAGTTGACCACTCGCGGTGCAGCACTTTGGCGGTCAACTTAGACAGGTGGTCAACTTATAAAGGGCGGTAATTTTTTTTTTTTTTGTCATTTCTTGCACCATGTATTCATTTTTTGAGGAATTCATCCTTACCCTTTCTGTTCAACTCACTTTCAGTGTTTAACCTTATTGAAAGTAAAACAATAATTAAAAATACTATTCAAATAATTTTATTTTTTTCCTTGTTTTTAACTATATTAGACACTGTAGGTTTAGAAATTCCACATATGCCAACTAATTTTCTCTAGCTTTCTCCATTTTTAATTAGTTTTAATATTTCATACTTTTTATTAATCTCAAGTTCAACTAACTTTCTTTTTGAAGCCTTTTTATGTATAGCACAAAGTGTAACAAGCTCGACTCTCCCAGTTCATAAAGGCAAAATTAAAATATCCTATCTCTTAATCCCTTGCACCAGAAACATGTAACTTTACTCATTAGCAGCCCAGATCTGTGTACACGCAGTGCGAGGGGCCCGCGTCCTTAAAGGGGCTAATGGCCCTAGAAATTGAAGAAAAAATAGAAAAAAACTAGCACTAAGACTTATGCACTTTACAAATAGACACTGCTGGCCACTAGGGGGGGGGCGACATATTTTGTTGCAGGGGTGGGGACCCAAAATATATAGATCCGGACCAGCTCTTTTTGCACAACTCCTGTGTTGCCACAACATATTGCAACTGAAAGAAAAGATTTTGAACTTTTCTACTGACACCTATTTTCATTGAACAGAATACAAAAGGCTATCTCAAATAGAACAACAAATGAAAAACAAGTTTGGAGAATAAAGAGCAGCATAAGCTTTATGCTGCTGTTTAGTTAGTAAAATGCCTGTCTGTCATCAAAGCATTAAAAACATTCTTGGAAAACTATCAAATAATAATAATAATAATAACAATAAATAAATAAGTAAATAAATAATAAAATAAAATAATTTTCTGAAGAAAGTTTTAAAAAATAAACCAAGTGGTCAACTTACAAAGGGTTTTTTACAATACTCCAAACCATTTTGCGTTACATTAGTGGTCAACATAGACAGGTGGTCAAGATAGAGAGGTGGTCAAGTTACAGAGGTTTTCCTTCATTATATGAGATAGGACAAATTCCGTTCCCGACAAAAGTGGTCAACATAGACAGGTGGTCAACTTACAAGGGTGGTCAACTTTACAGGTTTTACTGTATGTAGTAATTTATTGACTGTGCATTATTTTTTTTTTTCTAAACAGCTACGCTACAGTTATGATGTGAAGTCATCACATCTGTTTCAACAAATCAAACGACGATGCACCTGGAATATATTGTATGATAACCTGATCTTGATCTTGACAACCCAAGGACAACATAAATGCCTTTGATAGTTTCTACGCAAATGTATTACGTGAAGTTATGATCTAATTTAATTTGCAAAATAAATAAATAAATAAATAAAAAATAAATGTGCTCCTGCTCTCAAACCTTGGACAGATAAATCTTAAAAACACTTCTTCAGATGAAGTAATTCTATTTTCTAGAGTAATCATTACAGCTACTGGATGGAACTTTTAGTGTGTTTTGCAAAGTAATCTTTTTTTATTCAATACCTTTAAATTTGTCATTAAAGTTTTTTAAATCGTAATCATTTCTTCAGATTTTTTTGGGGGCGTCCAAGGGCGTTCAGAACACAAGATATTTGAGAATTTCAGTTTTCTAGAGCAAGGATTACAGCTTGTAGATGGAACTCCAAATGGGTTTTGCAGAGTAGTCTTTTTTATTTAATGCCTTAAAATTTGTTATTAATTTCTTTAAAATTGTATTCATTTCCTCAGAATTTTTTATGGGCTTCCAAGGGCGTTCAGAAGATACGATATTTGAGAATTTCAGTCCTTTAGAGTAAGGATTACAGCTACTGTATGGAACTTCAGATGGATTTTGCAGAATAGTGTTTTTTATTTAATACCTTAAAATGTGTCATTAAATGTCTTGAAATCATATTCATTTCGTCAGAATTTTTCTGGAGGCGTCCAGGGGCGTTCAGAAGATAAGATATTTGGGATTCTAGAGTAAGGATTTTAGCTACTGGATGGAACTTCAAGTGGGTTTTCCAGAGTAATCTTTTTTTAATACCCTAAAATTTGTCATTAAATTTTTGAAAACGTATTCATTTCCTCAGAATGTTTTTTGAGACTTCCAGGGGCATTCAGAAGATAAGATATTTTGGAATTTCAGTTTTCTAGAGAGAGATCAGCTAGTACATGGAACTTCAAATGGGTTTTGCAGAGTAGTCTTTTTTATTAAAAACCTTAAAATTTCTCATTAAATTTTTTTAAATCGTATTCATTTCCTCAGAATCTTTTTCGGGGGCTTCCAAAGGCGTTCAGAAGATAAAATATTTGGGAGTTTCAGTTTTCTAGAGTAAGGATTACAGCTTGTAGATGAAACTTCAAATGAGTTTTGCAGAGTAGTCTTTTTTATTTAATGTCTTAAAATTTCTCATTATTTTTTTAAAAATCGTATTCATGTCCTCAGAATTTTTTTGGGGAGCTTCCAAGGGCGTTCAGAAGATAAGATGTTTGGGAATTTCAGATTTCTGGAGAGAGAGAAGCAAGAACATGAAAGTTCAAATGGGTTTTGCAGAGTAGTCTTTTTCATTAAAAACCTTAAAATTTCTCATTATTTTTTTAAACATCGTATTCATTTCCTTCCTCAGAAGTTTTCTGGAGGCGTCCAGGCGCGTTCAGAAGATACGAGATTTGGGAATTTCAGTTTTCTAGAGTAAAGATTACAGCTACTGGATGGAACTTCAAGTGAGGTTTTCAAAGTAGCCTTTTTTGTTCAATACCTTAAATGTTGTCATTAAATTTTTGAAATCGTATTCATTTCCTCAGAAATTTTTTCGAGGCGTCCAAGGGCGCTCAGAAGATAATATATTTGGAATTGATCTCAACTTAAAGCTTCGCGTGCCGAGTTAAATACGTAGCAATTTATTAGCTGTATATTAATTACTTTTTTTCTAACCAGCTTCGCTATACTTATGGTGAAGCTGTTACACCTGTTTCAACAAATCAAATGACAATGCGCTTGGAAGACATTGAATGATAACACGATCTTGATCTTGAAGACCCAAGGACAACATTTGCAGGCTTGTACGCGAACGAATTAAGGAAATCAAATTATGATCTAATTCAACTTACAAAACATTTTCATTCTTCTAACTAAACCGTTTATAGAATCTAAATCAGGCGCATTGTTTTGGAAGTTATCATTAATCGGAACGGTTCGCCATTTTCTTGTTCGTCACCTAAATAAGATCATTAAGAATGATAAGATCGTAAATATTGCGACATTGTGCTGTTAACTTTTCTTAGTATCATAGAAGGAAGTTGTTTAATAAAATAAGTCGTTAATCATGCGATATATAAGCTATTAGGCTGATTTTTGGAAGAAAACGTTTCGAGTCAAACAATGTATGAATTTAACAAAAGGAAATTCATTCGTTTATTGGGTGACCTCACCTCTTGTGGATTGAAATTGAATGTGATTTGTCTGTATATAATACTGATGTAATAAAATGATTGTTTACAAATTTGTATTTTTTTCTTTTCAAAGAGATCAATATTTTTAACTATCACCCAATTAAATTTTTTTTAACTCCAGAGTTATGTAATATGAACTACGTAAAATTATTTATGTGCCCTACTACAGGCTTCGTTGGAATTGTTGGCTGCTTTTATCTGATGATTTTTTTTCCTTCTTTATTTATCAGCGGAAATCAAGATACTTTTCTGAAGGATCGTAAAACAAGTAAATTAATATAATCGTGCACATATGCACTATTATATTAATGATTTTCCAGTACAGTCTTTACATACCTATCGGAGCGTGAATGTTACAAGTAGGTTACTACAGTTCAGCTTTTTACTTCCTTTTACAAAAAAGGAAATATTGTATTCGCAAAAAATTTTCACTCAAAAATCGACCTTAATTTTAATTTTGCTCACCTCCGAATTAATGTTGATTGATATTGTTAATTAATGTTGATGTTGTTTTATTTTCGAACCACACGTGCATAGATACCTAAGAACGTATAGACACCCGAAATATCCATTTTGGCAATTCCCGAGTTAATTACAACGAGTTTTCTTGTGACGTCTGTATGTACGTATGTATGTGCGTATGTACGTATATGCGTATGTATGTCGCATAACTCAAGAAAAGTATGTCCTAGAAAGTTGAAATTTGGTGCGTAGACTTCTAGTGGGGTCTAGCTGTGCACCTTCCTTTTTGGTTGCATTCGGGTGTTTCTAAAGGGATCTTTTGCCCTTTCTTTGGAGGGGGGGGGGTGGAATCGTTAATTTCGATGCAAACTCAAGTGGTGTTATAGTTTAGCGAACACTTGGCGATATATTGCTAGTCTTTTGGTCGCCAAGTTTTGTCGCCAACTTGTCGACCACTTTGGCGAATTTTTTTTAAAAATCTGGTTTCAATTTGGCCACTGTTGGTGATATTTATAGAGTTTACAATTGAATCACATTAAAATTGCCAATAATTGGGAAATAACATTAAATTTTTGTAAAAGGAAGTTATGTGATGCACACATCAGCTAGTTTCACACTGCTTTGAGATAAAGGAGAAAGTCAACAAACTATTGTGTTTTTACGATTTTTGTGGAATATAAAAACTTGATTCAAATGTTATGGATCTACCAGGTCTAGTCTTTATTTAAGCAGTAGTATTTACTTACCTAGTTGTAGCAACGGTCCTTGGTTGCAGTACTCAGTCTACGACATACAGGTTTTTACAAATGATACATTCGTTTTCTTAACGCAAGACATTCAGCAGTATTGCAAGTACAACGTTGAGAAATACATAAAATGCCCTAAATCCCAAAAAGTTTTCGAAATTTGTTAGAGAGCAGTATTTCATGAAATGGCGACAGAGAAAGAAACGAGCCTTTGTGTACTACAATTAGCGCAATGGCAATTTGTTATTGCAATGTTTTGTAAGCATGCTAAAAAGATTGTTTATGTACAGACACTACCAAAAAGTTAGAGCTAAAGGATCGTATTCACATGCAACAGCGATGACCATTACCAAGGCAACGCGATGAAATCTGTAGAACTATAGTTAGTGCAAACCTAACATGTTAGCGTTGTAATGTTATGTAGGGTCTGCGTAGCTTTCACAATGCTGCCAGGTTATGTATGCCCGAAGTATTGTTACTTCACCTTCTGGATACGTGTCGGATGACCCAGGGCAGAACCTTTACAGAATCTACAAAAAACTTGTTCTATTGTAGTTCCTTTTATGTATTTCTATGGTTGTACATTTAATAACGTTAAGGCAGGGGTAGCCTAATCGGTAAGGGGTCGGACTCATAATCAAAGGGTACCGGGTTCAATGTCAGTCTGTCGAAGATCCTCCGTGTTCGTTTATGGTGACTGGGGCATGTTAAATGTTAAGTGGTCACAAAGCTCTTATGTGAATCAGTGCTTTTGGGGGTGCTGGACCAGGGATTGCTCGGCTTCCGGTCTGGGTAAAAAGGAAAAAAAAAAAAAAAAAAACAGAGCTACTACCTTCAGCCTCTCATTCAACCGGTAAAACCACAAATAGTTGTAGATACGGGGGCCCTGGAAAGTGGTGATGATGATGTAATAATATTGTACATGTACTTTTAACTCGTTAAACTTTCGTGAAGAATGTATTATGTGTAACTAGTCTGTGTATATTTCACCACGCGAAGATTACCGATACGGCATAAAATCAAGTAATAATTGGGGGGGGGGGGATAATCCACCAACCCCCTCATTTTGCAGCCCTATTTTCCGATGTTAAACTTACTGTTTTTCTTTCGTTTTTCAAAATAAACTCAACTAGTTATAAGATAAATAAATACTTTTGTGCTGAACAATAAAGTAAGAAATAACAGCATCAAAAAAGCACAAATTGCAGATTACTGCAGACACGTGTTTCGGCGTTACAAGGAACGCCTTTTTCAATGCAAAAGTAATGAGCATATGGTTGAAAAGACAGCCGACAAAAGACTCATTACTTTTTGCATTGAAAAAGGCGTTTCTTGTAACGCCGAAACACGTGTCTACAGTAATTTGCAATTTGTGCTTTTTTGACATTGTTATTTGTTACTTTACTGTTCAACTACAGTGAAACCTCCCTTAACGGACACTCCCGAATAACGGACACCTCTAATTAACGGACATTTTTGCAAGTCCCAGTCCCTCAATGTAGGCCATTCCATGTAATTCACTCTGAATAACGGACACTCCGAATAACGGACAGTTATTTCACAAAAAATTTCCCTTGCGAATGTAGCACTTTCGGTTTTTTTTTCTTTTCAAAGAATATCTTAGTAACTGCTTGCCTTACAAAGCTTTTCATCCTCCACAATTAACCCTCCCCCCCCCCCCCCGTCATTTCCTTATCACTGTTTCTTGGAATTAAAAGAGTGGTAATGGGCAGAAGCAGGGATTGGGGCTTAAAAGTAGGAGGCAGAAAAAAGTAGAAAAAGAACTAAAAGACATGGTACTTTTTGCGAGCAGCAAAAAATGAAAAAGGAAAAAAAAGTCATAATTTTGTTATGGCTAGTTTTGAGAGTATTGAAGCAGATAAGTGAAAACTGATGTCAGTCTAACAATTAACGTACGTTTTCTTAAGATTTTAATGAATTTTGTACACAATAACTATTCAAAAGTTAAGATAAAAAAGGGGAAACTGGGTGCTTTTTCTAACTGGGGCTCTCGGGAGATGCAATTGAGCAGACCGGCGCCGGTAGTAGTCGGCTTTATGGTGCCGTGGTTTCGTTGGGTTGTTCAATTTTTAGATATGACAAAGATTTGCCCATATTCAAGGTCATATTGCCAACTGTCAATCATGCAATAGTGATACTCCAGATAAAATAAATAAATTAATCATAAAAAGTAGAGAATTTTCGGAAGCACTGAAATACAGTAAAGAATTGAAAAACTTTTTCCTGAGCAAAGGGTACACTGAAAGACTTGCTAAGGTAAATGATTTAAATATTTATATTGAGAAACAGGCTTGTAATGCAAAAAAGAGATGTCAAACTGTTTTAACTGATTACTTTAATTGATTAAATGCTTTTTAAGACAAGTGTGTGCTGTCAGTATACTTTTATTAAGAAAAAACAGATTAATTACTCTTGACGTAAAATGTAGTAAACCTTTCGCAATTGTTTCGATTGTGTTCTACAAAGGGGACAACAGCCCATTTTGAAAAAGGTAAATTAAGTAGTTCCTCCTAATAGCGGACACCTCCCAATAACGGACAAAACTTCTAGTCCCTTGACTGTCCGCTATTCGGAGGTTTCACTGTAGTTATGTTTCCTTCTCGTTAACAGTGTTTTAAGTTTACTTCATTGGAAAAGTCGGAAAAATCAGCGTTTTAGAAAGGACACGGAAAACGTCCTTAACCCTCTTAACCTGATGCGTTTCCATATTTTTGTTCTTCTCAAACAATGCCTTCCCCGCGTCCTTTTGCGTGAAGGTACCCGGGCCCCATCACAATGAACGATCGCTTTTACCGCCTAGTCAATTTCACAATAACTTGTCCCAAAAGAGTCTCCGTTCGTCAAACAGTTAAGACCGATGCCATACACCTTAACCAGGTCGTAAACTTTTATTGTCAACGGTGGGTCAGTTTAAGTGCTTGAGGATAAATATTGCGACTCTGGAGGAAATATTGAAGTTTGAAAAATATAATTGAAGAGGCTTGAATGGGGGAAGAAAGGAAATGAACTTGGGAAACCCACGAGCTTTAAAAATAATTACCTGTGAGGTTGAATATCGAACAATGGATAGACTTAAGTTTTGAATTTACTTTTTGCGTTGTTCATGGGCTTGAGTCTCGGAAATCCGAGGTGATTGGGGCTCGCGCCACACAGTGGTTCAAGGGCGGAAAAAATAGCCATTTTTAAGGTTTAAGATAAAAAATATTTTATACCGTAATTACTTAGCCCTTGAGTTGTAGTAACTTACTCCATAAAAGTTTTTTGAAAAGAAAATTCCTTTTTCACAAAAACAAGGCAAGATTGTTGAACAATTACAAAATTTCAAAAACTCAAAATCTTTGGTGGTGATTTTTTTTTCATTTTTTTAAATTCATTTATTTTTATTTATTTATTAATAAATTTTAAATTTAAATTATTTATTTCATTTTATTCTGTTTACATTTTATTTCATTTATTTATTTAGTTTGTGTGTGTGTGTGTATGTCATTGGCGTAGCACTGAACTTTTCTAATAAAATAATAATTAAAAACAAATAAATGAATAAATAAATAAAAAATATTTTTAAAAAATAAATAAATAAAAATATTTAAAAAAAATAAATGAAAAAAATTAAAGAATTAAAAAGGGAAAGCGGATTGAGAAAAATTTGTGGGGGAAGGGGGAATTTGCGCCATTGAACTTGGAGGGATGGGCACCTCTGTACCTCACATAATACAAAAACGTTAGTCATAGCAGGAGAAAATTTCGTATATACGAATCGTACAGCGCCAAGTTTTACACTTCCCTTTTTAATTGCAATCGGATATTCTAAATGAGATATTTGTTCGTTCTTTGAGGCAAAACAATGTTTTAATTTCAAGTTTTTTTTTTTTTTTTTTTGTATCGACCAACTTCTTACTTTCTCCAAGGCATCTCTTAATCCATCTCTAACAGTCAATATAAACATTTCTTGGCGACTGTTATTGACATAAACTTTTCAATATCATGTTATTACCTTATTATATGTTGTTAGGAAAGTTCTACATAGCAAAATATTTCGATTTTCAGATTAAAGTATTTTTTATCTGTAAAAAGTATACCCTAAAATTATCAACCAAGCACCTCGAATTAAGCGAAACCTCGGATTTTCGGGACTCTGATTTTCGAGACTTTACTGTAATTAATATTGCCTCAAACTATTTCTAACTGTTTAAAAGTAGTGTCAATTATTTCGATACAGTATCAATTTAATATTTCCTTTTCTGAAATACGTTTCACTATTTTAACATCCTCACCTGATTCCTAGTCGTACGTCAGATCAAAATAACTGCAAAATATTAGGTATTATTATAATTATTATGTTTGAAAGTACAATTTCAGTTTAATATGTACCAGCTTAAGTCTCAATTCAGCATCAAAAATCAAGTTCATGATTTAAAATGAAATAGCATGTACTTTGATTATGTTATGAATTTCGACATGTATATATATTTTTTGAATTATTTGTATTATATTTATGAGTTCCTATGGATGATTATCTATTAATTTATTTTATTATCTTGTACTACATACTGGCCATAAAAGTGGTTCATATCGGAGTGGTAGGAGCTGGTTAGGGTGTTGCTATATCCTTTATCTATTCAATAAGGGAGTTTCAAATAGACTGGGGAAAATATATAGATATGTTTGTACTTTCTTTCCCTTTATATTTTATTAACTAGACGTTAAATCCCGGTTATCACAAATTTGCCATTTCAACTGCGCTTGCTCGCGGACTTAGCTTTTCGGGCTTTCTGTTTTAAGATTTCGTGTTGCTTGTTTATATTTAGGCTGAGCTCGAGTCCCAACAAATTAATGAATGCGATTAGAATATTTTCACAGCGATTTCGTGATATATTATATGAAACTACGGGTAAGAATAACTGATAATCGTTATAATGTAAAGAGAAAAATGACACTTCAATATTTATTGGTTTGGAAATATTTATTTAACGTAAACGTAAAGCACGTTATGTACTTTAAAAATGATTGGAATATGAGTACAGATATCCGTCTTTTGCGGATATTTTACGGTAGGCGTAAACAGCTTAATATACATTTGTATTTAGGTTGAGGGTTCGGCTTTGTATTGGAAGTGATGCTGCAATTCGAGTACCCTCTTCTGAGGTTAAAAATTTGGACCTGAAAAGGGCCTTTGTTTCATAGAAAAATCTCTGAATCCATTAATAATTAAGACTCATAACTCAATCTTTATAGAGGCCTAAAAACTAAATCAGAGAAAGCTTTGTGATTTGTAATTCTTATCTGTTGCCATTTCATATTTATTAACAAATTTAAAATGTTTGTAATTGATTTTAGCAAGATTTTTGAAACCAGCTGTCCACGCGCAAGCGCAGTTGAAGTGGCAAATTTGTGATATCCGGGATTTAACGTCGAGTATTTTATTAACCCCCGACACACAAAGGAAGGGGGTTATAGGTTTAACGTGTCTATATACCTGTGTATCTGTGTGTCTGTCTGTGGCACTCTAGCGCCTAAACGGGTGGACCGATATTGGAAAAAAACGAGCTGATGTGTGCATCACATGACTTCCTTTTACTCCAATATAATGTCCTTTCCCCATTACTGGCAATTTTAATGTGATTCAATAGTTTACTCTCTAAATATCACCAAGAGTGGTCAAATTGAAACAGATTTTAAAAAAAAATCTTCAAATTTGTCGCCAAGTTCGCGACAAAACTTGGCGACCGAAACACTAGTGATATATCGCCAAGTGTATCGCCAAATTATAACACCACTTGAGTTTACATCGAAGTTAACAATGATTTCCCCCCAAAAAGGGGCAAAAGACCCCTTTAGAAACACCCGAATGCAATCAAAAGGGGATGTGCACAACTGGACCGAACTAGAAGTCTACGTACTAAATTTCAACTTTCTAGGACTTACCGTTCTTGAGTTATGCGACATAAATATTCACATCCGCATATCCGCACATACATACATACGTACATACAGACGTCACGAGAAAATTCGTTGTAATTAACTCGGGAATCGTCATTATGGATATTTCGCGTGTCTATACGTTCTTATGCACTTATCCACGTGTGGTCGAGTCGAAAAAAAACTCAATATTTATTCGGGGGTGAGTAAAATGGAAATTAAGGTCGATTTCTGAGTGAAAGATTTTTTGCGAATACAATACTTCCTTTTTTGTAAAAGGAAGTGAAATTTTGTTCGAAAGGAGAGTTGATCGAGAGTGTTCTTAGCAAGGTTGCATATTTGGATGACATTAATAAACTAAGATTTTAATTAAAAAAACCTATAAAAAGTTTTTCGCTATTTTTGCAGTGAAAACATATTTAAAATTTTAAAATTTAATACCAAAATCAAGAGAATTTTTTTCCGCGTCTGATAGAATGTGTTTGGAACTTCCATGTTGCATAAAATTCGAATTATGACGTTTTTTGTAAACAGATTTCAATAACGGCTAAGCTTTTATTCACGCGATTGATCACCCAATTCATTGTTGGCCGACAAGGAAATTACCGATTCCGAGTCACAACTGACTACAACTGTATTTATGTCGAGGACTGCATACTAAGTGCCTTGCCTCCATTATTTTATATACCGATAGATGGCAGCACCATCACCAGATCGAACAGTTAATGAGAATTTGGAACTATTCCTGGAGCTAATAGCTACCTGGTGCTAGCACCCCCAGAGGTATGTTTCACTTGGAGGACATTGAGACCACGAGCATATTTAACGTCGCCCAGTCCCCTTTAATGACGACGGTGGGTCTTCGACCATCGAGGTTCGAACTCAGGACCCTCCGGCCCCGAATCCGACACTCTACCGATCGGGCTACCACGGCCCCGACAAGGAAATAATTCTATTCTATTCAAGAGTCACAACTGACTTCAACTGTATTTATGTCGAGGACTGCTTACTATGTGCCTTGCCTCTATTATTTTATATACCGATAGATGGCAGCACCATCACCGGATCGAACAGTTAGTGAGAATTTTGAACTAGCCCAGGAGCTAATAGCTACCTAGTACTAGCACCCCCAGAGGTATCGTTTCACTTGGAGGACATTGAGACCACGAGCATATTTAACGTCGCCCAGTCCCCATTAATGACGACGGTGGGTCTTCGACCAGCGAGGATCGAACCCGAGGCCCTCCGGTCCCGAGTCCAATGCCTTACCGATCAGGCTACCACGGCCCCGACAAGGAAATAAACGCAATGATTTAAAATTTTTATCTGTTGCCAGTTTCTGTTTAATAGCAAATAAAATACCTGACATCGATTTTTAGTAGTGTAAGGCTTTCAAAAGGATTTTCAATTTACCCTCTTGATTCTACTGTTGCGGCTCAGCCGGGGTTTTTAAAATTTTTTAATTTTAGTTACTTGTGTGAAATGTATTTGTTAAATTTTGTTGCTTGAAAGAAATTCAATTAAATTATTTTATGTATAAATGTCTTTAAGTACAATTTCAATTTAATACGTATAGGAAAGAGTAGGGAGAAATGGAACAGTGGCAGAAATGGGCATTTCTTGTTTTTCGACTGGACCGGGTGTGCCCAATCCAAGGCCAGCGGGCTATAGTCGGCCCACCGAGGTGATCCATGTTGCCAGATGTTATGTTCAATGTTTCAAATAGAAACCTATGTTCTGGTACCTTACCTTCTGGTACCTTTACGTCTGGTACTGGCTGATCGTCATTATCCGATATTCAGAACGATTGTTGTTGCAAGTTTGGAGCCAAATAATCGGAAACTTTTTTCTTTCTTTCTAATGGAGCTTCGTTAGAGGCACTGCCTTTTGCAGACCTGCAGACTTAGTGCAATGCCCGGCATAGCACTCACTCTTTCACACCGCACCATTATCGTTGGGATGCCATTGCCGCGAGAATTTTGACGCCCTGTTTCCCCACTAGATGGAGGCTCTATTTAATGCGAAACTGCACTAGGAATTTAATTTTGCCTAGAGATACTTCATATCAAACGAGTACTCGAGGGCAGTGATGTTCCCATCAATTTTTCTGAGGGTACACTCCCAGTAATGCATTACGCACAATATATGTATGTGATCATATACATACCGTATTACCCCGCATTATCCCGCATGCCGGAAAAAAAGCGAGGTTGACGAGCATGACGGAAAATTCGAATTTTCCAGCATGCTGGATAATTCGAGGTTTATTTTGCAACAAAACAAAAGTAAATGAGAAGCCAGCGTCTTAACCACTACACACGCTGTCGGCATAATGAGAAACTGGTTTAAAAAATGAAAACATCGTATTTGTAAACAAACATTTGTCGTAACAAACATTTAGAAATGACAACAACGATTCTTGGTTTGTAACTCACTTTCCTTTTCCATGTTTTCTAGAAGAAAAAAAAAAAAGCATGTTTAAATTTTCTCAATGTTTTGGCCCGTGAGATATATCTTAATATGAAATGTGGTCCTTGAATATATCTCTGCTATGCCCATGTTATATTAAATTACTAGCAATCACTCTTACTGTTCCTGTAGAAATGAAGAGACTGCATTAACTGGTCGTTATAACAGAGTTGTCACTATAAATGATTTCACTGTAATGAGGTTCAAATGTATTTAGTACATTATTGTGTAGTTCAAATATATTTATTACATTATTGGGTAAATCAAATAACTAATAGATTTTTTGGAGCAATCACGATTGCTTATTGCTTTCATTTGACCGTCCTTGATGTTGTGGTTCCTTTTTCAATGTGGACCAGGGACACCAACACCACCGCCCACCGGCCTCTGGAGGCGCGGCTCCGAGCACTGCCTCCTGGAATCCGTTTCTCCTGGTCGATGGCGTCCATGTCCTACACACACGCTCGCTCATACTAACACACACTCACACACACACACGCCTACGTGCATACACACAGGTCTACGCACACACACAAGCCTACACATGCACGCACGCGCGCCTACACATACACACACGCCTGCACACACACACACACACAATACACACGTAACCGCCCAGAAGAGGGGTAGGCTTGGGGGGACAGGAGCTGTTTCTAGAAACAATAGTCCCCAATGAGTAGGGCCTTGTCGCAACTCGTGATTGCGAAAAACATAATTTGAATTCAAAATTTCAAAATTCAAATGAATTATCTTTTTTTTTTTTTTTTTTCATTTCAGTAACATTGACTGTCAAAAGTTTTTCACGTAGGATTATGTTTCAACACGTTTATGCATTGAAACGTTTTCTGTTTTAAGAACAATATTTAACTGGTGGAATGGGATCTTTGAACTTCCACTTAAGGAGAAAATGCACTTTCATTTTATCATTCAGTCCATCTCGCGTCCTGTCACGAAAAGGTCTCTCCTAATATTTTTATTGATTCAGCTCTTTTTAAAATCCGTTTCTCACAATTTTCTCCAAGTTTTTTTAGTTCCTTTATACTGTCTTTAGAGCGCCATGCTTGCAAAAATAGTGTTGTTTATTTACAATTCAGTGGATGAAATAATGCCACCTTGCGTATACAGGGTGTCCACCCTAATCGTGGCATAATTTATAAATCGTTAGAGGTAAGCGTCTAGTTCCAATTGGAAAAAAATCTTTAAATTATGCAAAGAATCAAAATTTTTTGAAATTTTTGTCAGAAAATCAAATTTTGAAAAAATTACAAAATCTAACTTTTTATAGTCCTCCAGTCCTAGCAATTTTATTTAGTAAAATATTCTTGACACAATAACATTTGAAATTAAAAAAAAAATCACTCTTCTTCGACAAAATTGACCGAGTTATGAAGTTTTGAAAAATCATGACTTTCGAAGATTTTATGACATCAGCGAGATAGCTCATAAGGGGATGTATGCGAATTGACCAAGTGTGTTAATAGGTTCAAATTAATTTTGATTCTTGTTACTAGGAAGTATTATTAACGGTTGAAAAGACTTCGCAAGTGCTTTCAAAACTCAAAGTCTATTTATGATTAAAAGCCGTGTTTTTTTTTTTTTAAATCAAAGTAGTTTGTCGTTTTATTTTTAAGAACCTCTAATTTCTATCTTCCGAATATCAGACTTTTTTTTTTAATTTATTCAAAGCAAATATTATTTTTAAACAATTATGTTCTCTTTTTTATTTCCAAAAAAAAAAAAAGACATTAATGTCAGGGGATTTTTTGAAGAATCATATTGTCCTCGCTTGACGAAAGTTGATGTTCTTCTGATTTTTAAAGTTGCCATGACGACGGTTGTTTTAAATAATTATTTAGAGAGTGAAATTTTCGTCGTCATAGTTACAAATCATCTGTGCTTTGATTTTATTGATACGTTTTTCAGGGCTTAACTCAAGCAGACTTGGCATTAAAAAAAAGTTTTTTTTTTTTTTTTGTGTAAAATTACATTTTCAGGAAAAAAACACCTATGTAGATGAACTTAAACAGCAAAACTTCATCTTCGTACAAAATTTCTAGACTACTAATTCCCATAATTTAAAATTGATAATAAGAAATCAAAATACATGACGATATACGCTGTAAATAATCTTTATGATAAGTGTACTGATGGATATCGTGCATAAAATGTTTATCTTTATTATTATTCCTAATCACCATTCTTTTTTCAATGGATATGACTCGTATTACCTATTCTGGAAAATTAAGTCATAATATTAAGACGTGTGCAAATTTCTTAGCCATTTCTATTCGATTCCATTTGTAGAAACAAGAAAACCAACGAATAGGGTCTATCGCAATTTGTAATTGAAAAAAAGAAACATAATTTGAATTTCAGACATCAAAATTCAAAAGAATGCTGGATGTATTTTTTTTCTCTTCGTTTTAGCCATTTGACTATTTATCCCAAGTTTATTCTGTCATCGAACTATCCCATACTTAAATTTAATTGCGACAGTTAAATTTTTACATTGTGAATTCAGATTATGTTGTTCGCAATCAAGACTTGCAATAGGTCTACTCGTTGAGTTTCTTGTTTCAACAAACGGAATTTAATGGAAATGGGGAAGAAATTGGCTCCCGTCAATTAATTTATGAAACACGACAAGCAATCAAATCAGTTTTCCTAAAAGAATAATGAAAATAAGACTAACGAGAATATTTTAGTTTAAGAGCACCTATATAAAGTCTAGTATTGTTTTAGAAAAAGAATTGTCTGCATAAATTGCTAATTGTCTGCTAATATTCTCTGTACAATGTCATTACAACCATTAAATGAAACGCGTAAAAAAAAAAAAAACATTTTTGTAAGCATTACAAATTATCATCTGCCCTCTGAAATAGCATAAGAGAAGTTCTAAAAAAAAATTTACGGTTTTTGTTTTCTTTTAAATATTTTTTCCACAGTACAATGTAACTTTAAATACAGTGATAACCTTTTACATAAATTAAGATATAAAATACCATTTTAAACAAATTCACGTATGAAAATTAGACATTCTTGAAACAAATAAGATTTTAAAAAAAAACCTGTTTAATAGTTGAAAAGACACCGCAATTACTGTTTATAAGCTCAAAGGTCTATTTATGACCTTTGAGCTTATAAACAGTACTTGCGGTGTCTTTTCAACCATTAATAATGCCTCCGGATGACAAGAATCCAAAATAAATTTGAACTATTAACACACTTGGTCAATTCCCATACATCCCCTTAAGAGCTCTCTCACTGAAGTCATAAAATCATAGACTATGCATAAAATCTTCAAAAGCCGTGAGTTGTCAAAACTTCATAACTCGGTCAATTTGGTCGTAGAAGAGTGATTTGTTTTTAGTTTTAAATGCTTTTGTCTCAAAAATATTTTACTACATAACTGCTAGGACTGCGAGACTGCATGAAAAGTTAGATTTTCTACTTTTTTCAAAATTTTATTTTTTGATAAACTTTTCATAAATTAGGATTTTTACGCAATTTAAATTTTTTTTCCCAAATGGAGCGATAAGCTTATCTCTAACGGTTTAGAAATTAGCTATTAGGCCACGATTAAAGTGGACACCCTCTATAGTACGTACATTGTACATGTGTACATCTATCTATCTCTGCAGTAAAACTTCATTAGCAAGTCACTCAAGGACTCAGACTATTTATGACTTTATAACCAAGTTCCATTATAATATTAGCAATCACTATTACTGTTCTTAGAGAAATGTAGATTTTTAATAGTTTCTAGTTAAAGTTTTCAGTATTTTTTCGAGTTTTTTGATCACAATGCTTGCAAAAATCTGTGTTGTTTATTTATAATACAGTGGATAAAAAAAGCTAAAGACTTCTATGAAAATCATTGATTTCTTCAAGGATAATTGCTCAAAATAGTTACATTGTCAGTCATGATACTTACTTACATGCAGATGGGCTTACTAACAAAATAAATAAATAAATAAATAAAATCAATTGAGTAAAACATTTTTTGCTGAAGAGTGCTTTGTAGGGAAATTTATTTTATTGTTCATCAAAATACAAAAAAAAAAAAAAAAAAAAAAAACACGTAGAGTTTTAGTCAGCTTTAACTTAAGCTTGTATGAGTATTATTGAACGGGAAAACGATTTCAAGTCCCCGGGAGGATAAAAAACGGACAGATAAATGGGAACAATGCTGGTCTGCACTTCATTTGTTCACGACGCCGGTCAATACTTATGAATAACTTAAACAGAAAAGATGGAAATAATGAATTCTTTAGAAGGTACTTTTATTGCTACGGTTAAGATAAATGCACTTCAGAAAAATGACGATGATTAAAGTAGTAAAATACTGCCCTTGAAAATGCTTAAAATTGCCAAGCACAGTAATGGTTTAGGTCTGTCATGAAGTGCAGGGGTTCACAAATTTTGAATTTTTGCAACATATTTTTTTAAACACCTGTACTATTAAAAAAAAAAGATAAAATAAAATAAATGGATTTTACTGTTAAAGTTTCTGGCACCGCGGCTGCTCTCAACTAGCTACTAATATCACAATTCGGTGTTCCTGGTCAGTACTGTGAACATACTGTAATAAATTTCACGAGGTGCTACTGTTTGACCATGGATTTTATGGAATTGGCAAACATCCAGTTAAGGCGACTCCATCTGAATGAGGGGAGAAATAAAAATTTTATGCGCGTATTCCGCTCATTTGAATGAGACTCTGCTTAATTTAGAGGCTAACATACATCTGCAAAATCTGACATCCCTGAAAACTAATAGATGCTTCCATTTCCACGTGTAAACCGGATGTTAACTTTTCCATACAATCCGTGGTTAGACAGTAATTCATCAATTTTATTGATATAGATTTACTTGAGAGAATTTACAGCCCAAAGAAGGAAAGGTTAATTCTGAGCGGGGTTGTTATTCGAGCCCATAACCTCAAGTTCACTAAGCAGTCTCCCAGACCACTCGGTCACTGAGGCCTCTCAATAGCAGAAGATACCATCAGTATTTCTCAACAGTATTTCTCAACTCATGTAAGTGTTGCCGTTCTTTTCTTTTCTTGTTGTTTTCATGGAGTATGTGGTTAAAAAAAAAAATTCCGATTTCACAACACAAAAATCTTTCAGATAAGGCTAGAGCTGCGTTGATCGAAAAAAGAAAAAACGCTGCTGTGAAAACTACAGCATTTTTTAGTGTAATTTACAGCTCACCATTTCATCATCCGCGCAACAAAAATGTCAGAGATGGTTGAGTGGATACGGGTTGATTCAGTTTTTAAAGTTGCTGGTTTGACCAGTCGAAAAATATTTTTCTCGTTCATTCCACTAAAAGTTTCAAAACGAGCTGATGTGTGCATCACATGACTTCCTTTTACTCCAATTTAATGTCATTTTCTCATTATTGACTGTTTTAATGTGATTCAGTAGTTTACTCTCTAAATATCACCAACAGTGGCCAAATTGAAACCAAATTTTAAAAAAAATTAAAAAAAAAAAAAAAAAATTACAAAAAAAATCATAGAAAAATTTGTCGCCAAGTTCGCGACAAAACTTGGCGAACAAAAGACTGGCGATATATCGCCAAGTGTCCACCAAATTATAACACCACTTGAGTTTACATCGAAATTAACAATGATTCCAACTCCCCAAAAGGGGCAAAAGACCCCTTTAAAAACACCCGAGTGCAACCAAAAAGGGAAGTGCACAACTAGACCCCACTAGGAGTCTTAAGTACCAAATTTCAACTTTCTAGGACATTCCATTCTTGAGTTATGCGACATACATACACACATACGCACATACGCACGTACATACAGACGTCACGAGAAAACTCGTTGTATTTAACTCGGGGATGGTCAAAATGAATATTTCGGGTGTCTGTACGTTCCTTGGCATATATCCACGTGTGGTCGGGTTGAAAAATAAACTCAACATTCATTCGGGGGTGAGCAAAATTTAAATTAAGGTCGATTTTTGAGTGAAATTTTTTTCGCGAACGCAATGCTTCCTTTTTTGTAAAAGGAAGTAAAAATTACATTCATGTAAAATTGTTGTGTTTTGCTAGGTTCCTCATTGGGACTTTTGCTTTGTCTGTAAGATGATCTAAAAGACATCATTGAAATGGTTGTGACAACGCCTAGTATTGATGAAATAAACCCTTGAGTGATGGACCTGCATCAAACTCTAAGAAAGATGCGCAAAGAAATGCTTTGTCAATAAATTAACAAAATTATGAATCTACTGAGAAGTAATCTGCAGAAGCAATGTCGGCAACTGTTTGCGGGTGAACTGTAGTCTCTAAAAATGATTCAAAACAAATGAACTATTTCAGTGAGATTATCATTCAAGTACGTTGTTTGCCTACCATGAAACTTACTTGAATAGAATACATGATCAGAGGCGGAATTATGTGAGAAGAGTCATTTATTTGAGGGAAGACCTGGTCTTATTTTTAGTTTTTTTCCGAATGCTTTTATCCTAAGTAAAATCATGCAATTTAAATAACGACTAAATAAAAAGAGGCCAGCTCGAATGAAATCATGATAGTGTAAAGATGAGTTGCTTTTCTCCCTTACTTAATCCTTTCATACATTTTTTCCCCTCCCAGCTTTAGATTTCATGATTTATGACTAGCTCTTTAAAATAAGGTTTTTATAGTCTACGTAGAGCTTTTACCAGGGATAAAGCTGTGTAAAAGAAATAAAATATTTCTATAAATTTAAGAATGGTAAACAAGCGTTGAAAAACCAAATGAGTCTTTCAAAGACTTGAATGAATTTCCCTTTTTCTTAAATAACAAAT
This sequence comes from Uloborus diversus, assembly GCF_026930045.1. Taxonomy (NCBI): domain Eukaryota; kingdom Metazoa; phylum Arthropoda; class Arachnida; order Araneae; family Uloboridae; genus Uloborus; species Uloborus diversus. The sequence continues at coordinate 240,305,417 of NC_072731.1, read as the reverse complement.
CTTTAAATGGATCTAAGAGTTACAACATAGTGTTTAGTAATGTTACAAAATCAACATCAAAACATCGTCATAACCTTACATGTGAAATTAAAACGTTTGTCTCGAACTGGATCATTACCGCATCCTAATGATATCTCCTGTGCTGTTTTCAATTGCTTGGCCTTGAACAGAAAGAAAATTTCTCCAACAACACAATCTTAACTGCGGATTGTCTTGATGTAAAGAACGGGGTAAAACGAAAGTGTACCTTGCTGTGCAAGTGGACGTGGATTGGCCTTCTGGCTCTGTTTACATACAAGTCATCGTGTTCGCCAAGATACCAACCTTGGTCTGCAGCTTGGGTGAAGGACTTCAGTTGGAGCAGTGAAAGTTGTGAGGATTGCAGACCCAGTGAACTTTGATCGAGGGCTCGTCGTGAATTGTAAGGTTTTTATATCAGAATGAGAAATTACGAGTAAGATTCAGAATTTATCTGTAGTCATAGCGGTATTTGGGATACAGTTTGGAGATACGAAAACTGAAACTAATTTTCCAGAAAAATTCCCCTCCCCCCAAAAAATGTCCTTTACTTTTTCTTTTTATACTTTCTGCTCCAAAAAAAAAACCTGTTTCGTACCAAGAGAGCAAATTCATAGCATCAGATAAATTAATTAGATTTGTTCATACATAGCAGATGAATACCTGCTTTCCATCCTCAAGACGGAATTCCATCTTAAAACAATGGTGGACGGAGTCCCATCCTTCAATTTTAATTATTTTATTTATTTTTATTCATAAATATTTTTTAAGGGAAAAAAAACCATTAAAATTAAAATAACATAAAAAACAAAACATTTTCGTCAGAAATTTTTTCATTTGAAAATAATTATTAAAAAATTACATAACATTCAGAGGCTTATTAAGAAGAAAATTGGGTCAATTTACGTACCTTTCACAAAATCATGAACTTTTAAAGCGGACTTTTCACAAAACTCCAAACTCCAAAACGGATCCTTCGCAAAGTTACTAAGTTCAAAAACAGAATCTAGCGAAATTCATCGGCAAAATAATTATTTTTTCTAGTATATTTCTGATAAAATTTGTTACGTTCACTTTTTTTTTCATTATTACATTATTCGTGTGGTTTTCTGGTTAGAAATTCAGCAAAAAATTAAAAGTAATTTTGAAAATATCTCTTGGTACGCGAGTCAAGGGTCATCGGTCATGCACAATTTTCATTTTTTATTCTTATTTCAAAAAGATTGCTACTACTAATAATTATAATAATGTTTTTATGTATGAGCATTGATAGAAATAGAATGCTTGATGTCTTCGTTCCTCTTTCAAAAATAGGAAGAAAAGTCTGATTAAACAAACGAATCATGTATGTAAGCAAAACTCGTTCCCCCCAGAAAACTTAAGTCATTTTTATTTTAATTATAGATTAAACAAAAATAGAAAACGAACTATTCTTTCTCGGGAAATGTCTGGTTAAATAAATGAGTCACAAAGTTTGCTTTCTTGGAAAACATGGGTCATTTTCTTTCAGTTACAAATTGGAAAAAAAAAATGGTAGGAAAACAGAAGAAAGTGGAATATTTTTGAACACGACGTTTTTTCTTTTTTTAGTATGTGAAAAGTAATGCTTTCTAACCAACTGAAACAATTCTGAATCACAAATGTCTTGATTGGGTGAGCGCCGCAACTCCAAAGCGGGATTATTGCCCCCCCCCCCCGCTGTGAATCCTTGACCATGAACCTCAAGCCAAATTCTAGAATGGTAACACATAAACACATAAGGATTATTACGGACCAATGTCGCCACCAGAAATTACTTTATTTCATGCAGCAAATGATTTTTAGATTATACAGACCTATGTAGAGTGCATTGAGTGGCCAGAAAGTTTGTGACAAATATTTCACTAATGTCGATCGGAATCGGTGAAAAATACGATTAGTAATTTTTTTAAAGCCGTCTTTGGAGTCTGGAGACTCACTTCTTGACCATTTCTCTTAAAATTCATCAGATGTTTACTAATAATAACATTGATAAATTAGAGAATCGCCACTGACTGTCCAACTGACAAAGTCAATTAAAATTATCAATTATCCAACGTTTTGAAACACACCCTTTTCTCGGATGACTTTTCATCCAGAAGCTCATACCTCTTTGCATTGAAAAGGGTGTTCCTTGTAACACCGAAACACGTGTCTGCAGTAATTTGTGAGTTTTGTGCTTCAAAACGTTGGATAATTGATAATTTTAATTTCAGCACCAAGGTATTTATTCGTTATTTCAAGAAGTCAATGTTGTTACGACAGTGGAAACTATTTGCCTCTAATGTGGTCAGGATGTAGAATCAGATTTATTTTAAGCATTTGAATTAAGTTCTTGTCCTTGGTTGACGATGCCCATTTAAATACAGTAGACTCTCTCTATCGGAACACTCCCTAATGTGAATACTCTAATAGTCCGAACATATTTTGATGGTCCCGGCGAAACTCCATAGACTTAACATAGGCTGACATCTCTATACTCTGAACACATTATAATATAAACACTACACTGTAAAAAAAAACTGTAAATTTTGAAGAAGTTATCCGTATTTTTTACAGAAAAAAACTGTTCGTAATAAAATGCAGGATTTATCTGTTTTTTTTAAATCTGTAACCGGTTATACTTTGTTTTTCTTCGAATCTTCGAAATTTCGCCCGCGTGTTAGGATTTTGGTTATCGTGCTCGAGTTTTTGATCTTATATTTATTTAAAGCGAGTAAGTCTTAAATCGTTTGCAACTTCCATTTCATTGCATCCTAATCAAAATTTTATTATTATGTTTTTTTTGTCATCTGTTACAGAGGCATATTCGGAAATTTACCTTTGTATACATGTATTTCGTAGTAGTATAGTAAATATTGAAATGGATTTATGAAAGTATAGTTTCATTTTTAATCTTCATAAAATAATAAATCAGCTTGAATAAATAATAAAAATACGGAAGATTTCTGTAAAATAAACGGAAGAAAACTGGCGTCCTGGCTGACAGTTTTTTTCTGTAAATTTTACGGATTTTTTTTACAGTGTAGAGTGGTTCAAAAATACATGTAAAAGAAAAAAAAATTCTCCTAGATAACTGGACACCCCTCAATATTTTTTGACTTGTGGATAGCAATATACTGGAAGAATTTTAGCTTCCAATTTCAACTGAAAGAGGGTGCTCAACCCCCTCCCCCAAACTTCAAACGTATGGGGAGGGAGGTTAAAAAAATACATTGAACTGAAAAAACAGTGCTACGTATTATAATATAACTAGTAATATGCATATACGTTGCAATAAAATAATCATTTACAAAAAAAAAAAAAAAAAACAGCTGGGGAAATTAAATGTTCCTAAATTTTTGGCCTTTTCTATGCTACGGCTAATGTTAAATTAAGAGGTCATTGAGCACCCTCTTAAAGTTTGAGTAAGAAGCTACAACTTTTAAAGCATAACTAGCTGCGTGCCCGGCGTTGCACGGGCTACCTAAAAAATGTAAGAGCAGTCCAGTTGATGCTTTTGTAGTACACTGACACTAGTTTCTAACGCGTTAAGGAATAAATAAATGCGCGTAAAGCAAGGTTTGCAAAACACCAGTAAAACATATTTTTGCCGAAACACCTCATCAACGTTAATAATCGTTATCAATGATACAAGTTATGAGTACATTTTCAGTCAGCACAAAAGGGGAAAATATATGCATTATCAACTATAATCTTTACTCACGTTAAACTGAATTACATCTGATAGACTATATCGGAAATATTTATGCACAATAACAATCCGCTTTTTACATAAAATAGTCTACTACCCGGCGTTGCCCGGGTGTTTATTAATGCAACATACCACTCAGATAAATATTTGGACGGATTCTATCCACATGGTCGTACAAGAATTACATCAATCCGTTTTCCAGGTACAAACCCTCAAAGAACTCAAATAACTTGTAAATCACTCATTTACTTTACGACGTGCACGGTCCTCCTCGAAAATGAAAGTTATGTCATGTGACGCGTATTTAACAATCAGGCTTGAACAAAAAAAAAAAAACAGCAAAATTTTGCTGCAGATTACGGCAAAATAATCGAAAAGTAAACAACTTAAACACCCTGATTACAGGAAAAGCCTCAAAACAAAAACAAGAATTTTACCTGTTCATATTCGAGAAAAAGAAATGGCAACAGATCTTTCATCTCAATGATTTTCTTCACGCTGTAAATTTTAATAAAAGCGTTCATCCGGAAAGTTGAGTTGAAGCACTGAATAATAATTTGAATGGAGGAAAGCCTTCGAAAAATATGGATTTTATTTTGAAATCTAAGAGTCATAATTAATAATTTTTAATTGATATCTCCGCTAATTATTATCGGAGGATTATGTTAAATAGCCAAACATGAAGACGGGAAGATGACGAATCCATCGATACCTGGTTCGATGGTCACTTCACTGTCGTTCGGGAGAAGAAGCTTGGACATAGATAGATAGATAGATAGATACTCAGATTTTATATGTATAAGACTAGCTGCGTGCCCGGCGTTGCACGGGCTACCTAAAAAATGTAAGAGCAGTTCAGTTGATGCTTTTGTAGTACACTGACACTAGTTTCTAACGCGTTAAGGAATAAATAAATGCGCGTAAAGCAAGGTTTGCAAAACACCAGTAAAACATATTTTTGCCAAAACACCTCATCAACGTTAATAATCGTTATCAATGATACAAGTTATGAGTACATTTTCAGTCAGCACAAAAGGGGAAAATATATGCATTATCAACTATAATCTTTACTCACGTTAAACTGAATTACATCTGATAGACTATATCGGAAATATTTATGCACAATAACAATCCGCTTTTTACATAAAATAGTCTACTACCCGGCGTTGCCCGGGTGTTTATTAATGCAACATACCACTCAGATAAATATTTGGATGGATTCTATCCACATGGTCGTACAAGAATTACATCAATCCGTTTTCCAGGTACAAACCCTCAAAGAACTCAAATAACTTGTAAATCACTCATTTACTTTACGACGTGCACGGTCCTCCTCGAAAATGAAAGTTATGTCATGTGACGCGTATTTAACAATCAGGCTTGAACAAAAAAAAAAAAAAAAAACAGCAAAATTTTGCTGCAGATTACGGCAAAATAATCGAAAAGTAAACAACTTAAACACCCTGATTACAGGAAAAGCCTTAAAACAAAAGCCTAATTTTATTTCTTTACATTCGAGAAAAAAAATTGCAACAGATGTTTCTTTTCAATGATTTTCTTCACGCTGTAAATTTTAATAAAAGCGTTCATCCGGAAAGTTGAGTTGAAGCACTGAATAATAATTTGAATGGAGGAAAGCCTTCGAAAAATAGGGATTTGTTTTTGAAATCTAAGAGTCATAATTAATAATTTTTAATTGATCTCTCCGCTAATTATTATCGGAGAATTATGTTAAATAGCCAAACATGAAGACGGGAGGATTACGAATCCATCGATACCTGGTTCGATGGTCAGTTCACTGTCGTTCGGGAGAAGAAGCTTGGACATAGATAGATAGATAGATAGATAGATACTCAGATTTTATATGTATAAGATACTATTAGTAAATCTTTAAAAAAATAGAGGGTGTCCTGGACTCTAGCTGAAAAAACGTTTTTTGAACAACCCTAATGAACACCCCATATTATGAACGGTATTTTTAACCCTATTCAATTATTACCTTTTTATACTGAACATGTTCACAATCGGTACTCGGAAATTCCTATGAATCAAATTGGAAAGGCTGAAATACATTCACAATTTTGTCACGCTGATTGAAGAGTACTAAGGGGAAGATGGAGCGAAGAAAATGAAAAATTATTTTCCTGGATATTATACTACCTCACCTAAAATCATTCGGCTGAGCAATATGAGCCTGAAGTCTCTGCCTTTGAACTATATTTTAAGAATTCAACCTTTGTATCAAGTAATATTCAAGACCTTTAAGTCCGATTACTTTCAAGCGAAATGCGGCTGAAAATCAACCGGAAACATTTTTACTTGGATGATAACACGTACCTCGTATGAGAATACACAGTGCAAAAACAGATTAAAAATTACTCTTTTTTATGCAGGTATCGTACCGATAGTCGTTTTATTGTTGAATGCTACGTAAACCTTTTAAAATTAAAAAATAAAGAGAGAAATGCAAGCTTTTAGGTTATACTGAGTTGAGTTAGACATTGCACTAGCCGTCAATCTAAAATTCAGCACCTCTATCTCAGGCAAAGTACTGAACATAGTCCACTAACGCAATCGAAACATATACATGCATTATCCAGTCTCCCCCTATAATGAACACCCTCATAATCTGAACACTTTTGTTCGGTAACATGAGTGTCCATAATAGAGAGAGTCCACTGTACTTCTGTTAAATTCAATAATAATACATTTCATGCTGTTTTAAATATTTCTGTTATGTTTAAATATTGCATTTGTTTACGCCGATATTTAAAACTCTTTTGGCAAATTCATATTATTCTTACGCTGTTCTTTTAAAAATTTCTGCAAAGTGGTTTTTTTTTTGCCTACGTCTGTCTAAATATTTCTGTTACGTTTTGTCTTCCCTTTACGATGTTGATTTTAATATTTTTGTCCAATTTTATAATGCTTTTATTCACACTGCTCTTTTCAATATTTCCTTCAAGTTCATATTTTTTTGTTACTCTTTTAAATATTTCTGTTAAGTTTATATTTTTTTCGTTTACTCAGCTCTTTTAAGTGTTTCTGCTAAATTCCTATTGTTTCCGTTTATACCGTTTTTTTTTTAATGTTTCTTTCAAGTTCGTACTCTTTTCGTTCACGCTGTTCTTTAAAAGAAATTCTGTCAAGTTCATATAATTTTCGTTTGCGCTGCTCTTTTGAATATTTAATATTGCCGTACTCCAAACTTGAGGGAGGCAACAAATTTGAATTCAATGATGTCAAATTTCTTATTTAGATGTTCATCAAATGCTCCCTTTTTTTTTGTACTGAAATTTCCTTTTAAGGATTTCATCAAAAACAACACGTCTTTTAAGAACAGTACCAGAACATGATAATATACCATCTCGAAACACTATTAACTAAAATAGCTATGAAATTCTTTTTTTATTTCATCTGACCGATATCTGCAAACGCACTCGAGCCCAAACCATACTCGCTTTCTCCGCCGCCTTACCTTGACTTCCTAACCCTGACACAGACACTTCTCTTCTTTGGCTCTGCAGCTCTAACCTTGGACCCGAAACCGAATTAATCCTCGATTCCTTTCGTTATCTTCGTATTCATCATTTTCGTCTTGTTATACTTTTTCCCCCGGAGCAGAAAGGGTTGAACGAGACGGCCACTGTCGAGAGGCTTCAGATTTTTTGTTTGGGAACCTAAATTCAGAAACCTTGATCGAAAGGTGAAGTGTTTCGAAAGATTGGGGAAAAAATTTTGGTTCTTTTCAGTGGGTCAACTGCTTTTATTAATTATTGTTTGCCGAGATAGTGCATTTGTCATTGTATTCTGAAGAATTCATTAACTGTTAAGCTGTGACGTTAATGCGTCGTGAATGATAGTTTATTGCGGTAATTTCAAACACGTTTTCGGTTGCTTTGAAAGAGAATACATGACTCATTACGTTTTTTGTATTGAAAACAAATTATGTCGATAAAAAACGTGAGTTTAGGAAATTCCCGATGAACTACAGTTGAACTCGGTTAATACGAACTGTCAAAAATCAACGAATTTGTTCGTATTATCCGTTATTCGTAACAGCCGCGAATGAGTGATACTGTGTGAAACCGAAGAAATGAAACCTATATTTTAAAAACATTACTACTTATACACGCATTGTAATCTAACTATTAGTTCTAACTATTAGTACATTTAAAAAAAAAACTTATTTCCTATAAATGAATGTTTTTTGAAAATATTGGAAAAAGAAAATGATATTCGACTACCGCGGAATAAGTTATAATCCACAATGGAAGATGAACAGTTTTATCTCCGAGTGAATTGAAATGTCCACAGGTAAACAAATGTACGGGATTTATTTTCTACGTAAAACATTTAAAATTTTCTACTTTACACAACGGGACTTCTGCTACCAAACGAAACAGTATTCAACCACGAGCATAATAAGTAACGAGGTCAGAAATATTTGTTCGTCTTAGCCGAAACTTTAAATTTACGGTACGCATTATACGTGAAATTTTTAATGTAACTAGATCACAAACCAAACTTAACGAACAAAATGTTCGTTTTAGCCGTGATTTCGTATTAAACGTGCTCGTATTAGGAGAATTCAATATTATATGATACTGCTATAAAATCATAATAAATGCGCAAATTTGTACAAATAGCAATAGTAATTGCATACCCGTATTTCGGGATTACAAAAACCTCCATTTTCAGAGCAAAAAATGAGCTTATGAATGAATAAATATCTGTCCAAAGGTATTTTGGAATTTGAACGTTCTTATTATATTTTTATCGACCTAAGTAAAACCTTTTATTTCTGTGAAAATGATTTTTAAAAAAGACATGATGTTTCATACTTTTGAGAAAAAAAAAATTCAAAAAGGAGATAAAGAAGTTTGAGAATTAAAATCGCAGAGAAAAATTGAACAAGCGTAATAAAGGGGGGGGGGGAATCAGGCAAGAAAAATTTCAACCCATAACAAATAATGAAAGAGAGAAATGATATGAATGAGAGATCATTAGAAGGGATGACTTTTCATCACAAAATATTTCCTATAATGAGTATGATTTGATGCAATTTACAAAAGTCAAAGACTTCGTGGAAAACGTTTGAATACAATTTGAATACGATTGTATATCAAAGAGGTATTTCTCAGAGATTTTTTAAAAATCAGAGTCAAGTCCAAGAAGCTTCTCCATGTAAAGAGTTTGAAAACGATCAGAAAATATAATGCATCAAGTCAATTTAATACTTCTTGAATTTAAAGAGGCAGCATTAGGAACTACACTCTACACGGGTTATACAATAAAAGAACAAGTTTAAAAGAAACATGTTCAATTTTTAATAATAGTAAGCTAAACAAAATCCTAGAAAAGGATATTTTAATGAGATGTAAGTTATTTATTGAAAATCAAAAGAAAACTCTAAAGATATTAAAAAAATCACTTACTTGAACATTTAAGTTCATTGTCCTCGCTTTGTTGTAGTAAGTTCAAGTATTTTTCGTATTTTTTTTCTCGCATTGAATTTCTCCTTTGTATATGATAGACTTTCAAATTTATACTTACAGATGTGCAATGCAAATATACTATAGCATATCACAATGAAACAACTTTTACTATTCCTAATTTTCTTTGTTAACGAAGTAGAATATTTCTTTTTGTTTACACTTTTGAGTGAAACGTTGCTATTCCAACTAATGTGTAGCGAGAATCCTGCCCAATAGCAAGTGCTAAACGTTGCGAGCTACAAAAACGTCAAGCAAACTTTTATTTTGGTCACTAATTTGTGCGTTTGCTTGAAGTGTATCTCAATAGTATATGCGTTACAGTGTTTACTCGCAGCCAACGGGGTCATTTTCCGAATGGACCGTGAATATTTTTCTTCGCATTAACCAGTGATTTTCGTGATATAATTCGTAACGTATTTTATTTTTCTTTTCTTTCATCCTTTCTTTGATCTGGATACACAGTTCTTGAAAAGAAACGACCACCTGCAAAATATTTTTAAAAGGTATATATTTTTCTACACACATGTTATTTGTAACGTATCTTTAGATAACAATGAAACATAACAAAAATAATACATATGCTGAGAAAAGCAAACAAACTTGAAACTATATTTAAAATCGATTGTTTTAAATTTTGCACAAAAAAAAAAAAAAAAAAAAAAAATGCCGCGATTACAAATATTGTAAGTAAAATTATTGCTGTTTTATTGCTACAACATAAAAGTAAAAATAATATTCTGTCTGAGTTATATCATTTGATTAAAATCAAAAATAAGTAACAGTTCTTCATTTATGTAACATAAAGTGTTTTTTTTTTTTAGTTCAAGAAGTACGAACGAAAAAAAAAAGATCAATAATGTTAGCAGTTTTGAAAAAACGTTATTTTTAAAGATTTGTCTGACATATTTTTAAAAATAATATATCTGTTCCTAAACCGGTTATAAAACAACATTTTTCTACTAAAACATTAATGGGCACATCCATTTATAATTTGGTAAACGAAATTTACAAGATACTGGCGACTGAAAGTATGTTCCTTTTCACGACGTTTGGTGTTTTTCAGACAATTTTGCAACAAAAAACTTCGATAACTATTTAATAATAAGTCACCTATGACGTTACATTTAATGAAGATGCTTAGTTTTTAAACATATTGTGAATGAAAATTGCTTTTGTTGAGTTAGTATTAAAATTCTAATAATTCTCATTGTTACGACCAAATTACAATAAAAATGGCATGGTGTTAATTTAATGTAGCACTTTTTTCATGACTCTATGATAAATTAAAACATTACACTTTCATAGTAACAGTAGTAAACAATGTTGATAAAGCCAAAACAAACAATGCAATTGCTTTTTCTTTGTGCTTTATCTCTACGTTGTTTACTACTGTTACTTTTTTGCGAAAAAAAGATAAATATTCATTTTGTATTATGCTTTAAGTTTCGAATTTTAAAAATTCAAATGGATGACAAAAATTTAAAATATTTTTGACTATAATCTTTGTTTTAATGAGAAATAGAAAATTCGGTTAGAATCTTAAATAAATAGCGGAACGGGGATGAATGACAGGATTTATTTAATCACACGCACACACACACACACACAAGTTAAAAAACAAAGTGTATGTTTCTAATTTTACAAAGTATTTTAAATAAGCAAATAAAAAATAGTAAGATAAAACTACAAAAGAAAAATGATATAATAACTATAAACTCTGCTTAGCAATAGTTTTTTTTTGTGAATAATGCAAATATTCCTTTTCTATAAGCAAATGGTTTTAAACGAGGAAATGAAAATGAATATGTCTTTAGTATACTTGTTAGCGAAATGTAGAATGAATTTTCAAACTATTTAAATATGAAACAAAAAGCAAAGAAAAACTGTATTTAATAATATTTGAGAAAGCTCTTGATAATACTGAAATGAAATTCATGCATTGATAGAGTTGGAAAAAAAAAAGAAAAAAGAAAATCCAAAATAAAATTTAAAAAAAAAAAACCCTACTCAATTTCATAAATTTTTTAGCTTACAAAGTTTGTGTTGAATAATCAACCCTTTCCAAAAAATGACGTACTTGAAGCTGAGAGTAGAAATTCGTTAAATATAATTTTCCTATTTCTATATTTTTTCTAAATTTCGTTCAAAATTCACAGACGGTAAAAGCTGACATTCTTAACTGTTGGTCCGGAACATCATATAGGCTGGAAAAATTGACCGGTCCTCAGAGATTTTTATCTGCTCGTGTTAAAATATTTCAGTATTCGAAAAAGTATAGTACAAACATATTATAAGCCATTTTTGAGTTAATTTTGCGATTATTTATCATAATTTTCTGTGATTTTTCTCAGAGGTTAACTTACTCATGCATAACAATTACAATATTTACATATTTTACATTTTAATGTTATTGTGAATAAATCATAGTACAAATTTTAAAATTAGCTTAAGTTGAAGTTTTTAATACTTAGCAAAGGGGGGGGGTAAAAAAAAATGCCTGACTAAGAATCCGTTTCAAAAGAAACTGAGAAACATTATGCTAAAGTATTAATTTAATTCACACCAAATAAGAATAATCTTAAAGGAATTTAAACCGTATATTTTCCTTAAACTTTAAAACAAAACTAAAATTTGCAATGATTTAAAAGCTGTTGTTATTTTTTTGCATAAAAAGTGATTCTGGCCCAAGTTCTGCCCAGACTTCAAAATTAGGAGATGAAGTAAGGTATCATTGGCACTCGGCTTTTTTGTTTTAATAGCCAAAATTTTCTGTGCGGTCGTGATTTTTAAGCAATTCAAGTCGCTAAAGCAAAGATTTTACCTTCCAGTTGTTGCGATAATCGTATTATGGTTAAACAATTTCTTTCATATAAATGAAAAATATATTTCCTTCTTTAATTGTGAACTATCACTTACCGACATTATCATTAATAAGTAAGAGAATACTGAAAATCACTTTAGAAAATTTTACTTAAGAGTACGCATGTACACATACATTAAATTCTCAAAAATGCTCAAAGAACAAAAGACATTTTATAAGGTGTCCATCAGCAATTTGATTTTTTCCATTTAAAGGTCATTGTTTTAATATAAGTCCTGTTGGAAAAGATTGGGGATGACGAAATATCATCGAAGAGAATCCTGCGAATGTGCTAAGGATTGACACTATTGCTCGAAGCTCGAAAACGAAACACTAGAACTCGATTTGAAAACCCGAGATTGAATCTACTCTAGATAACAAAAAGCAACGACCGGTTGCTGTAAAATAACGAGCATCAAATTGATTTTTCTTGAAAAGTCAGACGTCAAAACGACTACTGGATGTCAAATCATGGTTGTCCAACTAAAATTTTCAGTTGCAAAATGCGACTAACCACCGCTTATATTAAAACCTGGATCTACCAACAAAAACATTTTAAAATCTTTTTTTGGGGGGCCGTTAAGCAGCAATGGAACTCATAACATGTTTAAACGGAAGCAATTCATAACACCAATTTTTAAAAGTACGTACGGCATGGCATTTGCTTCTCCTTTTCCAGTCTCAGCAATCTCAGAATTGTGCCACGAGCGAAATGCGAGAACCCTGTTTGCACTCGCCGGTTTTTTGGATCGCATCACGTGTCAAAACCTCTTTTCCCCAAAAGCCATCTTCCAAGAGGGACCGAAATTGCATCAACCCGCAGCACACTTTCCCTTTTAATACCTCGGTTCGTCTGTAGGTCAGTAGCGAAATGAGGTCCCGGTGAGACCGCGAATAGAAGCTCCGGCCGGTCAACTGGGACCAAGGTGAGATGAGAGGAGAGGGGTCACGGTTACTGTATTCTTGACCAGGTGATCGGCTTTCGGTCAAGGGCGCTCGTTTCGGGGTGGTGTAATGGATGTTGACACGAGGCGGCAATTTAAATGGCGGGTCGTTTGAATTTGGATAAATTGAATCGGTGATGAAGTTCGCAAATTCGCGCTGTAGACATTTATATGTTTTAAAAAATTTCAATTGAGAAAAAAAAAAAACTTTTTTTCTCTAAAGAAGATCTTTAGTAAAAAAAAAAAAGCATGTCAAACATATTTTACAATACGTAAATTTCTGAAAGCGTGAGATTGCCAGTTGAAGCTAGATAATTCCCAAATAGTTCGTAAATTCGCGCTGTAGACATTTATACGTTCTAAAAAATTTCAATTGAGAAAAAAATTTCTTCTCTAAAGAAGATCTTTAGTTTAAAAAAAAATCATGTCAAACACATTTTAGCAACACCTAAATTTCTCAAATCGTGAGATTACCAGTTGAAGCTCTGCTCTCTTGTGCTTATAAGAATTTAATCATTAAGATATTAATATATTGGAAAGGGTTCAAAGTCGAGCTACAAGGCTAATAAATGGACATTTTGACTACGATTCCAGGCTTAGAAGGCTAAAAATGTACAGTCTTGAGCAAAGAAGAGACCGAGGGGACATGATTCAGTTGTTTAAATTTATTAAAATGAAAGATGTTACGGGGCTAAAGTTTAGCACTGAGAACAGGACAAGAGGTCATCGTTTTAAGCTATTTAAATCTGAGGCTAACATGGATATTAGGAAAAATTATTATTTTAGCAGGGTAGTGGAACCTTGGAACAGCTTATTGGAAGAGGTGGTAAGGAGCAAAAGAGTAGATAGTTTTAAGAGGGCCATTGATCTTCACTGGGGATTGTAAATTGACTAGGACCAGCCTAGCTGGGCCCAGAGCCTGTTGCTGATCGTCACTTTTGTATTTGTATTTTTCCTTTTTGAGGAGCAAGGGGTGCCCCGATGGGAGGTCACGGGGGAGGCCACAGTGACCGTCCTAAAGTTTCATAATTGGGAAATTGTCTGACATTTCGGCAAAACTATCATCATTTGGCGGAATTTGGAGTTCCATTCGGCAAACTGAGATTTTCCACACTCCCAGAAATTTAAGTGCTGGGTGCCCCTACCAATTACATACTTCGTTTTCTTCCTATTCAAAAGCTATTAATAAAGCAACTGAAAGAATTCACTAAAATTCTTGAAAAATTAAGCAAACGCATAGAGTTGGTTTTTTTCTTTCAAAAATAAATAAAGAAAGAAAGAAAGAAAGAAAAAATTGTTACCCCTAGCTTAAGAATCATATTTTAACCATACGCAGAAAACAAAAATGAAGAAATACAGAGGAAAGTGGAGCAAAGTTGAAGTAGCGAGGCAAAGGAAATAGTAAAACATTTAACACAGCTCTCAGCATCACTTATTTGACAATATTTTCACAATGTTATTAAACATTTCGTTGATTCCAGTGAAAGATTACTATATACCTCTAAAGATTGAGCCACACAATAATACAAGTCATTTTCATGTTTTGTGAAATAACAAAAATAATTTTTAAGATTGTAAAATGATAGTTCTCGTTGTTAAAATTTCAATTATTAATAGAGATCTACTAATATTCAGTACAGTATTTATTTATTTATATTAGGCAGGTTTTGATTCAAACAACAAATTGACAAAAATATTTGACAAAATTTATCAAGTGCATGCAAGGAGAAGTGAAATAGTATATTTTATTAATTTATTCATTAATTTTTAAAAGTCTCATTTTTACATTAATTCAATCAAGTCATTTATCTAATAAATGAAACAATATTGATCTGTTTATTCATTTTCTTGTTCAGTCATTATTTTGTTAACTCATTTATCTACTCATTTATTGAATAATTTATTTATTCATTCATTCGAAGATAACTGTTTTCAATAATCGGAGGTAACTGTTTTGTAATGAAAATATTTTCATTAGGAAAACATTTTCTTTTCTCTTTGTTCAAAGTATGGAGAAAAGTGATAGTTCACACTTTTACTTGAATACAAAATTTTCTGCCGAAAACGAAAAGTGTCATTTAAATGCTAGTTTTATAATAAAATAAATTTCTCTCATAATATCCTATAATTTTACAAACAAACTTCCGATTTTTATCTTTTGGAAATGAACATTATAATAACTATTTCACTTTGCTCCAAGGGCGCTCATATAGGGGGGGGGCAAGGGGGGGCTCAAGCTCCCTCCTTAGAAATTAGAATTTCCTTGCTTTTAGTACTTTTTCTTTGCAAAAATGTGAAAACATTTCTTCTCCAGACATTAACGAATAAGTTATTTTATATGTCAAATTTTAATGACTTGAATCTGTCATGAAATGTGCTTCTATGGGGAAAATATCCTGCTAAACCACGGTTAAAATATCTGAGCCCCCCCCCCCTTCAATTTTGCATATGGGCGCCCATGCTTTGCTGCGCAATTTCCTACTATATAAGTTTTTGGAAACAAACATGTACCAAAAAACTATTTCTCGAATAATGTGATGTAACCTCAAAGACAAAAAGCCTGACTTCCTGAATGCTGTTTTTAGAAGTCAATTTACGGTTTGAAAAAGCATTGCACTTTATGAATATATTAATAAAATTATTTGAAACGTCTGAGTAGTTTTTGTTTTATGAAAAAAAAAATGAAAAAGTACTCTAAAGATATTTGAAACAAATGTTTCAGTTTGCTCAAAGTTATGATTCAGTTTGTGAAAACACCGTCCTAAAGAACTCTATAATGAAATGTTTTGACTGTAAAACGAAATTACACTCATTTTTTATTTATAAAGCTTTTTCATTACGACATTTATTTGCAACATCAGTTTCTTAATTTGAAAAAAATCTCTGACTCAATAGGATTACCTAGATGAAAATACGAATGAAATTTATTTTTAGACGAGTTTAACTACTTAGTGGAATGATAACAAGACGCACGCATCTAGAATAGAAGTCAGAGTCAACACAGAAAAAGAGAACTTCATATTTAAGATAGAAATTAAGATTTTTATTATTGAAGATAGTGGAACTCTGGTTTTACGTTTTTCAAGTGACTGAGTTGAAAAAACGTAAAATACGGGAAAAACGTGAAATTTGGGAATTATATAACAGCAAAACAGATGATGTGACCCAATGAAAAAGCGTTAAATGCGAGAAAAACGTATATTTGGGGGACGTAAAATCGAGGTTTCACTATAACAAACCTTTAAAATATGCTTCATACATAATGTGTTGTATAAAAGGCTACAGTTCATTTGTAGTTCATGACATTAAAAAGAAAAACGTGCATTCAAATTCAAAAAAAAATTTTGACCATTCAAACTTCAGAGTCATAAAATGCTAGAGATTTAATATGTCGTAACGGTCGTAACAGTGAAATTTTTCTTCTATTTTTTTTTTTTCGAAAACAACTCGACAGAAGATTATTGCTTCTTGTAACGACATTATTTGATGCATAGGAACGCATTTAGTAAATCAAGTGTGAAAATTTATTTTCATTGCCATGTAAAAAAGCTGTGATAGATTTTTTAAGATTGTATAAAACAGCAATGCATTATAAAATTTAAGGGAATACTACAACCGTGAAAATGACATACGTTAATTGAATTTTAAAGTTTATTGTCTTTTTAGAATGTGTATATTTTTCTTCCTTACTTGCTCTTTTCATATGTAGTAACTGCCTGCACATCTTCAAAACTTAGCAAAAAATTTGAATTTTTTTTTCCAGATCATAGCGTTAATTTTGTTTCTCAGAATCGGGCAATGTTCATCTGGATAATGTTGAGTTTTTAAAGAAGCATTTTCGCAGCTCATCAACAAACTCTCACTCTTGGAAGTCCATCCTCAAATCTCACAAATTTTTCGTCGTATTTGTCGAAATGGGTACTTGAAAAATGCTGCAATTTAACTCTTTGCCAAATTAAGTAATTTTTTCGACAAATTGACGAAAGTTTTGTCAGGTTTGAGCATGAATTTTTGACCGAGCAAGAACTTTTTTTTTCATAAATGACGAACATTTTACTATTGAGAAATCTTTGAAAGTGTGCAATGAATTTCTGAGAGAGGACTCTTATTTAATAAAAGTTTTGTTGAAAATTGATGCATAAAAATAACTTCAAGCTAAGTCAACACTGGAAAACTTTTTCTTTCTAACATTTCTGTGAAATGTGTATATATATATATATATATAGAATAATTGTATTTTAAAAATATTGCCAACTCTTAATCGTAAAAGGCTTTTATATCTTCATGGAAGTTAAAAAAAAACCCATTTTACTCTATTTTGGGAAGGATAAGAGCAGTAACCGCAAATTTTTCCATTTTTCATTTTTTTTTCATTTTTGTCATCTAACTTACGTCTGTACTTTAGCTTTATTGTGCCAGTTTGCTTATTTGGTTTTTGTAGAAATTAAAGCACAAAAAAAAAAAAAAAAAAAGAAAGAAAGAAAAAAAAGTCGAATTCAACATTTTCCTCTTGTTCATTATGGACTCCAAAATGCATTTCTATGAATATCTCAAAAACATTTCTGCAGATACTGCCTTTTACCTTCCCACGGCAGCATTCTGTTTCCAGAGAGCTACGGAAACTATCTTCATTCCTAATTTACTATAAGATTTATTTTTAATGCACTGATAAATCTTACTTCAGGCGCTGAGCCTAGTATCTTATTTAAAAACGAATAATAGTATATGAAATCAAAGTTTACATTTTCCGGGACACCTTTTTTCCATGTTTAATAGGAAAGCTTCTAGATCTTCGAGAAGATTTATTTTCCTTCAATCACAATCTGTTCTGTTTGGGTTTCTTTATTTCCTTGTATCTGATTCTTATTTTTGTGATAAATTTATGCAACTTTTCTTTAGATCTCAATTAATTAGGAACGCTGAAAAGTTGAGAGGGTAGCTTATGTTGATGTTCTTTCAAAACATATTGTACAGTTGTATTAGAAATCTTTTTACTGTAATGCATTGTTTTGACAGATATCGTAAAAACAAAATGTTGACATGCTGTCAAGTTTTATTTTAAATCTAATTATGGATTATATTTTATGGCACATCATTTCCTCTTTATAATTTATGCGTATTTTACGATTTAATTCATACAATAATTAAAAATACAGCACACATATAAGAATTTTACTATTTGTAAAGGAATAAATTTTTCCAATTGAAATAATAATAATTATTATTGATTGGAATAATAATAATCATTATTAAGATAATTAATGTTATTATTAATAACTAGGGCACTTTACAAATCCAACTCGATATTCCTCACGAATCACTGGAACAGTTTCATTTATTCCATTTTAGCTACCTTGCGATCCGAGCTCGTTGTGCTTAACTGTATATATTTACTAATAATGAAGCTGAAAGTCTCTCTGTCTGGATCTCTGTCAGGATCTGTTTGACGCGTATAGCGACTAGTATCGTCTGATTTTTATGAAATTTGGTACGAAATTATTTTGTAGCAGGGGGGTGTGCACCTCGAAGCGATATTTCGAAAATTCGATTTTGTTCTTTTTATATTCCAATTTTAAGAAAATGTTACCGAGCAAATTATCACAACGTGGACGAACAAATTACGAAATTATCATAACGTGGAACCGTAACATGGGCAAGCAAATGAATATAGCAAATTGGCGAGAAATTCATCATTCATTATTTGTAAATATAAAGGCGAACCAAATGACCTGTTAATTTTCTGCTACGGGCAAAGCGGTGCGGGTACCGCTAGTTCAAAATAAAAGATGCGTGACTTTAACTTTTAACAGATATGCATACATGCTTCAAATATTCTATGTACCCAATTGTGCCCTATTGAAATATTTTTTTAGATTATATCTCAGATTTATAGCGGCAGGTGGCCAAATTATTAGGGACATTCGTATTTTCAAGTTTAGACCTTCTGTTTGAAGAAATAAACCACGAAACCTAAATATTTTGTTATTCTTTATTGCTCCTAGTATCATTTATATTGTTTTTGAGACGTGGAAACAAATGTTGTTGACAATCCACTGTGGAAAATTCAACAATTGGCTAACTGCGTAGTGAGAGAAGTAGGAAGAGGAATTGAGTGTCGGGAGGCTTATTTTTTCCTCCTTTTACATATGTATTTTAAAATTTATTTAAATGTTTGTAAGTGATCAGTTCTTTGGAAAAAAATCTCTAAGGTTTTTTTTAAATAAAAAAGCCATATTTTTTTAAAAATCAAAAACCTACCTTTACATTAACACTTCCATTGCATTCACTTTTTCATAATTTGTAGAACTTTTTGTGTCTATCCCTCCGTTAGGTACCAGAGAGTGATATAACCCTCCAATTTGGAAATAATTAATTAAAAACACGTTTTATGAGTAAGTAAATGTTTGAAAAATTCCTTCGAAAAACGTGTTTTTTGTCATCTAAGTTTAATTGATTTTTATTTCAAAACTACATGTTGCATGTACATCAACTTTTCGAGGTTTATATCACAATCATATGTTGAATTACCATTTTTTCAAAGTTTCAAATCTTTTTGACTTAATGCTAATGCTAGAGCTGTTGGCGTAAATAAAAACTTTAAAAACGTGGTTATGAGAAAATCAAGAAGGGAAAAGTATATTTTAATTATAAGCAGTGCATTTGAGTTCAGTAAATTTCTTCTAGTTTTCTCAGTAATTCATCAATTTAAAAAAAAATATCGGATTTAGAAAGAAGAACAATGGGGATCTCTAAATTTCTCAAAATCTAAAAATCGATTTTGTTCAAAAAATAGGATATTCGCTTGTCTTAAATTTATTTAAATGTTTGTAAGTGATCAGTTCGTTGAAAAAATCTTTCAAGGTTTAACTTGTTCTCAGCTGTGACGAAATTTGGATTTTGTTACTCCTTTTTTCCCCATAAATGTTCTTCGTTAAACCACGGGCTCTGTAACAATTCAAAGAGTTCGTCGGATGTTCTTTCTAAAAATAAACTTCCTGGTAAAGGGTCACACGCGTTCGAAGATTGCAAAATTACCAAATGGCAGAGCTCCAGATATGACGCCTTCATTAGTTTTTGCCAAAAAGCACACTCAAAAATGACTTGCATAATAAACAATAACAACAAAAACGAAGTTATTTAAATTTTCAGCTGCATATACTTCTGTAATCTTTAACTATGCAAATAATAAAATTAACATACACTTTTTTAAAAAAGTAAGTCAAGTGATCGTTTTTATTGTATTAAACTAAAAATATCTTGCAATATGGCGTCATTGTTGACTTATATATATATATATATATATATATATATATATATATATATATATATATATATATATATATATATATATATATATATATATATGTATATATATATATATATATATATATATATATATATATATATATATATATATATATATATATATATATATATATATATATATATATATATATATATATATATATATATATATATATAGCTTTAATAAATAAAATATTTTTTATTGAAACCGAAAAAGGGGAACCTTCCACGATTTCGAAATTTCTATATCTTCACATAAAAATAAATCGGATTAAGTGACTATATTTTGGGTTAATCTAACCTGGCAGTGTTGCAATGCTTGGACCAGGATCTTCACACAGTGCTGTCAGGTTAAGTTTGCTCCAACTATAGCTCCAATATAGTCGCAGATCGGCCACTAGTTATAAATCAATTCATTTGTTCAATTCGTTTTTCTAGTTAGTGAAATTGACTCTTATTGCATGTTTGATTCGTATGAATGCTTACAATCCCACAACTAAGAGATTCAAAATGTCTTTCTACGAAACAATAGAGAGCGTTTGTAATAATTATTACCTAAAATTTGGAAAAAAATGTAAATTAAAACATTTTACATTACTTCTGTGTGTAACAGCTTTAAAATTATCAAAAAAAAAAAAAAAAAAAGTCGCACATTTACTGTTAAAAATTATCTATAGTCACTATAAATTTGAATGCGAAAAATTAATTTTCTTCTAAATTTTAATTAATAATCAACATGTATCGTAATTATATTTCAGCAACAAATAACAAATGTATATAAATAATGTTTGAATAATATTTGTATGTAACTCAATCTGATAAAAAATATTGCTTCTAATAACAAAAATATTGCGGATATGTTGTAAATAAAAGTTTCAGATCTATTAAGAGTAAAACATTAACATGAAAAAAAAAAAAAACCTGTCTTCAAACATACACAAGTTTACAAATGCGTGTAAAGTTTGGTACAATAAAAATACGGTGCAAAACATAAGGTACTTCAACATCGAAAAAGTTTGTTAAAAATACCTTACTCTGATAATTCTGAAACAAATTAACTCTTTTTATCCAAATAATGATAATTTCATTTTTTCTCCTTATCATCGACTCTGATACATATTCAGATAAGTAGTGCATGATACATGTTCAGATAAGACCGTACATCAATGCTGATTTAAATGTATCTAATTGTGTCACAGAACGTTCTCCTCAGCGATTACTCAGAGAGAAAAACACGTGCAACGTACGTGGTATCGTTCAGGTAGACAGCAGGTATAATGTGTTTGGTGTGCACGATTGCTTCACGTGTACTAAAGACAAAAATATCACTAAAAGCTTCACCGCTATCGCACCAAAACAATATTTGTTTACGTGCGTGTGGGGTGATTCAAGTATTTGATTGTTCTGGGGAAAACGTCACGATCTAGGTGAAGTCTTTAACCTTTTAAGAATATTTCAAAGCCACATGTAAACCACATGTAATTTTTTTAAAACATTCAGTTATAATTAGTATAAAAACATTTAAAATTTGAGATTTTTAAATTTTTACATTTTAACTTCAATTTAAAAAAGGGTTAAATATTTTTTGAGATAAAATTGAAAACATTTTGTCAGATTGATATTTCAAAAAAAAAAAAAAAAAAAAAAGAGAGACGTTTCTGTTAGCTTGTTATGACCAGAAATTTCAAAGTTATTATCTCTCTCAAGGAATGAAAAAAAAAAAAAAAAACTAATGTAAATTAAGTGCAAGTTTTTTTTTTTTTTGATAATTTTAAAGCTGTTACACACAGAAGTAATGTAAAGTACCTTGAGTACCAATACTGGTCAAGGATTTTATGGTGACTGTGACGATTTTCATGACATTTTTCAATCAAAGATAAATAACTAAATTTTACCGATGCGCATCAACGGTTCGATAATTATGTTTACATATTGTCCCCCACTCTCAATAAGTAGTTAATTTAAAAAACAATAATTTTACATTAAATATGTAATTAGTACACATTTCAAGTCGATATAAGTATTTATAATTTGAGTTTTAAACATAATTTGGAAAAATCTTCCATGTAATTCCGCTGAAAGTAAGGATACTAGAACAATCATTTTTTCATTTATTTATGTACTATGTGTCCTCGTATCTTCTTCACTTTCTTCCTTTTCTTTTTTTTTTCGGGTGTGCATGTTATCAACATTGAATAATTAAAAAAATTATCTAACTGATTCGCATTAATTATTAAATAACTTACTTTTGGTTTCTATATTATTCAGGAGGAAATTTGAAAGATATTATGAAATTATTCCAGTTAATTTTTAATGATATTTCAATTTTTTGTATTTTAAATGTAGAAGTTATTTATCTCTTCGTATTTTACTTAATTTAAAAATGTTAGTATTAATTATCATTATTATTATAGTTAAAAGTTATTATGTAGTTAAAAAATCTTTTAAACTAACAAATTGCGTACTGTAAATTTCATTCTAGCACCTAAAACATTTTTTAGAGTTTATTATGCAGGAATATGCATTAAAAAGTTCGATGTTTCAAAACATCGATATTTTTGAGTGGATGTATTAATACTCACGATGCATTAACTTCGAACATCAATGCTTCAAAACATACATGTTTTTGAATCGATGCATTGATTCCATTGATGCTTTAATTTTGAACTTCGATGTTTCAAAACATCAATGTTTTTGTGTCGATGCATTGATATCATTGATGTTTCAACTTAGAACATCGATGTTTTGAAACATCGATGTCGCACCACCATTGAGCGTTCAGTTTTAGTATTTATAACCGTATCGTTTTGTGTTATCATTGTTAATATTAATAATCGACCAACTCCCTAGAAGTAGCAATTGTAAAAAAAAGTGAATAAAGTTAAGAATTATTAGTTACATGATCTTTGACTTTCTGGCCCATACCTTGGGATTCTTATGAGCTCGATTGTGTGTTATATGAAAAATCCCATTGGCAACCCTGTAATGAAGGTGTTAAAAATATCTCTGGTAATGTACCTAAAATCGTAACACCAGCACGAATAAATCACGTTGCAATCACGCGTTCCATTAAATCCCATTTAACATTGGATAACAAATCGTTCCCTTCCTTTTGAAGATTAGAATACAAAGGTTAAGGTGACAGTTTATTTGCATGTAAACATGGCAACGTCCTAACTCGTCCTTTTTCCTAGGATAGTTTTACTTTTCTTTCACGTGATTTTTTTTTTTTTTTTTTTGCAGTAAGACTTTAAAAATAGAAAGAAACGCAGAGCCAACAGAACCATTTTTCCGGCATACAGAGCTTTTAATTTATGTTATGACTTTAGACTGTACTTTTTAGGTATCTCTACTACCATATCTGTGATGAACTTAATTTGTCTTTTTTCTTGGGTTTAAGCTTTATAGGAAACAATATAACATAAGTGAAGGTAAAATTATCTTAATGGTATGTTTTCTAAAATAGTATAATCCTCGGCTAATTGAATTAGCGGAGTTGAATCTTAGTAGAAAGTTTTATGCACAATAAAAAGTACTGAAACTAAAAATTTTATTATCATAACATCACAAAATGTAAGCTAATCTGAGCGTGATATTATACGCTTTTTAACAACGAAAATAGGAAAACATAAAAAAAATAAACGTACACTAAAATGATGAGAAACATAAAAAAAAAAAAAAAAAAAAAACAAAATTAATTAACTCTACTTCAAAAACATACCCAATGTTAAAAAATATCGGTTTTGCAAAAAGTGGTCGTAAATTTTCTTAATTATTTTCTATTTGGTTCTAAATACAATTATTTTCCGAGCCCAGCACTTTAACCATAAAACGTAAAGAAGTTGACGTTTTTTTTTTTTTTTTGACCAATTGGAAAAAAGCTTTTCATTTTTTTAATGAAATTATACCGTTTTTGATGAGTATTCTTTTTTCTTACTATGAAAAAAAAAATTCGTTTCTCTATTTTTGGATGATAAACTGTATTTCAAGCAAGTAAGTACTGTGTCAAATGAATGATTAATTAATATTTTCTATTAAAATAAGACACATTAATTCTTTCAGCTCTTAGGGCCTTTTTCTTAGTTTTTAATTTTTTTTCTCAAATACAATAACGTAATATTCTGAGGGTGAAGGGGTGAATTCGTACATTTTCCAGTTCTGGAACGCTAATGAAAAATAATTGAATTTTGAGCCGTGACTAACTTTACATGAAAGGAAAATTTATTTTTCCAAAAACAATAAAAGTACCGGAGCAGCAATATTCCCGCATGATATAACTATACCCAGTGGCCTCACGGGGGGGGGGGCAGTCCTTCCCGCGTGTAACCCGTCTGAGCGGTGATACCCAAGATGAAATTGCAAGTTTTTGAAAAATATGAAGCTAAAATGCATTTTTTAGGCGACAAGTTTAAAAATTTCCGGGTGTGAATCCCCGGACCCCCTTGCTCCCCCCCCCCCACTTCATGGTGTGAGTACTATACTCAGGATTAGGTTCATATTGTCAATACTTAGACCAAGTAGTGAGCTCTTAACTCAAAAAACTTAAACCCATTATCTTGCTCCGTGTTTGAAATAAACACAGGGCCATCAATTTCATACACTCAATTACTTTTTTGGCCCCTCGACGCACACATGTATCTAGGGCCAGTTATATAAAAAGCATTCATAGTTTTTATTTGTCTTTTGTACATTATTGTACTTAAAGTTTTGCTATAATAACACAAATGTAGATTTTTCTGAAAATGGGGTTGTTTCCTTCAGTCAGAAGTACTACTTTTAGTCACTGAAATTGATAGAATGAGTAAAAACAAAATAACATGGACACAGAAAATACTTTCATTTTCTCAACAGTTATTTTTTAATTAATTTTTAAAAATGTCCGATTTTGAAAACATTGCGTGGTCTTTATGACGTCACAAATGATGTCCTTTGGTGCATTTTTCACTGCGTTTCCACGTTATGATAATCAAGAAGCGAATTAAAATTGTGCTTTACGCTTGCTATCAACCATATCGTTGCCAATACACGCGAGTAAAGATGCGAATTAAATATTTTGAGCTGTGAATGGCAACACTGAATGACATTTCATCATTTATGATGTCACACGACTGAAGTGTAAACAATAAAAGCGCACCGATTTAAGCATTTTTTAAAAATATTAAATTTAAACAAATTATTTAAAAAATGGTCAGATCCTATGTTTTTAAGCATGCTCTTTCAGAATACAATAATTTTAAAATTTTGGAAACGACCCCATTGTACGAATTTTATGTTTAAGTCGAATATTAAAACTTTTTTATTTTTTATTTTTTTGCGTTTGCAGAGGGGTGACACCTTAAATTTCCACCCCGGGTGTCACCCATGCTAAGGTACGCCACTTATTATACCAACAGTCTCTTTTATTTTTCTCAAAATTTTAATTAAGTGACAACACAGTTCTCCCATCTTACATCATACTACTCCAGATTGTTCATTGATGGAGTTTTCTAGAGAACTCTTGACACAGCTGTCTTCGTAAGAGAGAAAAAGCTCATGTAAAACTGAGAAACGTAATTCTCCGTCTGAGTTGGCTCATGCTCCGTTCACGTGGTGTGTGATGTCAGGGCTCTTAAGTCGTAAATAGAAACAGAAGTCGAAACTGCACTACTTGGCAAGTATGAATGGGTTAGATAAGAAACCGAAGTTTAGTTCCTTCATCAGTCTATTGCAGGTGTTATCAGTTACCATGCGTTTATCAGCTTAACACCACAAAAACAATGTTAAACACACACAAAGAGATATACAAGTACAAAATGTGTTATAATAGTTTTCATACAAAATAATTGAATTATGATGACTATTTTTGAAAAGGTTTATCAGACATATTTGGTGACAATTAGGAACTTGGGAGAGCATATTTATTCCAAGAGCTAATTGAGCTTTGTGTGATAACGAAAATACGCTAGCAAAAATAAGTATTGATTTTTTTTTTTTTTGAGGAAAATTTCGTAATTAGAAAGATTGTTTTCAAAAACACATATCAGTCACCTTTGTACACAATTGAAAATTTGGGGTAGTAAATTATTTTCATGACTTAATTGAGCTTTTCCGATAAAATGTATCTATTTGAAAGAATAAAATTTGATAATGTTATTAGTAACACAATAAAATATTTTTTACCAAGAATTTCTCCAGCCTTAGAGCACGAGTACAAGGATAAAATGAGATTTTACAGATTTGCAAATATGCAACTTATGATTTTATAAAACAGTGAAAAGGCGAAGAAGACATTGCGTAAAACATAAAATTTCGACAGTGTAAGTTGAGGAAATCTCAGATAAGATCCTAAGGATCAGAAGAGCAGAAAGTTACATATATTTATTCTTCAAAGTATTTTATCGACTCGTTTTATGCATAATACCAACAGTCCGAATATGACATCGAGAGACTAGTTTCGTCCCTGATATGGACTCATCACTCTGGAATAGGCAATAACCGAGATGGTGGCAGATGTTCTCTCATTGAAAATGCGATTGCCAACAATTTGGTAACTAAAACTGGCAATGCTAGATTACTTTTAGCTGCCAGTTTGTTAGCAATCACAGTTTCGATGAGAGAACATCTGTCTCCTTCCCAGTTGTTGACCACTCCAGATTGACGAGCCCATAACAGGGACGAAATTGGAGTCTCTCGATGTCAACTTAGCTGTCGGTATTTTGCATATAGTTCTGCCTTAGCCTTGGTCTAATGGCGGTAACTTACTGCTTAAATTATCTTTAGTTACTTATTTTAAAAACGAATTTAACAGCAAATGCTTATTTAAATATGGTTTAGTATTTTTTAACTGAACTCTAATAAATAAATTAGGCATTTTTGATAATTTTAGACACATGAAAACTATTGTGCCTTTGAAATATTTTCTAGTAAATTTGTAGAGAAAAAAAAACTGCCTTCAGTAGAATGTGAAGGAAATTACTTTAGTAATTGTTGTGATCCGTACAATACTATGTAGCTGTTTTTTTCGTTCATGTTTTTCCGGTAACTGGTTCATTGAGCTTTACTTCAGTAAAGAAATTGGTTGCATGTTTATTTCAATTGAATTTGATGAACTAAAAAAGAAAAAAGTGCTCAGTTTAAAATACTTCCTCCTTTTAAATTACTTTTTAAAAATGTTAGAATGTAATTAGGGTCGTTAATCAATTATCGGTGGCAAAATTAAAAGAATTCCTACTTTTAATTATGAGTTTCTCAAGGATGCTTTTAAATTGATTTTATAAATGTGTTGAAAAAAAGATATGAATCTCACAAGGCTATTTACATTAATGAAATAATTCTTTTTTCTTTTTTTTCATATTTTGTTCAGAGCTTCGTGCAACATTCCGTGCTTTTTAAGTTTAGTTTTGTGAAAACACTTTATTTACATCTTGAGAAGAAACTGTTTGACTAGAGATAAAATTATATTAATTTTCATAGCATTTTCCTGAATAGAAGTTCCCAAACCGTTTTTTTTTTTTTTGCGTCAAAAACGTTTCAGAAGATCAATTCAAACTTAAGTCTTAAGTTGCAATTCATGTAGTACACGCAAATTTTCAAGTATATTCTCAGATGTTACTTTCAA
Source organism: Uloborus diversus (assembly GCF_026930045.1). Classification (NCBI taxonomy): domain Eukaryota; kingdom Metazoa; phylum Arthropoda; class Arachnida; order Araneae; family Uloboridae; genus Uloborus; species Uloborus diversus. The sequence goes on along the minus strand of NC_072731.1, from coordinate 240,277,483 downwards.
AGTTCAAATATGTTGTTTTAACCAATTAATGAACATAAAAAATAAATTACAAGTATTAGAAATAGAGGGAAAAGTCAAGCATAAAATACTTGCAGTGACCGAATAAGCACTATTCGCGTGTTTGTGAATTTGTTTATTTAACCGCCACGACCGAATATCATTTGTTGAATTTACGTGAAGAATTTTTGAAAGTATTAAAACGATAAGTGTAAGAATTTATGTATAATTTTTCAATAAACATCAATGGCAGCTGCGCGCAATTCAGGTTGAACTTCTGATAAAATCCTCCTTAAAGTTGCTTTTCTAAATCGCATATATTTATCTACAAACAGTAAAATGTATTTTTCCACAAGTAACTAAAATTAAAAATATTAAAAACCCCCGACTGAATCGCAAATGTAGAATCAAGAGGGATAATTGAAAATCCTTTTAAAAGCCTTGTATTATTAAAAATCAATTATTAGTATTTTATTTGTTTACAAATAGAAACTGGCAACAGATAAAATTTTGAATCATTGCTTTTGATTTCCTTGTCGGCCAACAATGAATTCGGTTACTAATTGCTTGAATAAAGGCTTAGCCGTACTTAAAATCTGCTTTAAAAAAGCGTTATAATTCGAATTCTATATAACATGGAAGTTTCAAACACATTCTATCAGTCTCAGAAAGAAATACTCTTTATTTTGGTGCTAAATTTTAAAATTTTTAAATATGTTTTCACTGCAAAAATCGCAAAAAACCTTTTGGAAGTTTTTAATTAATATCTTCGTTAATTAATGTCATCCGAAGACGCAACCTAGGTAAGAACACTCTCGTCTCTTCTTTCGAACAAAACTTTTTTTTTTCCAAAATCGGTCCATCCATGTACGCGCTAGAGTGCCACAGACAGACACACAGATACACAAACACGTCAAACTTATAACCCTCTTCCTTTGTGTGTCGGGGGTTAATAAAATATCTTTCCTCATTTTGATCAGTATCTTATAACCAGAAAGCAAGTAAACACTTGTTTGTTAATTGTGTGTTGTGAATACTTGTTTTTGATTATTTAGTTTCAGCAATAGGGCTTTAATAATATAATTTTAAATTTGAACCTTTATCTTCAGCAAATAGAAAACAAATTAGAGAAAGGCGAAAAATTGTCAGAAGTACTGAAATAACTTATGCCCCTTACTTCGGATGAGAAGTATGCCTTTGATATTTGAATTTTTGAAGTTCCAAAATATGGATTGAAATAAGATTGCAAGTATCTCTCTGTAAAATAGTGTACGCATAGGCAAATATGTGTAATTTTTTTAATGAAAAAGAGAACTAAAAAGAATGAAAATATGTTTTTTATGCCTAGTCATTTAGATGGCCAAAGTAGCTGAAGATTTAGATAATTTCTAAATGCAATTTTGTTTTTTGAAAACCACAGGTAATTTGTTTGAGGAACACACTAAAAAGAAGAGCTTCTCATCCTAAAGCTTTTTGCCTTTTAATGAATTAAAAAAGTCAGTTTTTGGTTGAAAAAACTGCATAGTAATTTGAGATTTTGAACAATTTTTTAAACATTTTCTTAAAAAGAGGGGCAATAAAGGCTAATTTTTTTGCATCTAAGATAAGAAAAAACAAAAGATTTGAAAATAAATAAGTAGAAAAATTTGCATAGTAATTTCAGAGTTTCGGTAATTTTCTTAAAATATTTTTTTAGACAAGAGAGCAATAAAAGCTCATTTCCTTGCATTTAAGTTAAGTAAAAAATAAACAAAAATAAAATTTGAAAATAAATAAATAAAATAAAATAAAGGAGGAGGAGGGGAGGGAGACCATTCAGAATGTTTCAGAATGTTCAAAAATGTCTCTGCGGATAGTATCATATTTGACCTTTATGTGCATAACTCTGTTATGTTCATGTTGCATCAAAAGAAAAGTTGAGAAAAACAAGAAGATTCTTCAAATTAAGCCCTCATCTCTCAATGAAAACAAAACTGAACTCATTTTAATTAAAAGCAATGAAACTTGTAATTATTGTTTAACATTAAAATCCCAGATAAAACATACGCAGAGATCAAAATCAAGCAGCGCATTCAGAAGTCTAATCACATTATTAACAGAGATTATTTAAATGAAATTTAGCGATACCCCTTCTCCGTTACTATTTTTGAACCTTGGCAGAAATTGAATTTACAAATCATTCTTCCATCACGTGGTGGGGGAGGACGAACTTAATCACGGTGTAAGCGAATGTTTTAGAAGATGCTTGAAACCATCTGCTCCTATAGAACACATCTAGACTATTATTATTTTCTTTTTTTCGTGTTTGAAAGGTGCTTACCTTTTCGAGTATCATATTCAGAGTTTAAGGGTGATAAAGTGAAAGAAAAGTTCCCGAAACTTTTTGTAGGACATAAAAAAAGAACAGGAATTTTCTGTATCAAATCACGCATTGCGTTCGTGGGAAACAAAGTTCATAAAATTTACAGCAACGTAATCGTTCAAATGCATTGAAACATTTGCACATGTCTTATGATGAAAGTATCAATTTTTATCAGAATTTACCACCACTTGAACGAAGTTGTAGTTATTTTTTTTCTTTTCTCGACAGAAATCGGCATGATACCAGACAATGTAGATTCTATGAGATCCTATGTTGATCCAAGTTGCCGCTTAATTCGCTTATTTAGAACTTCCGTTCTGTTTCAATTAGTTGGTAGATTTTTTGCTACTACTTGAATTATGAACGCATTTTGGGAGATATTTTAACTTTACCTTTCATGTGAATTTGCTATAGATTGTCCGTCTGAGAGAAAGAAATTTTTTAAATTCAAATTTTGCTGTAGAGAACAAAAGTTTATTAAGTGATTTGTGATTCATGTCTTTATAATTTAGTAGGAAATAAAATACTTATTCTGTCTAAATTATAAACGAAAAGATCACAAATTACAAGAAGAGTACATGTCGAAAAATGTGCATAAAAATTTATATTTTTGAAGATATTTAAAAACCAAATTTAATTAAAAGTATTTTAATATTCGGCACGTCTTAAATGTCAAATCTTCCTTCAAACGAGGTAATGAAATTTGCAGGTATGAAACATACAAAATTGTTAGAAATTTATAAGTGAGATGAAATTCAAATACAGTCGATTCCCGCGATTCAACTTACGTGAAATGTCTACTACGCGAATTTTTTCCGAGTAACGAATTTTAGAGCTAACGCGAATTCCTCGTCCACAATACGAATTTTTTTGGAAGGAAATATCGGCTTCGTTATTGGCTACTAAATATTGATTTCATGACTATTATTACATCCCTTTAGCATCACTGACAGCGAAAGTTCTCACATCAAACTAGTCTCATCGCATTGTTAGTGCATCAAATAACCACTTAGTATCTTTATTTTATTTTAGTTTTTTTCATTCTAAATATTAAAGTTGATGAAATGTAATGACACGTCAGTGTGCTGTTTTATCTAAAGACCAAAAAAGAAAAAAAAAGGGTTAAGATTCTCGATATGCTTGAACAACTACAAAACGTCGTCGGTAGCACGACAAAAAGTATATGAGTGAATCTTCCATATGTACAGTTAAAAGTCAAAACAAAAAGATATCTGTTAAAGTTCAGAACTTAGTTTTAGTATTAAAGCTTGCAGAGTCTAAGCAAAGTAAATAGTATGAAAATGAAAGCTGCTCTTGTACTGTAGATTGAAGATATCAGGAAGATAGGCCGTTGATGCCTCTAATATAAAAATTATTAAAGAAAAGGCGAAGCAACCGTATTCAAAAATGTGTTAGATAAGAATAACGATCTGATCATGGAGCATAAACCATCATTTTATATCTCATAAATATTATTACTATATCTACTCTACAGTACTATAATAGTGCAGCATTTCATTATTACATACTGTGGGTACCATGTTTTATTTTGTGTTTTTCCCTTCCGTCGGTCATTCATTTTGTGCATCTTTAATTATTTTAAGTTGAATAAAACAGCTTTTTTTTATCTTTTAAATACAGTAAAAGTTCTGTTCTTTATGTAAGAAACTAATGTATAGTTGAGGAATGCTTGAAAGCAATTTGAAGAGCTGTTTACAAATGTCTAAAAAAATTTGGTATGTTCCTAAAAAATTTGAAAAACATATTTTTCCACAACGCGAAATTTTGACTCACGCGAGGAGTCTTGGAACGCATCCCTCGTGTGAGTCGGGATTCGACTGTATAGCAAAAGGCAAAACTGGAAAAAAGACAAAAAAACTAATAAAGTGAAAAACCAATCATTATGGGTTTTGCGGCTTGAATGATTTTTCAAAACATATTTAGTGTTTTTTTAATGGAATTTGCATATTATGTGCAATGTAGGGCTTAAATTCTAACAAAAGAAGAGTAAGAGCCCTATTCCAGTTCGTTATAACGTATTTTAATGCAGAAGTAGACTTGAATTCTGTCCAATATGTAAAAATTCACATAACGTTGGAAAGAAGAAAAGGAGTCCAACTCCCGTGAGCGCCCACGAAAATTAACCCCTGGTGTAAAAATCTGATAGAAGATTGTGCAGCTACGTTTTTTCCAAGGTGTGAAGGTGTGAAAATATTTCTAAACATTTTTAAAGGTGTAAAATTCATTTTGGAAGAGTGAAATATACGAAAACAGCAAACGATAATAATAGTTAATTCCATTTAAAAAAAAAAAAAAAACAACTGACTTTCTAATTATGAAATGGCAGCAGGTAGAAGGAAGAAAAGCGTATTATTTTGCTTTTTAATATTTCGAGTTTTTGACATTTTATATTTAATAAATAATGAAACATTCAAATCTAATACAGTGGATTCTCACTATTCTGAACACTCATGGGACCGAACAAAAGTCGTCAGATTATGGGGCTGTTCATTACATAGGGATACTGGAAATGCATGTGTATGTATTCAATTGTATTAACGGACTATGTTCAGTTGTTTGTCAAGTGAGTTATACCAGATTTTGAGATAAAGGTGCTGAATTTTGGATTGACACAACAAGTGCAATGTCCAATTAAACTCAGTAGGACCTAAACTCTTTCTTTCTTTCATAATTTTTAAAGTTTTACATAACATTCAACTATAAAATATTACAAAAAGTTATCTGTACAATACCTGGTAAAAAATGAATAATTTTAATATGTTTTTGCATTGTGTGTTCTCGTGCAAAGTACGTGTTATCATCCAATTGTTTAAGTGCAAAGGTTTCCAGGTGATTCTCAGCCGCATATTGATTGTAGGTGACAGTACTTTAAAGGTCTTGAATACTACTTGATGCAACGGTTGGATTTTTGAAATACGCAATTCTTTGCCAGAAACTTCAGGATCATATTTCTCAGCTGAATGATTTTATGTCATGCAGCAATATCCGCAAAAATTCTTCTTCTTCTTCCTCTCTTCATCTCTTAATGCTCTTCAATCACTGTGTTGAAATTGTAAAGGTGTTTCAGTTTTCCAGTTTAGCTCATAGGAATTCCCAAGTACTGATGGTGAACATGTTCAGTATATAGAGAGGTACACTGTTAAAAATTTTCCAGAAAATTTACGGTAATTGTTACTGGCATCCATGTTGCCAGTAACTATTACCGTAAAAATCAAATGTTACTGTAAAATTTTACGGTTTCCTTGGTAGGCCGCAGCAACCAATTGGCGCTGGGATCGCTTATTTCTCCGGTAAAAATTACCGTAAAAGTCAGCGATGCGTTAGCCCGCCATTTTACAGTAACAATTACCAGAAAATCTTCCTGAATTCTTATCAGTGTACTACACTGTAAAAACGATTCAGAAACGTTCCAGGAATATAATAGGCAGCTGATGTGCCCACTTTATGCCAGTAACATATCTCGCAAAAACCAGGAAAGTTTTCCGCTAAAATTCAATAATCTTCCTGAAAAATCCAGAAATCTTTCCGTTTAAAGCCTTTGTGTCTCTGAAAGTTCACACTTATCTCTAGTAGAGATAATATTACAGCTTGTCACCTTCCTGATTTATCAAGACAGTGCCAAAAGCAGCACTGGGAGCATCGCCATAGCTGAGCTAGAATTGCAAGTAAGTATCAAGCATCTCACTTGCAATTCTGGCAAAGCTACGAAGTCCATACCTATTCGCTCCCTTTGAGAGTTTAATCAGCATGGACGAGCCGTAAATGAGCTGAAGCCGATACACCTTATAAATGCTCTCAGTTAATCTTTAAACTGGGAGCTAAAACTATTTTTTACAACAGAGAGAAGTCTGCATTCGTGCAACTGGTAGCAATTCAGGAAACTTTTTGTGAATGATACTTGATATTTCCAGGAAGTGGATAAAAACCATTGGAATCCCGAAAGGTTACACGGAAATAGTCAGTAATGTTTCTGAATTTTTTTACAGTGTAATTGAAGAGGGCTAAACATAGCGTTCATAATACTGGGGTGTTCATATTATAAAGTGTTCAGAGTACAGATAGGTCAGCCTATCTTAATTCTATACAGTTTTGTCAGGACCCTCAAAATGTCTTCAGAATATCGGGGCGTTCATATTAGAGAGTGTTCAGATAGAGAGAGCCCACTTTATTGTAAAGTTCAGTTGCTTTCCCTCCCTCATTTTCCGCGACGACAATATTTTATTTAGAACTCAAAGCATGAAAATACTATAGACTCAATTTTAAGTGCGTGAAATAAGGTAGTAAAAGAATCATTTTACGGTATTTTTGACATTTATGTAGAGCCCGTAACGTGACCTTTTTTTTTTTGCCATAACTTTTTAATTTACTGTTTGATTTGCAAATTATTTTAATTTGAGTTGGTGTGTTGGTGGGAAAAGCTCAAAATAAAATAATATGCTAATCAAACGGTAAATTAAAAAGTTATGGCAAAAAAAAAAAAAAAATGTCACGTTACGAACTCTACATAAATGTCAAAAATACCGTGAAAAGCTGGAGAATATTTTGTGGATGGAAAGTAGACCATACCTCCTAGCATAATATAAGCCGGGAGTTTACGTTAGTAGCACTTTTACTCACCAATGCTTTATGAAAATTTAAATTTCGCAAATTACGTGTAACGTGGTTTAAAAATTCCCTTTTCAAACTTAATTATTATAAAAGTTACTTGCGTGTTATTTCTTGGCCGTGACTGTAAATAACACACCACGATCCCTAAATGCTTGCGTGAAACTTTAATTTTAAACGGAAACTTAATTGCAACAATGTAAGAACATTTTTGAGCATCAACTCCACCTAAGAAACCATGCACTTTTGCATGTTTTAATGTGCTCTACATTCATGTTCTGATATCCAAACACCAAACAGCTACGAGTATATATTGAAATTTACAGCATTTATTATACATTATTTGAATTCACAAAAAAAAAATCGTTTCGTTTTTGAAAAATAAAAATAAATAAGTAAATAAATAAATAAATAAATAAATATATATATATATATATATATATATATATATATATATATATATATATATATATATATATATATATATATATATATATATATATATATATATATATATATATGTTTCAAGTGGAAATATTTATGCCTTCTATAGATGAAGGAAATTTCGTCCTATTGCTACATAATTTAAATTACCGAGTTTTGGAAATTTAATATTTTAGATCATTAGATTAGCTAGAGATCTGAATGAAATTAAATTCTGTTTGCTTTCTACAGTTTGTTAGTACAAGTATTTTAATATTGTTTCCCGCTGTGGAAGTACAAACATTTTATTTTCAGTTTAAATACAAAAAATCAGGGGCACCTTGTTAAGAACTCAACCTCCCCCTCCACCCTCAAAAAAATAAAGTAAAAAATAAAAATAATAATGTGCGAAATAAATTAAAAAAAATAAAATAATAGATGTATTTTTTTTTTTTTTTTTGACTTGTATGTTAAATTCGAATAGTCTAGGTACACATAAAACAGAAAAATGACATTGATTTGCATAGGAATGTAACGCAATCAATGTAGGTATAAAAAATTTGCGTATTATATATTTTTTAAATCTTTATCAGCTAGAGAATTCCAGAGCTATTTTTGTGCTATCCAACTCTTTTCATCTACTTCAGTTTTAAAGTAGATTCTTGACATTGAATGCGTTGAAAGATAAAATCAGTTTGAGCTCTACTTAGTTTACTTTTTTCTTTATTTCTCTGGTTCTTGCTTTCAGTAGATGTTTTCAGTATGAGAAGTAGAATCTAGAACTTTCCTTGTTGTTATTTATTGATTAATCTTCAAATACAGATAGATAATTTGTATTAATCGTTTATGTTGTAACGATGATTTTGTGCATAAATGTTTGCTCACTATCAAAAATCTAAATGGTCAGAATGACATTTTACTTCTCTGCATTTTAGTGTTTAGTGAAAGATATGAAATAAGAATTATACTTTAGGTTGCATGCTAAAAATGCATTAAAATCATATTTTTCAATTAAAATAAAACTAGTTTTCTTCAGTTGGGGGAGGAGGGATGTATTCATCGTGTAGTACTTTTAAAAAAAGATAAATTATAATGTTATGGATTTTTTTAAAATGTACTTGGTAATGTTTCCTAAACAAAATGCTATTGGGTGTATTTTACGCTCCGCACTAAAACTAGTTTGCTTATTTAGTTAACCTTTTTATTTATTGATGGAAACAAAATATTTTATTATTTATCAAATAAGTAACTGACAATATTGCAATAAATATAAAGATTTTATTATTTTTTTTGTACGTCATAAAAAATATGTGTATCATAATTTGTCCCATCAATTGCTTTCCATGTTAATTTTACATTAGGTGAAATAATGGAATTTTTGCAAAATTATTGGCAAAATAAAAAAAGTATTCAAAATTAAAGATAAGTAAATATGAAAATAAGTAAATGAAAAAAAAAAAAAAAAAAAACTTAAAGGGTGTTGAAATTGGAAAAATATAACTGAGAGTAATCACTTTATTTAGTGTTTTCCTTTCGTTGACATTTTTATTGTATTAAAACAATTAAATTACGTCCATTGTATTTAATTTCCTAAACAGCAAACGATGTATGTAAGTTAAATTTCCTTTATTTTCTTCTTAAATCCTGCATTACTTCTAATCACTCAAACACCACGTACCTGAATCAGCCGATTCCCAAGTAGTTTGAATCATTGAGAACTTCTGCCGTACTTTTGTTTGTATTACTTAAGAGTTTGTATCAAACATAATATTGCGATTCGTATATTTCAAAAAAATAAAAAAAATTCTCCCCATTTTCACTCCAAACCTATTGCGTTGTTTAAATGAAGTTGCTGACTAAAATATGAACGAAATTTTCTTTTCAATCCGAAAACTCAAAATAAAAATTGGCTCCCATCTTGCTACTGGCTAAATTACATCTAACGGCAAGTACGGATACCCTGGAGTACAGTGTAGTGCAGTAAATTTCACTGATATAACTAAATTCTTAGTGAGTAACTAATTTTTTTCCTTACGTAAACTCAATTTTTTCAATAACATTAATTCATAACAATAATTTCGATTTCAAAATATATAAGCAACTATATTTCATTACTACTACTAAAACTCTAAGCAAGGAAAATTAATTTTAGTATAATGAATATTAATGAAGATGAATTACATTAATTACATCAATGCTTTAATTAATTTAAATTTTTGCTACAGAACGTTTTGACGACTTCAGCAAAACTGAACAAAATTTATGAATCAACTAATTTATTCTCCTGTAAACATGACCCAGTCTTTCCACAGAAATCACAAAAGCATAATTAACTAGACGTTAAATCCCGGTTATCACTAATTTGCCATTTCAACTGTGCTTGTGCGCGGACTTAGCTTTTTTGGGTTTTCTGTTTTAATATTTCGTGTTGTTTGTTTATATCTAGGCTGAGCTAGAGACCCAATAAATTAATGAATGCGATTAAAATATTTTTACAGCGATTTCTGGATATGTTACATGAAACTGCGGATATTAATATACCTGATAATCTTTATAGTAAAAAAGAAAAAAAAATGACACTTCAATATTTATTGGTTTGGAAATATTTATTTAACATAAACGTAAAACACGTTGTGTACTTCGAAAATATTTGGAATTTGAGGACAGATAACTGTCTTTTATGGATATTATGCGTTAGGCGTAAACAGCTTAGTATTATACATTTTTATTTAGGTTTGAGGGTTCGGCTTTGTATTAGAAGCGATGCTGTAATTCTAGTACACTCTTCTGAGGTTAAAAATTTGGCCTTGAAAGGGATAGAAAAATCAGACACCGAATCTTTTAACAATTAAGACGCAAAACTCAGTCTTTACCGAGGCGTAAAAACTACTAGACGTTAAATCCCGGTTATCACAAATTTGCCATTTCAAATGCCCTTGCGCACTGATTTAGCTTTTTGGGCTTTCGGTTTTAAGATTTCGTGTTGCTTGTTTACATTTAGGCTGAGTGAGAGTTCCACCAAATTAATGAATGCGATTAGTATATTTTCACAGCGATTTCGTGATATATTATATGAAACTACGGATATGAATTCGATAATCTTAAGAGAAAAATGAGACTTCGATGTTTATTAGTTTGGAAATATTTATTTAACATAAATGTAAAACATGTTGTGTACTTCAAAAATGATTGGAATATTAGTACAGGAATCCGTCTTTTGCGGATATTTTACGTTAGGCATAAACAACTTAGTATTATACATTTTTATTTAGGTTGAGGGTTCGACTTTGCATTAGAAGTGATGCTGCAATTCTAGTACGCTCTTCTGAGGTTAAAAATTTGGTAATGAAAAAGGACAGACAAATCAGACACCGAATCGCAGAATTCAATCTTTACCGAGGCCTAAAAACTAAATCAGAGAAAACTTTGTGATTTCTAATTTTTATCTGATGCCATCTCATATTTATTAACAAATTTAAAATGTCTGTAATTAATTTTAGCAAGATTTTTGAAATCAGCTAAGTCCGCGCGCAAGCGCAGTTGAAGTGGCAAATTTGTGATAACCGGGATTTAACGTCGAGTGTAAAAACTAAATCAGAGAGAGCTTTGTGATTTCTAATTTTTATCTGATGCTACCTCATATTTATTAACAAATGTAAAATGTTTGTAATTAATTTTAGCAAGATTTTTGAAATCAGCTAAGTCCGCGCGCAAGCGCAAATGAAATGGCAAATTTGTGATAACCGGGATTTAACGTCGAGTGCATAATTACCGTATCGATTCATTTGAAAATAAGTCAGCTGCTAGTTTTTACCATGTGCTTTCTTGTGCAAATTTTTTCATCTATTCACTTAGACACACTAAATTTTCCAAGGAGGCTTAAGTTTTATTAAATGACCGCCATTTGCTTATTATGATTAAAGGACGTAAGGTAAAATACAGTGGACGCCGGTTAATTGAATCAATGGTTAGTTGAATCAGCCACGTTAATGAATCAAATTGTCAAAAACAGAATAAAATCCAGCTTTATTGAACACTGTAAAAACGATTCAGAAATGTTTCCGAGAATTAATGGGCAGCTGATGTGCCCAATTTCTGCCAGAAACATACCTTGCGAAAACCAGGAAAGTTTTCCGCTAAACACCAGTAACCTTCCTGAAATTATCCTTGAATCTTTCTGAAGATTATGCAGATCTCACGGATTAAAGCCAGTTTAGAGATTTCGAGGGAAACTCGGTAGGTTTAATACTTCTCAACGGTAATACAGATCATTATAACCTTCCAGTGTTACTAAGAAAGTTCTAGAAGTATCAATAGAACCATGGTCAAAGCGCTAAGGCAGAATTGCCAGCAAGAACCAGGCACCTCCCTTGCCTGAAACTCGTATATTGAAAAGCTGCAGCTATCCAGAGATTTATTCACTCTCATCGGAAGCCTAGTCTACCTGGATGAGCTATAACCAAATTAAAGACGACACACTCAATAAATACACTCAGTTAATCTTTAAAGTGGTAACTAAAAATATTTTTCTCATCAGTGAGGAGTCTGCGTTTGTGCAACTTGAAGCAATTCAGGAAACGTTTTTGCAACGATAATTGATTTTACGGGAAATAGTTGAATACCCGCCAAATCCTGCAACGTTCTACGGAAATAATCAATAACGTTTCGGAATTTTTTACAGTGAATAAGCCGCTTCATATAATCAGCCGCTTTATAGAATCAAAGTTGCTTAGAACAAATGTGATTCATATGAGCGGCGGCCACTGTACTGTTTGAGACTAATTGGCTGCTTCTAAGTTTCGGGGGATATTGAATCCGATTATAAAACTAGTATGTTGTGGCCATCACGAAACTTTCTTCTATATCTTTCTTATAATTCTGATCCCTCCCCATGCTTAACGAAGAAGCAATATTCCCAACAAAAACAAAATTACACATGCCAAAACTTGACGACCATTTCAAATCCTGATTTATCTCAAAAGCAAAGCAAAGAATGAAAATTGAAAATTGTTTTAAAAGCCTTGCTTAAAATAATTACAAACATTTATTTATTAACAAACACAAAGTGGCAACAGTTAAAATTTTTAAATCATTGAGATAATATTTCTGATCCTTTCCATGCAATTAAAAGCACGAGATAAACGCAGACGATAGTCTATTCCAATTTATCTTTCTTATTGTTGCAATTATAAAGCTACTTTTATTCACAAAAAAAAAAAAAAAAAAAAAAATCAGTCCCTCATGGAGCGATTGGCGCCAAAATTGAACCAACGCCTGTTTACATATGGATTCATATTTATTCCAAATTTCATCTAGAACGAAGCATTACTTCTTGAGATATGGCACTCACAATGGAAAAAAAAGAACGTTCGATTGCACCACCCCCTTTTCAGCTGTTGACGCCAAAATAGAATTATTTCTTATACCTTCTAAGGACTACTTGTTGATAAATTTTTGTTTGATTACGTTCATTATTTCTTGAGATACAGCAGTCACAATTGACAACAAAAAACGTGCTATAGCTCAACCCCCGTTTGAGCTATTGACACCAGAATTGAATCAGGACCTGTACCTGTCAGGGGCAACATATGGACCAAATTATGTTTGATTCCGCCAGTTACTTCTTGGGGATTAGCAGTCACGCAAAACTCAAAAAACGTTCCATTGCTCCATCCCCCTTGGAGGAATTCGTGCCGAAAACCAATGGGCACAAGTTCACATAGGGGCACATACGTGTACCAAATTTCGTTCGGTTTCATGTGGTAATTTTTGCTGTAGAGCGGTCACAAAAAACTGGTCACACACATACGTGACACGGACACACACACACATACACGAACACACACACACACACAAACATTTTCCAAAAATGGTCGAAATGAACTCAGCACACCTCAAAACGTTCGAATCCGTCAAAATTCGAAATTCGAAAATTTGCACGAATCCAATACTTTCTTCTATATATTAGATATAGAAGAAAGTAAAAAGAAGTTGTGTTTCTAAATTTGATTTTTTTTCATGAAATCTGTTTTCTGGCACCTTTTTTCTAGTCGGCAAGCTAGGCAACGTTTGGAAACTTTTCAAATCTTATAGGATACAAGATTTTACAGAAATATTTCCGTGTCTTTACGTTTCTTGTTGCTTCTCTAACCTACTGTTTAGTTAAAAGCTGAGAGCAGATGGTATAAACACAGCTGCTCAGATTACTACTCAGTGAACATTAAATAAATACCTTTGTGTTTGAAAAGTAAAATGAGATGTATAAATATTTTATTACACAAAATTTTCAGATTACTACAGGCACGTGTTTCATAGTTTCAACGAACCCCTTTTTAAGTGTAATGAAGTCTGAGTTTCAGAATGAAAAGTCATCCGTTTTTTTAACGTTCTATAATAATTAAACATTCTGTAATGTCTTTTAGAGAAAAAAAAAACGAACAAAACGGGGAGTCCCTAAAATTTCAAGAAAGAAAGGTTTTGTAGTCAATTGATTTGGAAAAAATCTTTTTGAACCTTCCTGTTTAGAAAATACTAAGCGCTTTTTACTCAAGGTTGAAATTATAATTTGAGGCTATAGACAAGAAAATTGTAATTTAGGAATGGCTTTGGCAACGAATATTTCATTTAAGAGTTTATTTTGGAATTTTTGCGATTCCAAACGAGCTTTACGTAATACATAGTAGACATGACTGATAAAATATGGCTGCTGATTTTTAATATTTCCGTTTTCGAAAGTTCAAAAAATGTTGACCAACCGGTGACATCGATACATCTTTTTCGCTACAGATCACGCCACTTTCACTCATCCATAGCGTGCAGAAAAAGATTTCAGCTAAATTAATATTTTTGTTTCCATGGTGACGAAGAAAGTAATATCAGTCCTGGAGAGCAAACCGTTCGGATAATCGACCTAATTCCAAACCTTAGCAAAGTTTTACTTTTAAATCATGAATAAAATTAAATTGCTTGTAAACTGTTTAACAAATGTTAGTTCAAAGGCTCCTTCACTTGAAAATTGAAGCATGATTTTTGAACTTAGTAACAAAATTTAGTTGAACTTTTGCTTCTTTTATTAACAAACTAGTGGTACCCGCACGGCTTTGCCCGTAGTAGAAAATTAAAAGGTCTTTTGGTTCGCCTGTATATTTACAAATAATGTATGGTGATTTTCTCGCCAATTGGCTTGCCCATGTTACAATTCCAAGTTTGGTAATTTACTCGTCCATCTTATGTTATTTTTGCTCGGGAAAATGTTCTTAAAATTGGAATAGAAAAACAACAAAATCGAATTTTCGAAAAATCGCTTCGAGGTGCACACCCCCAAGCTACAAACTAACTTTGTTCCAAATTTCAGGAAAATCCGCAGAATGGTCTAGGCGCTATGCGCGTCACAGAGATCCAGACAGACATATATTCAGGCAGAGGGACTTTCAGCTTTATATTAGTAAAGAATACTTCCAACTTTTTAAAAAAGCTCTGTTAACAACATTATGGTGTGGTGGTTTGTGATTAGCTATTGAGATAGCTCTTATAGTTAAAGTTGTAAATAACTTATATTTTAATGTAATATCGGATAATGTGAGGCAACGGGAAATAGTTAAGGTAATTTGCCGTTTCTTCAAAATGAATGACTGGAAATTCGTTTTGAAAATTACTATACATAAATAAAGAAATATTTCTCGTATTTTATAACAAAACTTGAGTTGAAACATTATTTTTCATTTTGATAGTAAATTTGTGCTTTCAAAAAGAAGTGAATTTTTAAAAATTTTCTCCTTGTATGGGACGAAGTGAAAAATGAAATATTTTTTTAATGAAATATTTTCTATTAAAAATGATTTTTCATAAAGTAAATGAACAAATAAATTAATTAACATTTTTTAATGCAGTGTCATCAGAAATCATTGAACCTCTTTTTTTTTTGACAGTCATATGGTTTAAATTCTTAAAAGGCATTTCAGAGCGTTAAATATTGTCCCACACATATTAACTATTTTAAACTATTACATAAAATACGCATTATGTAGTATCTGAATTTACGTTAGAAAATATGCTACTTAGTTTGTCTGCCACAGATACTTTTCAAACACTTGCTACTCGATCAAATCAAATTTTTGTTTCAATGCAATACTTTTATTAATTTACATAAACAAAACTTTTGTTTAATGCAATGTAGCTAGAAATCATTTAACTACTTTATTGCCAGTCGATGACTTTCATTTTAAGAACTCGTTTCAGATTAGTAAATGTTGTTTTATTCATATCAATAATTTTAATTCTTATATGAGATTCCTCTTATATAAGAATTAGATGATAGACTATATTATATAGACAAAAGAATATTTGAATTCACAATAGAAAATATTCTACTAGGTCTGCAGAAAATATTAGCATTAATGTCGATTAAGCATCTGATTTCTCTGCCATGAAATTGTTACTCTAATCAATTTGGCATTGCCAGAGCCCGACTAAATAAAAGTGAGGACCAAAGCCCATAATAATTTTGGGGCCTCCTGAAGGCTATTATTTTAAAAATGTGTATATTTTTTGTATAGTTGTAATGCTATGCATAATTCTTTAAGTAATTTGGGGCCCCTTAGGAAGAGGAGGCCCCAGGCCCAGGCCTAGTAGGCCTGTGCGGTAATCAGGCCCTGGGCATTGCTATTCTATTTTTTAAAAACATTTAAATTTCTGTTCTATCATCCTCATACATAAAAAACGCATTTTAAAACGTCAAACTCTCGACTATTTGGACCATGTAACCTTTCAGTTTAACTAAAAATTGGTGCTCTATTAATATTCAAATACAACTTTGACGGATGAAGTAAGACCTTTTTGAGGGGTACTTAAGCAACGAACTGAATAACAAAACCATTTCTTTATCTCAAGTTTTGTACTATCAGCTGTACTTTCATTGGCTGCAAACCAATTGCAAAATAAATGATATTGATCAGTATTTTGCTTAAACACATGTTCTTCTTCAAAAACAAAATGAACTTGAATAACAAATTGCCGCGTGAAAAGCCTTGACAATCTCACTTGAACGCTTTTGGAATGCGGTTCATCAGTAGTTACGGTTTCGAATGACTCTGAGGACTCTAACATTTCCTGCAATCTTTTGATTGTAACAACATGAGCCATTTTGTTCCCCTGGCATCTGTCATTTAGTTGAGTAGTGTTTTTGAGCATCATGAAACTAATTAATAGTTGTTACATGCTAGAAGCATTTTAATCGAATCTATACTTTACTCGAAAATTTATAGAATGAGAAAAGACGAATGACCTACGAAACGTTTTAGGATAATTGTGTCAAATAAAGATTGTAACGACAAAATGATGGACAAAATGTATTCAAATTCATCATTGGTTTTAGTACTTTGATCCTCATAATTTTTCTTTCTCTTTTTGAGCTTTATATGTTTTTAGAAAAATATATTAAACCCACTTTTGTAAAAAAAATGTACACGTGCGTTCTTCCTACAGAGATTTCTTACACAATTAAGTTTTTTTAATATAATATTGCCGCCTGCCTTGTCTAGTGGTCAAAGGAGTCTGACTGCAATGGGTTTGGTCCCGGGTTCAAATCCCGGCTCGGACATGGATGTACTTTCTCTCTTGTCCTTCCCTACATACGAATGTGTTGCTGTGCAGTGAATGTTTGCCTACCCTAGAAACGGGTCCCTATGGCATGTGTGCAATGTGGAAATCGTTTTTCACACCAAATCATGGTACAGATGAAGCAGCGCACCCCAAATTACCAAATATTACAACAAATATAATATTACATTGGTGTATTTTATGGTATCAATATTATATTTAATATATGATAAAAATGTGGTGTTATCAAGTACGGTATCAATATTATGATAAGTTCACTGATAAATTGCGAAATTCTAAGTTTCTCATTTTATTACAAACACTGTTCCCTCTCAAAGAACTTATTTTCTAAAAATAAAACAAAGAATCATTTAAACGAAAATTGGGAAAACCAATTAAATTATTCTTTCAGAGAAATAACCCATTGTACAAATCAAAGTACTAAACCTTCCTTTAATGACGTATACAAACCTTTACCCTTTTAAGTCAACTGCGTCACGTTTGCAAAATCTATACATTCTTCTGCTTAAATTACTGACAACAACTCAATTTGATTAACAGAGCTGCAACTAAAATGATTGACGTCACTGTTTGAACTAAGAGCCCTTTTACCTGAAACGAAAGCACTCTCTGTCAAACCTCTCTTATAATTTCAGCCAAGCATCTCAATGATATGGACGCTCCACTTTCTACGAAGTATTCAGACAGATTTTTAATTTTTGTCGCGGTATTTCCCCGTCTCCGTTTCCTCAAGGTCATTTTCTTGCTGAAATTTTTGATGCAAATGCGATGTACTTACAATAGAAACGTGTCCCAAGGTGAAACTTTTGGGGGATGATTGACAACATGATGGAGATAATTTTGCACGCCTTGAGTTATATTGACAAACATACGACGTTAGAGGCATTTATTTAAATATTTCACTTTGCTTCTCTGACGTAGTCAGTAAAACCGTGAGTGTTCAAAAAAAAAAAAGGGGGGGGGGGAGAAAGACAGAAAATAGGGAAAAATGGGGCAAAGTGAAATGGTGAAATATTTACACTGCTTTTAGCTCCACCTTTCTGGTATTATTTTGATTATGTAGTACCATATGCAGTCTATTCCAGCCGGGAAAAACATACCGCCGAAGGTTAAAACATTTGGTAATACAGGCAATTTTAAAAAATGGATACTCATATTGTAATATTTTGTTGTCAGTCAAACATTATTTTTGTTACAATAAAATTATAAAGTTCTTGTTATTAACATTTTGAATATTAATTGAAAATTCTTGTTATTAATTGAGACCTCCTAATGTTCAATGCAGTATTAATTAAATTAATTTTAAGATTATTTGCCTTTTTAATAAATTGTACAATTAGTCAAGTACATACGGGACAAAGTGGATGAGGCAAAGTGAAATAGTATTTTTCATTTACTCATTCGAACATTTAATATAAATCACGTACGCTTTCATTTATTAATCAATTCATTTACATTCCTTCATTTATTAATTCACTTATTTATTCATTCATTCACTTATTTTGTTATTCATTCACTCTTTTACCCGCTCATTCTTTTTTCTTCACATATTAACTGATTTATTCATTTCATTATTCGTTTATTGCTCCATTATCTTTTCATTTATTCATTCAACCTTTTATTTACTTATTCTTATGATCAAAAATATGTTTTATAATCGAATAAAAAATATTTCATTAGAAAAATATTTCATTTTTCACTTTTCCCCATGAAAAAAAAAGTGAAAAATATCCACTTTTTTTTTTTTTTTTTTTTTTGAAGACTCAAATTTACTGCTCAAAATAGAAAATACTGTTTCAACGCCAGTTAAATAACAAAATAGAATTGTCTTTCTTTATGTACTGTATTTTCAAAACATATTTCGTATTTGTTCATTTTGAAAAAGCTTAGTCATCTTAACCATTTCACTTTGCCCCATATTCCTCTACATATATTTTAGAAATATTTGACGCAAAATAGATAAATGTTGGGATTATAAAACTTTATATGTTTCCAGTAGCGTACACGAAGTTAGTGAAAAAACTTATCTTTAAATTTATCACTGAAACAGATGATCTGGCGACCAGTTTTTGGGGTAAAACCCAAATGTGATAATCTCTCCAGAACTGATGGGGGGAGGGGGGATTGACAACTATAGGTCATTATAAATGTGTTATACGTTTGTCAACTAATTTACAACATTATTTCAATTGAAATAAAAAATAATAACGTTTAATTGCACAAATTTGCTGATTACTGCAAAATGTGTTTCGGGGTTACAAGGAACCCCCTTTTCAATTTCCTTTACTTATGCAAAAAGGCTTGAAGTTAAGTTTTAATAACTAAAAACCATAAAAATTGCATTCTTTTTTTTGAAAACCAAAAAGTTTTAGACGTGGTCCAAGGTACAACAGTCTCCCCTACCAGGCACAGCTCAATGTCTGACCAAGCAACCACACCAATGAATAGATTTAACTTTATTGTGTCAATTACACTACGCGTTTATTTCAAGTCGCAATTTCTTTTTCATGAAACTTTTGACCCAAAAAATTGCGTCTCATTGAAAATCACAAAAGCAGTTCTATGTCAGAGGTTTATGTTTTTTCCAAAATTCTGCGTATCATAGACAAAGTTAAAACTTAAATCGCACAAATTTAAAAAAATTGGAAATTTGAGGTAAAAATTTGCAACTTGTTTTGAAATTTTTTACAACTTTGAAAACCATACTTGAATCGATTATTTCAGAAAGGGCATAAGTCCTACAAAAATCCATTGGACTTATGCCCTTTCTTAAATTATAAAATCACTTTGCGTAGAACTACGACTATCCGAGCTAATTGGAACCGCTTGTTACTCGGGTATGGGAAATCTCGATAAATAGAAAGAAACTTTAAATGAAAAGTTTTCAGGATAGCAAATTTTTAAAATGTTTATTAATTAAAAATACAGTAGAATATTTTTAAAAGGTAAAAATATAAAAAGTAATGTTTTACTGTTAAAAATCTAAAATGGGAAATAACTTGCAGTACGTCTTCAAATGTAAATTGAATTTTTTTTTTAAAGAATATCAAGTTAAATATTGAAAGATGCATTAAATAAAATACACAAATTTCCAGAAAATATTTCCTTTTTTAGATTGAAAATTCGTCATTTCGTTAAATTTACATTATTAAAAGAAACTTCGTTATCGGCTCGGTTAACAGAAACCTCGGTTAATCAAAGCTCGGTTAATCGTAGTCCTACAGTATGAATTGTTTATCAACGAAATTTTACGTTTGTAGATTTTACTGCAGGCTAATATCTTGAACACATTTCGTTCATAGAATTAGGCACATTTTTTTTTTTTTAATTCAAACTTTTTTAGTGAAACGAGCTGATGTGTGCATCACATGACTTCCTTTTACTCCAATTTAATGTCATTTCCCCATCATTTTAATGTGATTCAATTGTTTACTCTCTAAATATCACCAACAATGGCCAAATTGAAACCAAATTTAAAAGAAAAAAAATTCCCAAATTTTTCACCCAGTTGGCGATAAAACTTGATGACCAAAAGACTGGCCATATATCGCCAAGTGTCCGCCAAATTATAACACAACTTGAGTTTACATCGAAATTAACAATGATTTCCCCCCAAAAAGGGGCAAAAGACCCCCTTAAGAACATCCGAATGCAACCAAAAAGGAAGGTGTACAATTTGATCCCACTAGGAGTCTACGTACCAAATTTCAATTTTCTAGGACATACCGTTTTTGAGTTATGCGAGATACATACGCACATACACACATACACACATATACACATACATACGTACATACGGACGTCACGAGAA
Source organism: Uloborus diversus (assembly GCF_026930045.1). NCBI lineage: Eukaryota > Metazoa > Arthropoda > Arachnida > Araneae > Uloboridae > Uloborus > Uloborus diversus. Next base: position 240,256,646 of record NC_072731.1, on the reverse strand, counting down.
GATTCGTTGTAATTAACTCGGGGGTCGTCAAAATGAATATTTCGGGTGTCTGTACATTCGTAGGCATATATCCACGTGTTGCCGGGTCGAAAAAAAAAAAAAAAAACAAAAAAAACTCAACATTCATTCGGGGTGAGAAAAATGGAAATTAAGGCCAATTTTTGAGTGAAATTTTTTTCGCGAATACAATACTTCCTTTTTTGTAAAAGGAAGTAAATAGACGGAAGAGGATGGGGATCCATTGGTTTAGAAATAGCTGTATTTATTGCTTTTTATCAATTGTAATTAATTACCCATGTTTTTTGTAAGCTTTTAGAGTAAACTAGCAAAAATACCCGGCGTTGCCTGGGTCAGTAATAATTGTGAGAAACAATCGCTACTTTCATTCGTTTTTTTTTTAATTTATATCTGAAAGAATTCAAATCACACCGCTTTGACGTGATTAAAAATCGAGCTTCTTCCTTATCCGTAAAAGTAAAATAGCAATAAGCATGGATAACGAAATAGTCTTCAGTTAGAAACGAAAGCGCAACAGTTAAGCATATAAAGTTCGAAGAATTTCCAAAATATGAACTAACAAAAACAAAGATCACTAAAAAACCCGTGCTCTTAATTTATTTAATTAAATAGTTCACACATACAAAAAAAAAAAAAAAAAAAAAAAAAAAAAAAAAAAAAGCTCTCTACTTTGTTTCTCTAAGTGTGCAAAAAGTAAAATTTCCAAATATCTAAATGACTTTAAATTCATGTTTGCTTCCGGAGAAGCCTTGATTCAAAATTTTCATTATGATTACTATTAATATTGCTGTTGTAAGGCAACGAATTTTTGTAACAATGGGTTTTAAATTTAATCATTTGATGGAGAAATTACATGAAATTTACTGTTTTCCATCATAACTTTTTTTAACTAAGTTTTTTAAGAATAAATTGCGAATAAAAGTGAAAAAATGGTTGAAATCGGTCCAGTATTTTTGAAGCTTACACCAGACATCCTTACATACAGACGTAGCCATTTATGCATATAAATGAAACATTTATAAAAAATGCTTTTGATGTTAAAAGTTTTATGCATCATCAAATAGCTTCATGTCTTTACTTTTATTTTTAAAGTAAAAATAAATAAATAAATAAGTAAATAAATAAATAAAATAAAATAAAGAAACAGCAAATAAATGAACAAAAATGAAATTTTGTAATACGAGCGAAAATAAATATACTAAATAAAATTAAATAATTTTGGAATTTGAAGAAAGCAAGAAGTTCCGAGCAGAACTAAACGAGCCTACTTTCCCGGAACCAACATTGACCTTCTTGCATCTGATAAACATTTCCTTGATTAGCAAAGGCTAAAAATTACGCCAAACACACCTTTTTAACATTTTAAGCTGATTTATAAAACCAAAATATGTCTCTTTCATCTGATTAAATAGATGCGTATTAAAAAAAATTTTATAACCGAATTAAGAAAGTCGTAGCACCTTTTAAACAATGCAGCTATCATTTTTTTAATAAAAAATAATTTAATCTTTTTTTTAAAAAAAAGAAGTAAATATAAAACGCGCATAAAAATAAAAACATTTTATCAAAATAAGTAAATAAATAAATAAATTTAAAAAAAATCGTTTGCTGCTCTCACTTTTTGGTAAAAATTTGAATCGAACTATTCACTCAAAAGTTATTAGGGTGGGGGACAGAGAGACCGACAGACACACATCTTCTCTATCTCAGAACCTTTCTTTCCAGTTTTTATTTTGTTTATAATTATTTGATTATTTTATTTTATTTTTATTTATTTTCTTTTTAGCAATATTTTTGGGATTCATTAAGCCTTCCCTTATGCTCTTTTTTTCTTTATTCCTTGTATTTTATGGGAAAGTAGTCGAAAAAGAAGAAAAGAGAAGCTACTTTTGCCCCCCCCCCTTTTTTTTTGAGCAATCACGATTGCTTATTGTTCTCACTTGACAGTACTTGACGTTGTGGTTCCTTTTTCAGCTTGGACCAGGCCTGCAGCACCACCGTCCACCGGCGGCGGCGCGGCTGGTCCTGAGCACTGTCCACCGGAATCCACTTTTGCTGGGCGGTGGCGTCCATGTCCCACACACACGAACGCGTACACACACACACACACACACACACGAACACCTACACGCACACGCACGTACACAACACTCACTCACACACATGCATACATACACTTACGCACCCACACACATGCGCCTACACAAACACACACGCTCGTGATTGCGAAAAACATAATTTGAATTCAAGATGCCAAAAATTCAAATTTTTTTTTTTGTATTTTTTTTTTACGACATTACATTGCGAATCTGTCATGAAGAAAAATATGCAGTTGAAGGAATCCATCTTACTCTCTAAATGTAATATCATTAAACTTGGTCTATTTCTACTTAAATTGGTTTTTAAAACTTCTTTTTGTTATTTTTTTAAAAACTTTTTGTTTCTAATGCTCCAAAATTTCTCAAATTATGTCTACGTGAAGAAAAAAAAAAGATTGTTTTCGATGCTATCGAATAAACATAAATATGGTTACGTGATCTTCCCCGTCTGCGATCAACTTGACTTCTAAACTTTGCACAGATACGTTTTGAAACTTCGTGAAAAACTTGTTACAAAGTTCACTTTCACTAAGCATTGCACGAGTTCATTGATAGATTCTACGTCAACAAACAACAGAGATTTGATTTTTAATGACGTGAACCGAAATGTCTTCAAAGAAAAAGAATGTTTTCATACTGTTGAAATTAAGAATTTCAAATACTTGACCGGGCAATGGAATTCTGTTTTGAAGCTCCTTTTATAGAATGATTGCAGAATATTTCTGTGAGGAGTACTTTTTTTTTTAAGAGAAAAGTTAGCACTAGCAACGAAAATATTTATGAAGGGAAATGGCGCATGCATATTTACGTTTCCTGCGTGTTTGAGAAATTAAAAAAAAAAAGAAAAAAAGAAAAAGAAAAAAAAGAAAAAAAAAACGAGGATTTTGTTCCAATAAAGCAAATAAGATATAGCTGAAATCTCAACCGTGTCAGTAAAGACAGTCCGTCAGGGAATCAGGTGGGAGCAGTTCTCCCCCCTGCCCCCCCCCCTGGATTTCAGAAGGTGGGCAGGTATATGGCAGTATCTGCAGACATGAGTTTTCGAGACATTTGAATAAACGCGTTTTGGATTTAATCGTTTGGTTACGGTGACTTTCTACCTACATCTCGAAAAAAGTTGAGATTTTACATTTTTAATGTATTAATATAAATGAAATTGCAGCACTTACTTAACTGTTGTTTGAGAACATTAGAAAAAAAATGTATTATCGCCAACAACTTCAGCCGTTTGCTACAACATAACGAACTTAACTCCACATAATTTATTCAAACTTATGATTGAAACAGCTGACTATAATGTTCTGGTGAAGATTTTTCAGGGGGGGGGGGCTAATCTGATAATTCTCTCAGATGGAAGGAAGGGGCAGATTGTAAGCCTAGCAGGCAGATCGAATGACAGACTAGTTTACGCACATTTCTTTTCCAGAGTATAGTATGAATTTTCAATTTTCTTCTCATTAATTTCATTTTTGATTTTTTAGGACATTTTTGTGAGAAATTTCTCAACTGTTTGCATTTTTACTTATTTTCATCCTTTTATACGATTTTCTTTGTTTTTTTTCCACCAAAATTTTACAAGAAAGTCGTTTTAAAAAAGAAGAAAAGATTAAGTGATATAGATATTTTAAATGAAACATTTTCAATTCATTCAAGCATTATATGATTCAAATAAGTAATAAAATTCAACAATAAAAATTTTACTCATTATTGTTTGTCCTACCCAATTAACCTTTTTATCAGCAGTTGAACGGATTTTTTTTTTGTCAAAGTCTGATGATAGCTTATTTCGAACTCTTAAAATTGGAGAAAGAGAGCAAGATTAAAAAAAAAAGATGTCCTCTGTAAGTCAGGTAATTTTCTTTGAAGAAACTAGACATGGAGACATCGTTGGACAAGCGAATAAACAGACGAGCAGGTAGACTAACCAGTACATCTTCCTCATTTCTAAAACCTACTTTCAAACTTACTATTATTATCGACTTTTTGTTATTACTACTACTGCTTTTATTGTTATTGTCACTATCATTATTATTTACATTTAAAGATATTTTTACTGGAAATGTATCCTACCTGACACAATTTCATTTATTTTTATTACTGTAGGTGCATTTCTTCGTATTTTCTATTTACTTTCTTTTTAGGATGATAAAAGTACTCAGCTTAAAAGTTAAATGAATAAATAAATAAAAATGAAATAAAATAAACAACGAAATCAGTTTTCAATCAGATCCCTTTCAGTTAGACAAATTTAACTTGCAATGGGTCATTTTCTGGAAGAATATTTAAGGTAAAATCAGACTAACTTTTGAGTTAAAACAATCTTTTAGCTTCATCTTAACTGCTCTTTTTAAAAACTTTAGAGTTTTGATTTTTTTTTCAATTGGAATTTTTTAAATTGTTTTCTTTAATAAAATTGTTTTGTTGAGATAGCTCTTTTGGCTCTGTGTTAGGTTTTTTAAAAAGTATTTAAATGGAAAAAAATGATTCCTAGTGTGGTTCGATTTTTTTTTTTTTTCAGCTAGAGTTCAGGACACCCAATATTTTGTTTAGTCTTACTAATAGTATTATGCTGTAAAAGTTGTAGCTTTTTACTCAAATTTTAAGAGGGTGCTCAATGACCCCTCAATCTAACATTAGCCGTAGCATAGAAAATTTAGCAACATTTAAAATTTCCTCAGCTTTTTTTTGTAAATAATTATTTTATTGCAATGTATATGCATATTACTCGTGTATATTATAATATGTAGCATTGTTTTTTTTCAGTTCAATGTATTTTATCAACCCCCCTCCCCATACTGATGAAGTTTGGAGGAGGGGGTTGAGCACCTTCTTTCAGTTGAAATAGGAAGCTGAAATTCTTCCAGTATATTGCTATCCACAAGTCTAAAAATATTGAGAGGTGTCCTGTTATCTAGGAGAAACTTTTTTACGTGTAATTTTGAACCACACTAATGAACCCGGTTACATGTTCCCTTTTGGGAATTGTACGGAAGGAAGCACTATCATCTGAGAAAAGTATTCTCCTAAGAAAAAACTTTATAAAAACCTTATTCAAAAACTATTCATACATTGAGGTTTCTTCGCTCGAGTTAAGTATGTTTTAAACTCTTTTGTTTTTAACCCCTAACTTAAAAAGAAGAGGGTTATAAGCTAAACGTGTGCATCTGTGCATCCGTCCGTCTGTGACATCGTAGCTCTCAAACGGATTAACTGATTTTTTTCTTGTTTGAAATTTCACTTGATAATGAGTGTTATTAACTATGACTCATTTGGATGCTTTTTTTTTAAAATCTTTAATCATTATATATATATATATATATATATATATATATATATATATATATATATATATATATATATATATATATATATATATATATATATATATATATATATATACAACATGAGATACATATTTTAAATATAAATTCAAAGACATTGAAAAAATGAAAGAATAAATACTAAAATGTACTTTACTTTCCGATTGTTTCTTCCTTTTGATGGTTCGTCTGAATTCGCTTCTGTTAATTATTTTCCAGGTATGTTTTTTTGTTCAATTTTCCTCCAAGGCTCTCGGGGAGAGTAACAAGTTATTGGGACCTTCCCTCTTGCTAAACAGAAAGGGCCTGTGAACTTAGGGACCAATCCTCCCCTTGAGAAAGTGTTGGTCCCTGGTTCACCTTTTTCATTTGTATGTTCTTATATATATATATATATATATATATATATATATATATAAAATAGCGAATGATCGAGTAACGTTCCTGACATCATCAGCAATGAAACTGGCTCCACGGCATGATAATTTAATAACATTTTTTCGTAATGTTTGACATGCAGGGAAAGGCTTTATTATGACAAGGCTGAACTGGATCCGGTCATTTAACTGTTTTACTAGTAAGACTGTCATTTTAGGAGAGTGATGAAACGAAAAAGTGGTTGGCAATGAGCGCTTCTTACTGGAGTTAAGGGTTAATCCACTGTATTTAGGGTTAAAATTTCAATTATCGAAATATCACCAAACAGGCAATGGCTTCGTTTAAATGTAGAAGCCATTTTCTCCCATCAATCCTTGACGGGCGATTTTCTAGCTTAATATTAGTTATTGTTTTAAATCCCATTCGATAACGTGTTGAATAAGTTAAGCCTTTTAATCTCATATAAGGAAAATAACATACTATACTTTATGACAAGTACGAATGTATTCAGGCAAAAACTTGCAACTTTAGGTGAAAATATTATTTAAATAATCAAAATTTTAATTTTTACATTCCACTACAACTTAGAAAAATGGCTCCACTTAAAAATCTGTCTAGGCTTTGTTTCAAAAGCATTTACTATTAAAATCTTACAAAAAAAAATTTGTAGTTCAAGAGAGTTTATCAATTATTCCATAAATAGTAACTCTGAAGCAATTCCTTTCTTCGCAATGCTGAATTTTAGAGATAAACTTTCTAAAAATATTCTCAGATTACTCAATATATTGTTAAGTTATCAGACAAACGATAAGAAGGAAAGGCTCTCGTTGTATTGTAAGTGGTTCTGCATTTGGGTCATAACGCGAAAATAAACATTTACTTTAAAAACCAGAGTCCAAACTCACAAATTTTTACGTTTCAAACGATAAAGTTGCTCAATGTATAAATCTTTCTTATTTATTTGGATGGGCGTACAGGCTCGACGAAAGGCCATGTCAGCCTAGTTGGAAACTAGAGGCCCGGGCCTTGGGGGGAGGAGGGGGGGCGACACTAACACAAAAAAAAGAAAGAAAAGTAGGAAATAAAAAAAAGAAAGAAAAAAAAAGATCGGAAGAAAGAAAAAGGGGGAAGGGGACTCCGAATAAGAGAAAACGCAAAGATTTGTGGCACTTAAAATAGAGTTAATTGTCTTCTAGTAAGCAATTTTGATTTTTTTTCTCTCCCCCCCCCCCCCACCCCCTTTTTTCACTTTTCTTTTCCACCCTTTTTTCTTCTTGACCCTTCTTTTCTTATTTTCCCTCTTTTCTCTTCTTTCTTCTCCTTTTTTTGTGTGTGTGTGTGGGGGGGGGGGGCGGGCGATATAACTGATAAGGGGCCCTTCTTGGCTCTGTGGGCGTATCGATCAAAACTCTGCGAGCACATTGTTAAAACTTTGAAAGAAAACGTAGGTTACATTTTCGACTTTGTAACGTTGATTTTTTTTTTTTTTTTTTTGTCGTGTCCATGGACAATTAAATGGCTCCGTGTGTCTTCAAGACCGCGCCCGCTAGCTGCAACGCATCTGTGCTGTAGAGGACCTCTCGAAGTTCTGAAGCCAGTGGCACCATACCCAGCTGCAGAACATGTGGGATAAGGGCCGGGCACTCAAGAATGTGATCCGGAGTCAGTTGGGCATCGGTGCAGTTCTTGCAGGGGATATAAGTTCTCGTTTTGTCGGGAAGAATTTTCATCCCTTTATAGTGGTTTGTTCTTAATCTTGCAATTGTAGATGTTAGGATTCTGGGGCAATCAAAGTCCCATGGAAAGGAGGGTTGCCAGAGCCTCGAAAGGTTGGACTTCTACCTGTTGGTCCGCGGAAGGTATTTTATTTCCCTTCTACCACCAGTGGAGACCACTGAAGGCATTCCCCTATCCGCCACCCGGGGACGCGCTCTCTAGGGGTTACAAAATACTGTAACGTTGATACTACTCGTAAACTATCGAATTACGTCGTTACGTCGTTAAAAAAAAATATCAATGCATAAACATGTTCAGAAAAGCGATACTAATAATAAAGTTGAGAATCTGGATCTCTGTGTGGATGTCTATTACGCGCAAAGTGCCTAGACCTTTCGGCCGATTTTCATGAAATTTGGCACAAAATTAGTTCGTAGCATAATGGTGAGCACCTAGAAGCGATTTTTCGAATATTCGGTTTTGTTCTTTATCCATTCCAATTTTAAGACACCATTGGGAGATTTAATTCCTCTGCAATAATACCGAGCGAATTACCACAACACGGACGAGCAAATTAACATAACATATTGGCGAAAAATTCATGATTCATTATTTGTAAATATACAGGCGAATCAAATGATCTTTTAATTTTCTACTACGGGCAAAGCCGTGCAAGTACCGTTAGGGACTAAATGTAATTCCAAAATTTTTAAAAAGTCGTCTATGTTTTAGTCGGATAAATAAAGAAAATTGTTTCTACGTTCTTCTTTCAACTTGAATTTAATCACATATAGTTTCGCAATATGGGTCTCGAGTGTTTCCTCAAAATCTTAGATTTTCAATAGAGAGCTTTTGTTTTGGGGATTTTGTTCGAAATTCTTGCGTTTTGAGTAGTTCATGAAAAAAGGTGCATTTATTAAATATTTTACCAATAAAACATAATATTTTCTGTAAAATTTAGTCTTTTGGCTAAGCAGTCTAGAATGCACATGCTTCAAATTTCCAAAAGGTTACGTAAGTACAACTAAAATTAAATTAAATTTTAAACAAGAAGTTCCGTCCAGAACTACACAAGACTACTTTCCCTTGTACCTACATCGACTTTATAGTATCTGATAAATGCTCTCTTAATTAGCTGAGGCTGCATATTGTGTCAAAGATATTTTTTAAACACTTAAAGCTGATTTCTAAAAACAAAATGTGCATCTCTCATCCAATGAAATAAATGCGCAAAAAATAAATGGACAGATAAAATAGTAGCAACGCCTTTTAAAAAATGCCTCTAATGTTTTTTTTCCCCAAAAATTACTGTAACCGTTTACAATAATAAAAAAATAAATAAAAAAATAAAAAGCTCATTAAAGTTAATATATTTCATGACAAAAAATCGTTTGTTGCTTTTCTAAGTAAAAATGAAAAGCATCGAATTTATTTTTTCCCTATTGTCAAAAACTAATGAATAAATAAATAAATATACCTTTACAAAATAAATAAATAAATAATGAAATGTCCACTTAAATAAATAGTGTTCATAAAAAAAATCGTTTCCAAAGCTTTTTCATTCTGTTGAGACACATTGACACATATTTTCCTCACAAAATCCTACGTTTTAATTTTTAATTTTTCAATATTTAAAATTTATTTCATTTATTTTTGAGGTTTTTTTGATTTTTAGCGATATATTTACGAGGCATTAAGCCTTTTTTCTTTTTTTACGGTTATTTCCCAAGGAGTAAAAATGGTTTAAATTAAATGTGATATATTGCCCATAAGAGTTAAAAAATCTATAAATACATTAGTTTATATTTTCTGTCTTTCTTTCTTTATTTTATTTTTGTTCTTCGATATTATTAGTCGTTATAAAGGACGTGATAAAAAATTTCAGAAATTTCATGAATTTCTTCATTTTAAATATTGTATTACTAGAGTACAAAGTCAGCATTGCATCTAAAGAACTTTGAATATTTTGCGCAAAAGTAGCTTTTCCAAGTTGTAAAACGAGCCAAAAACACAGCCTAAAATTATCAAATGAAAAATCTCAAGATCACTCTTTTTATTCTCATTTAATTTCGAAAGTTTTTACTGATAAAGTTAGTCCGAACCTAATCTGCCGGGTTAATCTCAAGTTATAAATAACTGCAGTTTCTCCAAAGAGCTCTCGTTTTAATTTTCTTCCTGCAATTCAAAACAGAGAATAAATTTATCTAATCAAAAACGTTAATTGAACAAAGGAAAGTGTCTCTGATAAAATATTTACAAAAATCGAATCTCTTCAGAAGCTATTAGGATGAAGGGGTGCTTGGATGACGGTCAGACACATTTATACCGTCTTAAAGAGTTCCATTAGAGTAAGTCGGGGTATTACCTAAGCGGAAACTTAAAAAAAAAAGGATTTATGTTAATAACAATTAAAAGACAATACACCCTATCTCTCCTCATATAGGTCCAGATGCTGTGTGAAATCTATCATGACCAAAAACGGAATTTAATTTTTTATTGAAAAAAAAAAAAGAAAAGAAAAAAAGAAATGCAGCTTTGGGGGCACACATTACCTTTCAGCATTATCCATCAGGTAGAATGTCTTACTTTAGTTAACATCACCAAACTTGTTATAGTAAGCAAAAAGTATTCAAGATCAACTAAATTAATGCAAATCAATAAAAATCATAGTATGCGCAACAAAATGAAAAAAAATGAATAAAATCTCAATTTTATCCTAGCAAAATGAAAATATAGGTTAATTAAAATGTAAAAGGTTTCAAACTGTATTAAAAAGTGTCGCTTTTAGTTTAGCTATGCTAAATATGCTTTCTCATTTATCAACACTGATTTTCTGACATTAGTTACCATTGAATTTTGTGTCCACATTATTTCAAATCATTATTTCATAGGCAAGAGAATAGGGTCATTACCGAAAATTTAAAAGTATTTTTTTTTTTTGAAAGAGTATGCTTAACATATGATTGGAGCATTTTTTAAAAATAATTTGACAAATTTTTGTTCTTTTTAACAATTATTTTAATCGGTACGCAGATCCAATTTTATTTTTTACGCTTCTGCACATGACATCACAAGTGATGAAATGCCATTTACTGTTGTCATTAGCCCACCCAGAACGTAATATTTAATTCGCTTCTGAATTATCATAACCTGGAAATGTGGTAGAAAACAAGCGTAAACATTCAGCACGCCATTGGAGTGCGCGTCAAAAGTTCATCACTTACGACGTCATAAAGACCACGCCTTGTTTGAAAAATAGAACATTTTAAAAAAATAGGTTAAAATTAAACGTTTTGAAAATAAAAGATTTCTCTGTCACCATATTATTTATTTTATTTTATTTATTTATTTATTTATTTTGCTAATTCTATCAACTTTAGTGACTAAAAGTTGTACTTTTGACTGATGGAAGCAACCCCATCAATTCGTAGCTAAAAAACATCTTTCATGAAAAAACTAGACGATATAAAATTAATTCTCGCAATTTACCAGGAATTTCATTCAAAAATTCTAACTATTGACATTATGTACCGAAGATTTTTGTAACATTCCTGTTTTACTTACTGTTTTAACGTGTAAATGCAAAACCATAGGGAAAGAAAATCAAAGTTGAGTTGTAGCAAAAATGCCCTAAGTTATATTTTTAAAACAGAGTAACTAAATAAATAAATAAATAAATAATAATAAGCACATTTTGTAAAATACTTGATTTAAAAACAGTGAATAACAAAAGCGTGTTTAGTTACTCCATAAGAAACAGAATGTTTAACTTTTTCGTCATTACCAAACCCCAAAACTAAAATTAATAATAATATCAAAAATTAAGAATCTGTAAAAATATTTTCCAAGTATAATTGAACCGTTTTTTTTCAAAAACCAGTCAAGCGATAACTCTAAAATTTCGAAAAAGCATTCTTTAGCGTCGTATTAAAATTTTTCTATAAGGATTACAATTTTTGAAACAAAAAATGGGCTACATATTTAGATATATTTCTTTCCATAAACAATGTTGTAATCATCATTGAATAATTTAATACGGTGATAGAGATGTTTTCTTAAAATTGTCACTTGATTGGTTTTTGAGATAAACGATTAATTATTTGCACCAAAAATAAATGTGCATATGAATCATTTGTCTTGCTCTGAATGGTTATAAATTTTCAGAATTCTTCAGCTGAATCTAGCAATTTTAATATTAAGTCCATGATGGACATTGTACAATGTTAAAACTGTAGGCGGAGTGACATTCGTAATCATTACACTGATATTATGCCATGACAGAAGAACATGTAATTCCTAAACCCATAACTGTCTATTCATTACTTACAATGGATTATTCCCCACAACAAAGTACCAGCCCTTCGCCCGATTTCGCATAGCATTCCTATTCTTTTTTTTTATTACTCGGTGTATATTGCTCATAAAATAATTCATTAACTTCAATAAAAACTGAATGTTATTTCACCAGATAGTAGGAAAACAATACCCACGGCATTAAGAAATTGAGATTCAAACACGTACATGATGAAAATGAACATTCTTACTCCTACTATTAAACCATTCAGTACCGTAAATATAGTTTAGAAGCAATAATCAAAAATAAAAACTAATTTATCGTTGCCTTAAATCCATGCGGTGATTGTAAATTTCAACAGCTTTACAAATTCACGGTCATTTTACGCACTCCTTAAATCTGTAGGAACTTAAAGTTTATTTCTTTTTTATCGAAAGTAATTAGCTGTTTAGCTTTCAAATACAAGTGTCTGTTCATTTTTAATAGATAAATAGGTTACCTATTAGTAAACCCGTTATATTTGAGCTATAAGGGGGGAGGGTGTCAATCCCCCCTCCCCCCTGTATGTTAAAGATACATAGTGTGATCTAAAAATAAACGATTTTTTAGTGATAGAATAAACTAAGCGTGGTAGTATGTTTTATAGATAATATCTATTAAAATAGGATCCATTTAACTCAGTACACCATTTTGATCTTTCAACCAATTTATCCGTAGACTTTCCACATTCAGTTTCGAAAATATTTTTAGCACCTGTGCCACGGCAGCTTTGATGGCTGGAACATGATCGTAAAAAACTCCAGTTTTCATATTCTGGAACAGAACGTGTTCCCGATGGAACAAATCTGAAACTGACGTTTAAAAGAACCAACGAGAGTTGAGAGATTGTGGAGTATTTAATTGTTTTGAAAGATAAGAATAACATTGGGGAAAAAAATTGAATGCTCTTTCTTTTGTGTATTAATATAAAACAGTTCCCTGACGAGGACAGTTTGAAAGTTATACGCGACAAACCGAAGCGTAGTTGATCTTGGAATATTATATTTTGTTTCGAAGGCATATAAGGTTCTGGGTTTTCTTAAGCGTAAGACTAAGGCTTTTTCTAATGAGCAAGTGCTTAAAACGCTTTTTTTTGTCTTGTGTGCTCCAAACTTGAGCATCGTAGTATTATTTGAGATCCTTACTACAATAATAAAGTTAAACTCTTAAACAGATTCAACCCAAATTTGTGAAATACTTGTGTTACGGAACTGATACTCACGATTTTTGAGCAATCACGATTGCTAATTGTTTTCATTTGACCGTTCTTGGCGTTCAGTTCCTTTTTCAACCCCACCGCCCACCTGCAGGCGCGGTTTCTCTGGACATGAGCCCTGTCCGCCGGAATCCGCTTTGCATGGTCGGTGCGTCCATGTCCAAACACACGCATGCTCACACTCATACACACACATGCCTACACACACACGCGCGCGCGTCTTTACACACATACAGATACGCCAATGTGCACACACACAGGGTTATGCGCACACACAAGCCTACACACACACACACACACGCTTACAGACACAACTACACGCAAGTAACTGCCCAAGAGGAGGGGCGGACTTGGGGGGACAGGAGCCGTTTCTAAAAACATAGTAGGGTCCTATCGCAACTCGCGATTGCGAAATATATAATTTGAATTCAAAATTAATTTTCTTTTTTCTTTTTTTACTTATTCTTACTCTTATTTATGCAATATTTACAACGTTCCCAGTCTTAAATCACGCCGTGAACTTTTAATTTTAGATTAAGATTAAGATAAGAGATTTTTTATATATTAGATTAAAAGCATTGTAGTGTGCAATGCTTTTAATCTAATGTATAAAAATTTCCTGTCACGCTGTTAGTGTTTGAACTCCTTCGAAACGGCTCGACAGATTTTTATGAAATATGTGTATTTAGTATGTATGAGAATAGGTCGTAAAGTATATTTCATACCGCTTGGTAATCAAAGTGAACTTTTTTTTAAAATCATAGTAAAAACCATTGTTCAAAACCATAGTAAAAACCATTGTTCAAAGCCATAGTAAAAACCATTGTCAAAAATCATTGTAAAACTATTGTTGAAAATCATTGTAGAAGCCTTGCTCAAATTAATTACAAACATTTTATTTATAAACAAACAGAAGATCAACAAAACAGTTCTAAATCATTGAGAGTTTTCCGACGTTTTGGCGGAGCGTCACGTCATTTTGACAGTTTATTCTGCATTTGTTTTGTATCACAATGCAGTGAGTGCCAAATCTTGAACGATGGCACAAATTTTGTCTATTTGTGTGTGTGCGTGTGTGTGTATTACTGTATTGAGAAAATGAATGGTTGTTTTTTTTTTTTTTTTGGTTTTTATCGGTGAGCATCATCTACAGCGCTCCATTCCTCTCATCCCCACAAACTTATAATACATTCGTTATTTTTTAATTAACAACCAAAATATTCACTAGAAAATGGTATATAGCAGAACAATGTTTGCTGGGTCAGTTAGTAAACAAATAAGTTCTAACTCTAACGGAATCACTTTCTCGGATTTGTGTCTGCAGAAAGCATAATATAACAGCTATTGAAGCATGCATCACAAGATCTATCTCAATCCGCAGCATAATTCAAAAAGTAGAAGGAAAAAAATACAAGGAGTTAATTAGTTATTTTTTTTCGTTGCTGAAGACAATTCATTGACTAATACCACACCAGGAAATACGTTCTTGTTCAAGCATTTTTAAATATGAATTTTAAAATTCGAATACATCAAATTTTCAGCGACCACATGATAAGTCTGCGTTGATAACATTGAGGAAAAAAAAAAGCCCTGAATAAAACAGAAATCTTGCAATTTCACATGGTAATTTCATTGCAGTTAAAAAAAAAGAAAAACAGTTGTGAAGTTTTTTATGCCCGTAAACTTAGAATCTTTCCGGGTTTTGATTAAAATATAACATTTTTAATTTTGACTTAAAATTGTTTAAAGGTATGTTGTTTTCTCAGTCTTTTTTAAATGACTAATATTTTAATAGCATTTGAGAAGATTTTTGGATCATCTTTGAGATTTATTCTTTTGAATTTTTATTTATTTCTCAATTAACGTATTATATTATTAAGTAAATGTTTCTAACGCTTATTTTAAATTTATCTTTTAAACTGGACTAAAATTTCTTTAAATATTAGACTTTTTTTTACCTATAAGTTAAAAACTTATTGAACCCCAACCTAACTAAGATTACCAATGCTACCACACAGCAATTAAAATGTTTGACGCACTCAAATACCTATATATGTATGTAGAGTGTATGCGGGCCCGTCATTTTAGGGGGTTAAGAGGGAGGAAACTGTATCCCTTGGCGGTGAGAAACTTTTTCTATATACAGGCCTTTTTTTTTTCTTTTTCTTTTCTTTTTTTTTTTTGTTATTTTTCATCATAATATGTACATTAAGCGTATACCCTCCACCCCTCCGGGAAAAAATGAAATAACGGGTTTGAGTGAGTGTGAATTAAAATTTTCAACTCTGATGCCAAAAAATTTGAAAAAAAAAAAAAAGAAAAAAATCTCCGTCATATTTTATTGGGTAGCCTCAATTTTTCTGCAAATGTGAATCATTTTTTACACGTTTTTGTTTTTCAATATTCGACTTAAACTTTAAAAGTAACGTTTTTTTTATCTACATCTTCATCAAAAATTAAAATATTTCACCAGCTGTATAAAAATTCCGTTTTAGTTTTTATGTCTCAGAAGATAGGATATGTAAAATTATTCTCTGCCCATTTTTTAATTACTTCTTTAAAATCTTTCGAAAAATCTTTTCTTTTCAAGTACGTGAATAATTTTTATAAATTTACATAACAGAATAATACTTTTGTAAAACTTTAAGCACTGAAATAAAAAAACAACTCGTATATGAAATTAAGATCATATACTTGAAAATAAATTTCCTCTACTAATTTAAAAAAGGTTAAAATGTTAAATTTTCAATCCTGTAACGAATTTTCATTAATTACGGAAAATGATAAATCAATCTTGAAATATAAATGAAACAAATTCCAGTACAGATGGCGACACTATACAATTAAATGGATACTTTTCTGCGATTAAGAATAAAAGGAAAAGGGTTTTAGTTTTACTCCGAAGGAAGTGAGTTGATGCGTCGCTAGATCATGCGGAGCACAAAGTAAAAGTGAAACGAAGTTAAGTCTCTAAAAGAGGAGATGTAACTGGTTGTAGAAATTAAAAAATCAAATCGTTCGAAGATTTTTTAACACAATACTTTATTAAGTTTATATACCGATTTTTTCCGTTTTTGTTACAGTTTTAAAAGTGCAAAAAAGGGTTTAAAAAAATTCTATCTCAAAAGTTTGAAAAAATTATGAAACAAAACTTTTTTTAACTACCGGTGTCATTTGAGAGTTTTTATCTATTGTTGAATAATAATTTTTTTTCATCGCTTTGATGTAGACAAGATATTTAAGGATCCATTCACTTTATGATTTTCCACTCAAATTACCAAGATAAGAGGGAGTGAACATTTCAATCTGTCTCAGAATGAAAACTTCGCAAAATTGCCAAAAATAATTTCACTTTGAAAAAATCCTTTTTTTTTTAATGCAAACAAAATGAGAGTAAATTTAATGGTTCTGCCTCAGGCTTTCTTGGGGTTTTAATGAGTTTTTAAAAAGTGCAGCAACAAACGAGTTCTCATGTTTAAATTGAGGACACACAACATTTTATAGTCAACTACTTTTGGACCTGCAAAGAAGGAAGTTACTGTTGTCAATTTATCAGAGAAATTTTTTTGAAATTTTATCTTTTTCTAACAAGTTACGAACACAATTCACTGGCGGTTTACTCTATATATGTATCGAATAGATAAATGGGTTGATTAGCCACTTAACTGTTTTGTTTTTTGGTCAAATTGTGCCCAAAAACGAGCCCATTTTTGCTGAATAATTTTTTGTTCAAGTCGATTACATGAAGACACATATGCAGTCAAAAATGTTTCAACTATTGTATTTATTAAGTTATTTTAAATTGTAGCTACAGCTTTTTTTACCTAACTAAACCTTGTTGAATCTAACTCGAAACTGGTCTATTGAGAACTATGTAAAGAATAAAATCAATCACATATGTACCAATTTAAACTGCAGTGAAACAAATTTAATAATTTTGCTCAACATGGGATAAGATTTTTTTTCTATGATATCCTTTTAGTACCCTGCAACGTGGAAAAGATTAAAAGCTTGAATTCGGAACGAAGTGCGCACACAGAGCATTTGTTTTATTATTTATGGAATGCGCTGTGAATAAATACTATAGAGAAAAATTGAATTCACTTACTCTGTTTTCTTACTTACTCTAATCTACTTATTTTTAACAACTTTTTGAAGTGATCAATATAAATCGTAGAAATAAATCAAAGCAGTAACGCGCTTGAAATAAAGCAGAAAAGCAGCACATTAAATAATAAAGCTATTTTCAAAAAATCAAACTCGTCTTTGCATATGCCGGTAATGTGTATTGGGTGGTCTGTTGATCTAATTTCGTATGAGGGAATTATCTGATGTAAACAAAACTTTTACCGTTCATTTAATATTCTCTAAAATATCGTATCTCTATCAATTTTTGTTTTATAGTTCAAGTTTCGTTGTAAAAAGGCCGCAGGTCAAAAAAGAAAAATAAAGAAGTTTTAAGTTTTTCTTTGCAAAGCATGATATTTTTCTTTGAAAAAATTTGCAAGCAAATTTTAGTTTGACAAAAAATGAGTGTAGCGACAATAATTTTATATAGTGTCTTTAATTTTTGAGTTACTGCAATTGTTTTTGTATTTGATTTGATAACGTTTAAAAAACAGAACAAAAATTAATTTTTTCCAGTTTGAATCTAATTAATTATGTTCTGAATTTTTACTACAAAGAAAATTAAAATATACCTTAATATGCTTAAGACTGACAATTCAACACGATTTTTGATTGGGTGCAACAATAGTTAACCATTTATACCTTTCGAATAATAAAAAAAGGGGTTTTAGAGAGATATCTTCCATAGGCACATTGAACTTTTATGTTTTAAACATTCTAGAATAATTCTTTTGAATAGTTTAGAAATATTGTGCCAACTAAAAAAAGAGAGAACTTCCGCCCTGAGAATGATAACAAATTCAAAAAAGGGTAAAACGTAGTTCCTGTGAAAAGATTATTTCTTCTTATCTAAAAGAAATATGTTTGTTTCAAAGATATTGCAGAAATTGTAATTACTCTTCAGGAGTTCATATATTTTGATTCCATCAATGCAAAAAAAAAGGGTGGGGGGATGAGTTATTGGCTATTTTTAATGAAAAAAAAATATACCAGTGCTCTGTAGTTGGGGGGAAGGCGATGAGAGGGAATGCCGTCATTCAAAATGATTGGTTTTAGATTCCAAAAACTATGCAAATTTCATGTAAATTGGTTTCAAGTCATCATTTCTGAGTACCCCTAAATATTTTTTCTCAGTTACAGCAAAACATAACTATCTATTAATGAGTACTGAAGTTTATGCTAAAATAAACTAGCAAATGATCGATATCCTTTTAATGTTATTAACACGCACAAAAATAATTAAAGGCATAAAACTGAATAAATAACTTTGTGCTCGGAAGATAAAAATGAGAAATAACAGTATAATTGCACGAAAATTGCAGAGTACTGCATACACGTGTTTTGGGGTTACAAGAAATCCCTTTTTCAATGCAAAACAAGTGAATTTTTGGAGGAAAAGACTTGTAATTTTTATGTAATTATACGTTGTTATTTCTTAGTTTCGCTGATTATAGGTATAGTTTGATATTCTATGCAGTCATCAACGAGTCATGTGAAAAAGAGTTTTTAACTTAGCAGATATTTTTTATAAATGGTACCGTATTTTAAATCAATCAGTTTGAATAATCAAATTTTAATGTAATAAAAATATTGTGAAAATAAAAAGATATTGCGCTTAATGAGAAGGGATGTTCATACATGAAAAAAGTTCGATTAGTTTTGGAAGCATTTTTTTCTTTTGCTGCCCTTTATTTCATCCCCCTCCCCATTTATTTTATAATTCGTATATTATACTTTAGTAAAAGTTATGGCGCATGTATCAATCTTCAATTGCAATTCCTGTTTTTTCTTGCTAGAACACAAGTAATTCAAACATAAGTACATATTTCGTAATATGATTTTCTATGCTATTGCCTTTTACGAATAATCCTATTTAATGCGTAGTATTTTCGAGTAAAACTTAGAATTATTTTCTTTTTTTTTGTTAAAAAGAGGAGGCAAATTAATGTCAAACATTTCCTGAAACGACACGTTTTGATCCTTTGCAACTTGAAACACTATTTTGTGGACAAAAGTGCAAATTTAGTTGACATTTTCTCTTTCAGCTGATTTATGCTTTTTTCTTTCACAGACATTCTAGAAACAAAATTAAATTTCCGTTAAACGTTTTTAATAGCTGGTAATTATATTTTCCAATACATTTTCCTTAATAAAGCATTCTCTTTTGATTCCTTTCCTTAAATTGGACGTCAGAGGAAACCGCGGGAAATGTTATCAAAATCGCTGATCAAGTAGAAGGAAATATCAAACACCAAATGTTGCGTGCGTGTATCATTATGGAATCTGTTTTATTGTTATATATCCCATTGATTAATAATTTTCATTTATTTCAACAAACCAAAATGCTTGCACAAGAGGAATTCTCTAGAACAGTTTTTTTCAAATAATGTATTAATTATTTTACTTAAAAATTTTTAATCTTATTTTTATTCATTTCTTTATGTGCTTTTATTTTTATTTCTGTGCAACTGCGTACCTTTAAAATAAAAACCTATTGCTTTGATTAAAGTGATAAAACCTTACAAATATTTTTTGGATACATGGCTACATACCAGTGTTGGGCATTAATCAATTATTTTTTCAATTGCCTTGTTAATTTATTGAAAAATAATTGCAATTAAATTAATTGCAATTAAATTATTAATTGTACTTTGCAATTAGTTTAATTGGATTAATGTACGTTAATCGCTTATCACAATCAAAATAATTGCGATTAATTTTTATTGTTTTTTGAAACAATTAAAACTAACAATTAACTTAATGTATCAATAGGTACAGCGCAGGGTACAGAGTTCGTATTTTCGTTCAGTGCTGATTGCTCGCTCGCCGCGCGAACTATTCCCGTCTTGGCAAGTTTTTTCCACACGTAAATGTTTGTGTTCTAATTAAGTATTTTATAAAATTGTGCAAATCATAGTTTTATAGTTCAACCTGTAACAGGGGAGGTGAGAAAGAAGGACATAACAGGGATCGTAAAATCTCAGAGACCGCTCTGTTTTAATTTTTTTTAATCATGTAATTAAGATGCACTTCTGTAATTTCCCTCAGATGTTGTTTAAATTTTTAATTTGGAAATTTTTATTTTGGAAATTTTTATTTTTTAATTGAGATATAAATTTTTTAAGGAAACTTTGCTGGAGCCATAAGATTTTTTGAGAAAAACCATATGCTGCAGTAAATAATTTATTGCTCGTAATAAAGTTACTGATATTTTATTGATATTCTATTAGTAGCTAACATGTGTATTTAAATAGTTAGATAGTAATATGGTACCCGTCCAGCGTCCACGTCCCAGGTAGACCAGCAGCCTGTAGAATATATTATACAAAATCAGTATTTTTTTTATGAGTTAGTTTTAATTAAAATTCACAGGACAATTGACAATTGTTAATTGTAGTAAACTACAATTAACAATTTATTAATTGTTAACTGTGGTAAACTACAACTAACAATTAATTGTTAACTGTAGTAAACTACAATTAACAATTAGTTAATTATTAATTGCGATTTTCCACAATTTTAATTGATCAATTGTTATTTGTTGTGTTACGTTTACCAATTAATCAATTGTTAATCTTTAATTGTCAATGCAATTAAAATTTGCTAAACTCTGACATCAGTGCATTGCTACTGGAGGCCGCCATCTTGCAGATATCGTTTTTAAACGTTAATGTAAAAAAACTGTTTGAAGTACCAAAGATAATAAAAAAAATTCCAATCCTCTACATTTAATAATATTTTATTTATTGCACTTTGCACTCCAAAATGAGGGCATAGCTTTTGCCGCTCCCTGTTCATATTTACTAAAATCTCCCCACAAAAAAAAAAAAAAAAAAAAAAAAAAAAAAAAAAACACTTTCGAAAATTTTCAAAATTTTTTCAAGATTTTAAAATTTTAGAAATATGATAATTCAATTAAACATAAAAAAGAAAATAATACTTTGTAATCACTAAAATTCATCAAAGCAATAATAAATACTGAATGAAGGGGGAAAAAAAAAGCTTTTCGGGTCACATTTTTCCGAATAGGAAGTTTTAAAAATCCCATTGGTTAGTTAACTGAATCCCAACTATGGAATTTTTCCAGAAAGCTCGGAAAGCTATCACATCTTTTTTCATTTTACAAATCGAGAGGGAAAAAAAGAGCTCTTTCCTTCTTGAAACTTATTGACACATTTTATGTCGGTGCTTTTGTAACAAGAAATAAGTTAGTAGTTAAGGCTCATAAAAGTTTGTTATGATAGAAGTTTGAAACAGTGTTACAAATAAGTAAATAAATACTACGCTCTGAAAGGTTTTCACTGTACGTTTACCATTTCTTTCCCATACCATTTTTAACAGCTTCTCTCTCCTCACGTATTTTGAAATCATCTTTCCTTATTTTTCTTTAAATTGTTTTTTTCTCCCGCAATTCGTCAAATTAAAAAATTTTATTCATGAAATATCAGTATCGACTTTAATTTTCTTTTATTTTTTCTAGGCATTTTTTTGCCACTCGGCCAAAGCATTTTCACGGTCCTCTATTCTTTTTGCCTGTCTGCATTAAAATAATTTTCTGATTCCAAAACAACAGTAATAATTATATTATTCTTAAGTGATAACAATTTTATGTTGATGTTATAATTCTGGGGTTTAAAATCCATAACTTTGTCTTTAAAGGATGGCAACACTGCTTGCATTTGTCTTTAGTTACGCCTTCATTTTTTTAAAACTAGTCCGCGTTATGCAATAATTTTTATAATATTCTTTGATTTTTATAGAGATTTATTTGCTTATAAGATATGGATGATAAATCCTGATATTGATTGTTTTTACAGTTAAATGTCGCACCTTCCTTAAATATCACTATCACAGCACAAAAAAGGATGATTTTTGGACAGAAAAAAAGACATTCACTTTTTAACTGCAATAAGTTTTGACGTAGTTTCTTAAAAAGTTAGCTATGATCTTTTCAGTTCAGTTTTATTTTCCATGCTCCCCAAATGCATGATCCCCCTTTCTATTGTCACATTTTTACTTATTTGTTTTGCACTGTCACGGCTTCTGCCGATGACATCACAAGCGTAGAGCGCAATATTTAATTCGCTTCTTGGTTATCCTAACGTGGAAACGTGGTAGAAAGATGCGGCAAAGTTCATCACTTGTGACGTCATCAGGACCACGCCTTGTTTGAAAAATCGGACATTTTAAAAAATTAATTAAAAAAAAAAAAACTGTTGGGAAAATGAAAGTATTTTCTATGTTAATATTATTATTATTATTATTACTATTTTTGCTCATTCTATCCATTTCAATGACTAAAAGTAGTACTTTTGACTGAAGAAACCACCCCATTATAACTTTTCTTAATTATGCAACGGTTATTCCAGGGGTGGGATATTGTTTTAAGTAAATGATAGTAAAAAATGTTATATTAAAAATTATTTTGCAGTTTATTTAATGCCACGTAAAGTTTTTCTGTAGAAAAGAAAAAAAGAAGGAAAAACACCAGGCAGTGAATTTTTTCCCACAAATTTTACCTATTCGCGGTTCAAAAACGATTGAGAAACACTACTCTATTCCTGCAGTTTAATAAATTGAATGCAATGAAAAATCCTTTTACACTATTAAACTGCAAAATTTTTCACATTTGGTAATAAAAATAAGGAGAATTGGAACCGCTTTCCCAAAAGTTATTGTTTGTATAAATTCTTCGAAAACAAAACTTGGCAACAATTTCGCAAAGCCGAGCAATATCACCCGCCGGCAGCGTGTTCCCGAACGATAATACAGATCACACCACTCACTTCAAAAAAGAACTACAATGGAAATTCATTCTGGATGAGTCGCTACTTCCCACGATTATTTGGTTGAATTTTTTTATCTGACGCCAGATGGAGATTTTATAGATTTCATATGTTAAACAAAATACAACACTATCGCATCGAAAGTGTGATTTAATATCTTTGCTTCATTAGCAAAAAATGTGACAAACACTGAAGTGCAGTTGCACTTGAAAAATAAAATTTTCAGCTTGGTTTTTCTCAAGATTAAAGAAATTTAGATAACAATGTACTGTAAAAGCACTTATTTCCGCGAAAATGAAGATATCGATGATTTTGTGAATTTTTTGAACAGAGCCGAAAATTGAATATACAGGGTGTACATAAAGTCCCTATCTATTTTTGTGATTTAATGGTTGGAAAACTTGTATATTGGAGAAAGAGAATAATGATGAATATAGAAGAACGTATCCTGGTTGTAAAACTCCATGTCCGAGGAAACAAGTGTAATGTGATTAGAGACAGATTTCAAAGACGATTCAACAGGCCCATACCTACAAATAAAGCTTTTCGTGAATGGGGTCGTTTCCAAAATTTTAAAAGTTTTTTTTTCTGAAAGAGCATGCTAAAAACATAGGATCTGACCATTTTTTAAATAATTTGTTTAAGTTTAATATTTTTTAAAAAATGCTTAAATCGGAGCGCTTTTATTGTTTACGGCTTCTGCCGATGACATCACAAATTATGAAATGCCATTCAGTTTTGCCATTCACAGTGCAAAATATTTAACTCGCATCTTTACTCACGTGTATTGGCAACGATAGGGTTGATAGCTAGCAATATTTAATTCGCTTCTTGATTATCATAACGTGGAAACGTGGTAGAAATATACGGCAAAGTGTATCATTCGTGATGTCATCAAGACCACGCCTTGTTTGAAAAATCGGACGTTTAAAATTTAATTTAAAAAAAAAACTGTTGGGCGAATGAAAGTATTTTCTGGGTCCATGTTTTTTTTTTTGCTCATTCTATCCATTTCAATGACTAAAAGTAGTACTTTTGACTGAAAAAAACCACCCCACTGCTCAACAAATTCAACCGAACGGGCTCAGTTCATGATGAAGAAAAATCTGGACGCCCCACTACACCACAACAAAGTGGTGTATCAAGATCTCCATAAAGACCAAGTGGTGTACCAAGATCTACTTAACACCACTGGATATTTTTTAGCTTGGGGCTTCATCAAATCTCTTGTGTAACGCTAAAGAATTGAAAATTTGCTAGAGTAAAGAAACCGCATCTCACAAGCAGTGATACAGATTACTCCCCGAATGCTGGAAGATGTTCTCCGTGAAGCAGCAAACCGTTTTGAGATGTGCAGAGATATCGATAGTGCTCATTTGGAATCAAACTACTTTAGTTTTGACCGTGTTTATGGCAATTAGAGGAGAAAAAAATGTATGAAATGCACATTAAAATATTCCTTCAATAATATCCCATTGAAGTTTTGATTTATTTTAACCCCTTCTATAAAATAGATAGGGACTTTATGTATACCCTGTATATATAAAGCTAAAATATTGCACAAGGCTTAAATTTTTGAGATTGCGACAGGCTTGTAAAAACTAAAGCCTCGCGAAAATAAGCGATTATACAGTGCGATACGATGCTTTAAGAGTATCATATCTTTTTTTTTTAATGAAGATACGCTGATAGAGTGAAATTTGAACTTACTAACATCAAATTGGTGATAAGTTTAAACAGCATTTTTTATTAAAAAAAAAAAAAAAAAAAAAACTCAGAGCTAGTATCAATATATTTTAAAACTATGCTGCAGAATTTTAAGTTTAAGAATTAGTTTATCAGTTTAAGAATTATTTTTATTCAATTATTCAATCAATTAATTAATTATAATCACATTTGTTTGAATTTTAGATAGCATTGCTATACATTTCTGAATTGAAAAAAAAAATCACAAAGTAATGCGTCCTACTTAATACCCTTGTAACTTTTATGAATTTCGGATAAAGGGCCACAAAATCTTCAGTCGCCAGTGGTCGGTAATAACTGTCTCATTTGTAGTCACACTTTTAACTTTCCTCTATATCCAATATACAGTGAAACTTCGATAACTCGTACTTCGATGAGCCGAAAACTTCGATTAGCCGACGTGAGTTTCTGTTCCGGTGTAACTGAATAGGGAATAAATGTTATTTATTTTCGATAAGTCGAATTTAGTTGCGACGAAATATTCGATAAGCCGAAATTTTATTTAATGACCGTCGTTAGATTTTCCTTGTTAACAAAATTCCATAAGTCGAAGTCGTTTTCTCCTCCAATATTATGAACAAAAATAAAGACTAAATTTACAATATTGAGCAGAGTTTTGTTACAAAAGAAAATTAACATTCAACATTCAATTAAGCACATATTTTATGGATTTTGTTGCAGTTGATGACGGAATTAAGTCAGAGAGTACTCAACTGGTGAAGATATTTTTTCATACGTAAGTGAAAAAGATAAAACTTTTCTGGTGTTGAAAAGAAGTAAGAACTTGAGAATGTAATAAAATTACGTTCTATTCAAAATATTAGAAGAGCAGCAGACGTATTGCGCATGTTCATGGAATCTCGTCCGAATGTTCCTGACTCCTCGTTTGCAGATTTTTTAAATACATTTTTATTTTTTTCTGTTTAATGAGTAAAAACCTATGTTTCAGTATAAAATTTTAATTTGTTTTCCAACCTATGCAAACTCTTGAATTTATATTACATGCTAATTATGTCAAGTAAATATAGAATATCCTTCATACATTATTCTGTTAATTTTCGCTTTTATTACAAATTTAATGAGTTTTAGTGGTAGTATTTTTTTTTCATTCTATACTTTCCATTTCGTTTTCGGTAAGCCGAGTATTCGATAACTCGAATTATTTTTGCTTTTCTTGCAACTTCGACTTATCGAAGTTTTACTGTATAGAAGAATGTATTGGATTACAGAGAGACAAAGGAACGAAATGAAGTGTCAGAAGATTCCCTGGGAAAGAAAAACCTTTTTACGTATATATGATACTTTAGTTCTTATTTTATGAATGAATCCAATGCGGGCATTGAACTTTTTTTTTTTTTTGGCATTGACCTTCTAATGTGTTGTGAGAAAACTTTACAAAGATAGCGAGCTGGACAAATCTTGTTCAATCTTTCCTAATTTGTTTGTAGAAACAAAATCTCCGCTCGTTAAGTTAAAGTGTTGAAAAAGCCATCCTAACAGGAACCACTCTCAATAGAGCTGTCAACAGATCTTTTGGGAAACATGGAAATAGTTATTAAATCTGGCATTTGTGTGGGTCATAGCCCTTTATTTTGCGAAATCTGCAGCCGAGTTTTGCCAGTTCATCAGTCCTTATCCAAATTCACGATATTACGAGTATCTTTAGCTCATTATAACTGATGACAAGTTTTTGAAAAGTCTATCCGTTCCCAAAAAATGCCTATGCAAAATAAAATATTTTTTTGATGAATTAATTTGATGATGTATCTGTGACCTATAGGTTGAGTCTACTACTGATACAGCGGAAAAATGAAAGAGATTCAGACATTGATTCTTTGAAATGTTATGTATCAGGTCATTCTTCGGAAAGCTTACACAGAGCAAAAAAAAAAAAAAAAAATCTAATAGTGTTCTTGCTTTCACGAGCTTTTAGTAAGCATGGAAATCATTTTTGAAGTCTCAGATCAAGTTCAGATAATTGAACCAATTAAAGAATGTTTAGAATTTTTTTACACAGCTGATGCAAGGGTTTTTCAACCTTTTTTGAATTGATAAAAAGATGGAATCGATCTCAGAGAGAAAGAAAGAGAGAGCGAGTTCTGAATTCTTGTTCAAACTGTATGGGAACGTATCCACTTGAAAAAGTTTAAATACCATTTCAAAATCAATATTTAAAGTTTTAACAAAACATCACTGATTTTCGATTATATCCGTCACATTGGTGACTTGTTATGTTTCAGCAATAGCAATCATTTAAATAGCTGTAAATGCTTCCATTCTAGTCTCTCAAAATAGCCAAAAAAGAAAGAAACCGTTACCGTCTTACTTTGCATTTTCGGCATGCCGGAAAAAAGCGAGCTTGACCAGCATACCAGGAAATTCGAATTTTAGGGAATGCTGGAGAATTCGAGGTGTCATTCGAGGTGTTTGCATCAAAGCAAAAGTAAATTTCTCCATTCAGTTAGAATCAGAAAGCAAACTACTGTAAGGATAAAAAATAATAAAATAATCCCGCAAGTAACCTTCTTTTAAAAACGTCATGTATAACATTAATATTTCTGCGTGTTATTTACGGTAGGTCATTATTAACGGATTTAATTATATGCCAATAAAGTAATCAATTCAGAAGCAATCATTGTTACTGCGGTTTGTTCATAATTTTTTAAATAAATAATTTTTGTTTCCTTTTAGAGAGGTGAGTTTAATTTTTATTTATTGAATAGCTGTGGAAAATTCTTTAACACTGGTTTATGGGCGGTAACTTGCTACTTAAATGTTTGCTTACTTAGTTTTAATTCAACTTTTATGAAATTATTCGTCATTAAACAATATTTTTCTTAAGATAAATAAATACCTTTGTGCTGAACAGTAAAGTAAGACAAAACAACGTACGTAGAAGCACAAATTCGTAAATTTGTGCTTCTACTTACGTTGTTTTGTCTTACTTTAATATTTTTCTTGTTAAAATAACAAATGACATTGTTAGTAAATACAGTAGAACCTCCATTAAGGGACACCTCTGAATAAGGGACACCTCTATTTAAGGGACATTTTTTCTGGTCCCAGTCTCTTTTAATAGGGACTTCTATGTATTTACCTCTAATTAAGGGACACTCTGTTTAAGGGACAGTCACATAGCCCAAAAAATGCAAACAATAATGTATAAGCGCATAAGAAATAATGAATTTAGTGGAATTAAAGTCACTATTCCTCTAAAAATTATTTGAGGTAAGTTTGACATACACATATGTAAAGGAAACCAGTAATGTATTGTATAAATATTGTATAAAAAAAACTTGCCGAAATTAACACGCATGATTTGTCTTCTCAACAACTTATTCAAGTAGATTCAAAGCCGATGCAGAGTACACAGCAAATAATTAGCTTTGTATATAATACTTAAAATTAGAACATTAATCGTAATTCACATAGTATTACATTGTAAATTACATGACGTAAAGCAAATATATGTAATGAATTACTTCAAAATTATTTCTGTATGCTACTAAACTTTGTCATTACAAAATTTTTGATTAAATCTTTATTAATAAAATAATATAAATTTAGAAATTTGAATGATTGTGAATTTTATTTAGCATATATGAAACATTTTCCGTATTTAATCATAAGTGTTAATAGTTAATGTTTATTGTGATATTATACTACTAAGTACGCGGCATGTACAAATCATCCACCTCCAAATAAGGGACACCTCAATTTAAGGGACAAAATGTCTGGTCCCCTTAGTGTCCCTTATTAAGACGTTCTACTGTATTTTTACAAAATTAAACTGTTACTACTACTAACTGTTAATACTACTAAGAAATGCGTAGAACTTATATTCCTTTTTGAGCTGAATATATATTTTTTATAGTTTTTTTTTTTTTGGTAACCTTAATTTTTCCGGCATGCCGGAAAGGACCAGGCAAGTGTTATTGAAAATATGGTGACCCCCGAATTTTGCGGCATGCCGGCTAATGCGAGGTAATACGGTAAGTCGATTTCTGTTTAGTCACGAATTTAACCTCATCTTACAGCAGGGAATCATTTTTAAACAAATGATTACTTTCATTTTTGTTAAGTTTTTGTTAAATTTTTAGCACCCCTACTGCAGATTATGAATTTGGTCGTCTCGTCTCAATAACACTTTTAATGACAGGATTGCGCTGAACAAACGTCGTATTTCGAGAATACTTGCTGAGTAAAATACCGAAAATGGTAGAAAAGAAACATAAGTAGATAACGATGGAAATATGTCTTTCAATCCCAAATGTAGTTTACTATTCGTTTATTACCTGTAATAAAAGTGTAAAGTTTTTGATCGTTGGTGTATGCCACAGCACATAAAAGATTAACGGGAGCAAGTTATTATTCAAAATTTGAAATTATAAGATTTTGTAGTAGAAGTTTCTTTTTTTCTTTTTCTTTTTTGGAGCAATCACGAATTGCTTTTTATTCTCATTTGACCATAGTTAATGTTCCTTTAATTTTTCAGATTCCATGTCGAAGACAATTCGCAACTCTAATGTACTATAGGGGCGCTGCAGCCATTGTCTAATGGTGGATGTAAAAGGTAAAACAAACAAATGCCATAATCTTTAGCTTGCTTTGACGCTTAGTGAATGACAGTAAGTTTTCGTCGCGTTTGTGGGAAGTTTTCTTTTCTATTCTTCTGAAATTACATTACACCACAAACTGTCTCAAGCCTGTAATTTACCCCAAAGAAAGCAAGTGGAATGGAATGTTTTACCTTTTTCTTTAGTATTGTTGATTACCGCAAGGTAGCGTGTTCGAGCTCTGGAATTGCGAATAATTCTAGCTCGTTTTTTTAAATATTTATTTAGAGACACTAGTTTACTTCGTCATGGTTACAAATCGTCTGCCGTTCAGTTATTTATTTTTTTTCAAGGCTTAATTCAAGCAGATTTTGCATTAATTTTATGAAACGTTACTGCTCATGTGCGAACTAAAAAGTGTAAAGGAAGGTTAATTAATCATAAAGATATGTGAAAAGAGTGTTATGAGGAATATTTTAAATGGTATTAGAACAAAAATTGCAAATATTTGTGTTTTAAGCATTTTTTTTTTTTTTTTTTGACAAATCTTGTCGAATTCGAGGATGGCCAAAATGAATTTCTTTTTAAATTCATGTGATTAAAATGCAAATTCAGGATGGGTTTTGAGGCGGAAGTGTTCATGAATACAGTATTTCTTTTACTTCCTACAATTTAGTAAAAAGGTTTGAATGTTGGAATTAAATATACTACTTGTGAAAAAACTAAAATGTTAGTGGAGTTCACGATTAAATTGAAATAAAAAAGAAAAGAAAAAGGACGCAGTCAGTTTTTTTTTTTTTAAAGATTCATTCTAATTTAAATAAAAGCTAGATTTAACGTGCTAATTCTGTTTTTCTTTCTTTCTTTTCTTTTTTGTTAAATTCTGTTAAAGGCTCAAATCCATTTTATAAAACATTTAAATGTAAAACTCTTTTAAATAAGTAAGATCTAGATTTTACCTTGTTTTGGCATTTTAGCTCTTCAATTCACAATTCCAATAAACTACAGGGTCTGGCGGTGTAAAGTGGTCATAAAATCCAAGTTTTTCAACTTAGGTGGATAATAAATATAAAAATTTCTTGAAAACTTCTGTTGCAAATCCCTCGAGCTGCCTTTCAACAAACATCTCTTGTAATCAGGGGCAGTGGTGGATATAAGGGGGGGGGGGGTATTAGCGTCATGACCCCCTCCCCGTCCTTAACCGTCAACAATATTTTCCGTCTAAATTGTGTTCAAACAGTTTGTGAATAAAATGCAAATTCTTTAATTATTTTTAAAAGTAAATATAAGAAATACTACTTCTTTTCACTGTTTAATAAATTAATCAGTGGAGTTTATGTTCTACTAAGAGCCTTATTCCTGGCCGACTTGGTGCTTTTTATTGACACCATGACGATTTCCTTTATAGATAAAGTTTGAGCTTCATTTTGTAAAAATTGTATTAACATTCCTTGCACTTTTACGTTATCTTACATTTTCAATTTGTAATACGTACATGTTGTACGCATTTGAAGTGCGAAACATGTCTGCGAGTGACTTGTAAGGTTCATTCGTGATAATTAGCTGACTTTTTTTTCTTACAATTTTTACTGTTTTATTATCTACTAGTGGCACCCGCACGGCTTTGCCCGTAGTAGAAAATTAAAAGGTCTTTTGATTCGCTCGTATATTTACAAATAATGTGTGGTGAATTTCTCGCCAATTGGCTTGCCCATGTTACGGTTCCACGTTATGATACCTTTGTAATTTACTCGTCCATCTTATGATAATTTTGCTCGGGAAAATGTTCTTATAATTTGATTGGAAAAAGAACAAAATCGAATTTTCGAAAAATCGCTTTGAGGTGCACACCCCCATGCTACAAACTAATTCTGTACCAAATTTCATGAAAATCGGCCGAACGGTCTAGGCGCTATGCGCGTCACAGAGATCCTGTCAGACAGAGAGAGAAAGAGAGATCCGGACAGAGAGACTTTCAGCTTTATTGTTAGTAAAGATTTTCTTTTACTTAATGTTTCCTTGAGTCAACAAATTAATTTTTTTTTTTACGTCAGAGGTAATTATAAGAAAGTCAGTGCCCATGTTGTTTACTCGATTAAAAAATGTTACTAATGACACAACGGAAACACACAAAAGGCCGTTGCCCCCAGCAACAAGAGGACTTTTGAAGACATTACTACGCTTATTTTTCCCTTGCGAAATGGACTCTTCACAAAACTTATCGCTTTCACATCGGGCGGTATAGATATCATTCAATCGGATCATCTAAAAATCTTTAGGCTTCGATGGAATTACGTCAGCAAGTCGTTATGCCATCCTCAAGCAAGTGAACAGAACTTTCCATGCTTTAGTTTGGAAATCAGCTCATTCTGAAGCAACTAATAGTAGAATAATGAAAGAAAATGAGAATATTTTTATCTGATCTGAGAACGTGAGATAAAACGTGAATACTAGGAACGTGATATTTCTCTAGCTTCGCAATCTATTTTTTTCAACCAACAGATATCGATAATTTTGATTGAGAAAGAAACTCTTTAAATACATTTTAAATAGGTATTGGAACGGTATCTTTTTTATTCGTTTTTGAACATTTAGAAATTAGATTTTCTTCTCTATTCTTTCAAATGATAATTTTATGTTTTTCATCAGCCCGTGTTTGGAATAAATTTCAACATCAATGGCTGTGAACACAGTTACTTACATATTTCTATACATTTATCCCTTAAACAGTGCATGTTCCTATTTGGCAACATACCAAATTAATTCTTTTAAAATACTATGAAACTAAACTTAAGTTTAGTTGTTGCCAACAACCAATAAAATACACACTGAAGATTAAATGAAATTTAACTCTGCGTTTTACAAGTAAATGAAATTTAACTTGTAAAACGCAGCACTAGTTCTAAGAAAAACGAAACAATGCTTTTTTTTTTTCGTGTTACGTTTTATTTTTATTGCTTTTTAAAAGCTTAAGAATTTTTACTTACTCCCTGCTGTTCTATTTGCAACTCCGATAAACTATAGGGGGCGCTGCCGCCACTGTCTAATGGCGATTTAAAAGGGTAAAACAAACAAGTGCCGCAACTTATAACTTGCTTTGACGTTTAGTGAATGACATTAATTTTTCAGCGTTTTTGTGGGAAGCTTTCTTTTCTATTCTTCTGAAATTACATTACACCACAAACTGTCTGAAGCCTGTAATTTACCCCAAAGAAGCACGTGAAATGGAATGTTTTACCTTTTTCGTTAGTATTGTTAATCACAACAAGGTAGCGTATTCGAGCTCTGGAGTTGCGAATAACAACAAAAAATTTGCTACTTGATTGGTAAAGTGTTTCACAATATTTATCCATATTTTAGGATGATTGACAGAAAAGTGGTTGTTTTTTCAGTTAAAGTTCAATAGTACTGAATTTTTTTTATGATTTGTAATCTAATGTGTAAATGAGAATAATTCGGTGAAATATATTATTCGTCATTATTAAAAACCGCACTTGAACTGTTAAAGTTCAAAAAAAAAAAAAAAGAAATACCAATTTTTAAAATTTATTTTGCTGCTTCAAAAACAACTATCCGAAAACGGAAAACGAGTGTTTACAACTCTAAATCAGTAAAAGCATTCTGAAGGTATCATTAGGAATAACGAATCCTGATCTGCCAAAAACTAAAAATGTATTGCCACTAGATCGGATTTAAAAGTTATACTGCTCACTGCTAAACCAGGAAACGGCCTTCATGGCTCCATTTTCTTGGTAAGTTATAGTCTCAGGAATTAACCGTAGCTTTCTGGAAAGCTTTGTTTGCAAAAAAAAATGTTAAAACTAAGCCTCTCTCTTTCTTTAGCTTTTGTATACAGAACGTTTCCAGTTAATAGAAGTCAAAAACTCTCGTAAAAAAATTCCACAAATAGGAAGTTTAATGGATAATATCTTAAATCACAATAATTATCACTTTACAAAAGTAATAAAATAAGATTCCATTCATCACAGTTCAATTCAAAACAAAAAAAAAAGAAAATCGTTTCCATTGAATTATTTTAGCTACTAAATAGGTTTCACTACTAGTAGATTGGACGAATAATAATTCCATCACAGCTTAGCAATTTTATGCAAATCTGCTCAATTAATCGAGTAAATTTAAACAATTCACACTGTTTTGCAGTAGTAGAATAATATTTAAGCATTATTAAGTAAAGTATAAGACATTTCAGTAACTCAAAAAATGCAGAAAGGGTGGCGCATTCCGTATTCCATTTAGTATCACAGTTTAAAAAATTTCAAAAAATAACGAACTAAACTAGTTTATAATGTTTTTAAACTCAAATTTAAATTTTATTTAACTTCGTATGATTGCAATAAAGCAAAAATGCTGAACAGCAGTGTGTGGAAGGCTCGATTATAAAAAATTTCACTCTTTTGGAGTTTCTTTGATACATTGTGGAACATTCACCAACTCGGCATCATTGTTGCTCTAGATAACACATCAAAAGTCAATGTCTTTTATTAAACCATCGATTGAAAAAAAAATCAACATGTTGAAGTCGATGTTTATTTAACGTCGATATTTTGTGATCGATTTTTTAAGTTTTAAGTCAGGAAAGTACGGATTTTAATTTTCTTTTTCAGTTGAAAAATTTGAATACTGCTTAATTATATTGATCCTTGTAATCTTCTAAGGACATTTCGTTCTCGAATTTTCTTTTCAAAGCTAGTTTATTGACAGAATATATTTTCGTATTAAATTTAGTGAAATGATTTTTGTGAAATCTAATACTTTACGTTCAGTTGGGAAAATTACGGTTTAGTTTTAAAATTGAAATGCAATTTGCCATTTCAAATATAGAGTCTACTGGAATTTGTTATTGAGTTTGGAATGATTTAACCAAATACAGTCGAATCTCAACTCTTACGCGAGGGATGCGTTTCCACGACCCCTTGCGGGAGTCAAAATTTCACGTCGTGGAAAAGGGTATGTGAACTAATTTTTTTTTAAAATAAACATATACTTAATGGTTTTAGACATTCGTAAACATCTCTCAAACTATTTGGATCTGTTTCTTAACTATATATTACCGTTTTTTTAACATAAAAAACTGAATTTTACTGTTTAAAAGGGTAAGGTTCCTCAATACAAAATACTGTTACGATGCCCAAAATCAATGAAAGAGAGAGAGAGAGAGGTATAAAATGAAACCGTACGGTACACTGTTAAAATTTTTCCGGAAAATTTACGGTAATTGTTACTGGCATCCATGTTGCCAGTAACTATTACCGTAAAAATCAAATGTTACTGTAAAATTTTACGGTTTCCTCGGTAGGCCACAGCAACCAGTTGGCGTTGGGATCACTTATTTCTCCGGTATAAATTACCGTAAAAATCAGCGATGCGTCAGCGATGCAATTTTACAATAACAATTACCAGAAAATCTTCCTGAATTTTTAAGTGTACGTATACCGTGTAGAGAGGAAAGATATTTGTGCATTGGAAAGGGTTGAAAGAAGGGTAACTAGACTAGTAAGGGAACTTTCAGATTTAGATTATGATACCAGAGTAAATAGGCTTAATATGTATAGCCTGGAGCAAAGGAGAATCAGAGGGGACATGATTCAGTTGTTTAAATTTATCAAAATTAATGATGTTAATGAATTACATTTTTGCATCGAAAGCAGGACGAGGGTTCATTGCTTTAAGCTATTTAAATCTCAGGCTAACTGTAAATAAGGAAAAACTACTACTTTAGTAGGGTTGTGGGCACTTGGAACTGCTTACCGGAAGAGGTGGTAATGAGCAAGGGGGTGGATAGCTTTAAGAGGGCCATTGATCTTCATTGGGGACTAATAAATTGACTAGAACTAGTCTAGCTGGGCCAAGAGCTTGTTGCTGGTCGTCACATTTGTATTTGTAATATGCAGCTCATAATAATACTCTGCAGTAGATACAGTAATTATATATGTATTTCAGAGCCAGAGTGACGTAAGTCCAAAAATTGCGATTTTCTGTTTATTAGTGCATTATATGTGGAAGCCTATTCCACATCGAGCCCTGTGAACAAAATTCTTTACAAAAAATCCTTTTCAATTTTTTTACCAGAGTTAAAAGAGCGCGCGTCCCATCTTTTACTTGCGCCAGAAAGAAGTTTTTCCCCTCTACTGTAAAACTATCATTATGAGACTTACGTTCCTCGGGCTCTGAGGTACAGATATTCGACGTACCTTTTAATTGCTCTAATATGTCGAAAATCTTGACGTTTTCTTCCAACTGTCAGAAACTTTCTTTTTTTCTTTCCATTTTCATAAACTGTAGAAAAACAGCGTGTTTAAAGGAAATTATGTTTCATTAACTTCATACTTAGAATAAAATAAAATAAAATTAAAAAAAAAAAATTTGAATTTTTGGCATCTTGAATTCAAATTATGTTTTTCGCAATCACGAGCGTGTGTGTTTGTGTAGGCGCATGTGTGTGGGTGCGTAAATATATGGTATGCATGTGTGTGAGTGAGTGTTGTGTACGTGCGTGTGCGTGTAGGTGTTCGTGTGTGTGTAGGCGTTCGTGTGTATGTCTGTGTAGGCGTTCGTGTGTGTGTGTAGGCGTTCGTGTGTGTGTGTAGGCGTTCGTGTGTGTGTGTGTAGGCGTTCGTGTGTGTGTGTGTAGGCGTTCGTGTGTGTGGGACATGGACGCCACCGCCCAGCAAAAGTGGATTTCGGGGGACAGTGGTCAGGACCAGCCGCGCCGCCCCGGTGGACGGTGGTGCTGCAGGCCTGGTCCAAGCTGAAAAAGGAACCACAACGCCAAAGACAGTCAAATGAAAGCAATAAGCAATCGTGATTGCTCAATAAAAGATGCGGATTGGTTAATTGTTTGAAACAACAATGCAATTTTTTAGACTAGTACGGTGTGGGAAACTTCCGCAAAGGGAAAGTCCGTTCACGAAACTAATATTTAGTAGCCAACAACGAGGGCGATACTTAAGCCCGCGACTCCCATCCAAAAAATTTCGTGTTGCGGGCGAGAAATTTGCGTCAGCTCTAAAATTCGTTACTCGTAAAAAAAACTCGCGTTGTAGCAATTTCGCGTACGTCGAATCACGTTGGAGCGCGAGTCGAGTGTACACCACATTAACCTATGAACGTGCTTACAGGAATAGCACTTTTCAATTGTTGATAAAGATTTTTACTTCATCGATATATTCATTATGAATCCGAATAAAGTTTTTTTAAATTAACTATTGAATTAATTACCATTTATAATATCGACAATTAATTATTAACTAGCTGCGTCGCCCGGCTTTGCATGGTCCACCTCGAAAATAAAAGTTACGTCAAGTGACGCGTGTTCAACACTCAGGCTTAAACAAAAAAAAAAAAAGAAGAAGAAGAAAGAAAGAAAAAAAAATCAGTAAAATTTTGAGGCAGATTATGGAAAAATAACCAAAAAGTAAAAATTTTAAATCCCCCGATTACATGAAAAGCCTAAAACAAAGGAAGAATTTTATTTGTTCACATTCGAAAAAAAATGGCAACAGATCTTTCGTCTCAATGATTTTCTTCACGCTACAAACTTTAATAAGAGCATTGTTGCGGAAAGTTGAGATGAAGTACTGAATAATAATTTGAATAGAGGAAAGCCTTCGCAAAATAGGGATTTTATGTCGAAATCTAAGTGTCATAATTAATAATTTTTAATTGATATTTCCGCTAATTATTGTCGAAGGATTATGTTAAATAGCCAAACATAAAGACGGGAAGATTACGAATCCATCGATACCTAATTCGATGGTCAGTTCACTGTCGTTCGGGAGAAGAAACTTGGACATTGATACATAGGTACATACATAGATACATACGCTCCGTGTTTGATTATATAAGATAATAAATGATTGTAAAATGCTTATATTAAAAAAAAATATCCAATGTCTTTTAATTTCTAATCAAAGGCATCCAACATAAATTTTGGATGCATTTCCTTTATCAAATTCCTTGACATAAGCACACTTGAAATTAATCTAACGCATGCAAATCTCCTAAGATTTTGCCATTTCGCTTTTATCAAAAGCTTTGTATATTTTTGGAACAAATAATCATCTGTAGTGACAGAAACTATCAACCTGAATTCAAGGCAGCATGTTATCTCATCATTAAGTATCTAACAAAAAAAGTTTTTCGATAAGAATCAACTCTTCGAAAAATGAAAGTGGCTTTGGAAATAGATGTTGTACAGGATAGCTCTTTTCAAAATTCAGTGTTGAGGCTTGTGTTCTTATAAAGTAACGAATAAACGTACTTTTACATAGCACATTAAATATATACTGTGAGCGAATTCCAGAATACATTGAAAAAAATATTCATTCAAAAACTATACAGAAAATCGATAGCTCTTACCAAAAAGTGCATCACTGGAAATTATAGCGTATGTAGTTTCAGTGCGGTATTTAAAAGGTGGGTTTTTAGGGTTCAAACCTCTCCGAAAATTTTCAAAACTGGTCCAAAAAATGCTTTTCATTGTTCTTTTTTGTTGAAAAAATTATTATTACTATTTTATTTTAATTTATTTCTCAATTTCACTTGAAAAATTACGTGCATCTATTCTTTTGAGTAGTTAAAAAGACATCGAATATTTAACAGGGGTGAAGTTATGTACGTATTATGTAGATTTGTTTCCTTCATTTAATCGATTCTTCGTCTTTTATATTTGCTCATGATAATGCCCATAAAGCAGAACCCCACATTTAAATGTTTTAAAATCGATGTTGGCTCTTTCTATCATTGCGAAGCAGAATTCGCAAAGCGTTGGATTGTTCACTCAAATTTAGACTCCGATGAGGGGCTTGAAACTACGAGATTTATTTGATATCGTTTACACGGTTCAATCATTAGTCAGGCAGAAAATGTTATTGATGTATGCTGTGCAGTTTTGGTCGCCTTATCTGAGGAAAGATATTTGTGTTTGGAAAGGTTTCAAAGAAGGGTAACTAGACTAGTAAGGGGACTTTCAGATTTAGATTATGAGACCAGACTTAATAGGCTTAATATGTATAGCCTGGAGCATAGGAGGATCAGAGGGGACATGATCCAGTTGTTTAAATTTATCAAAATGAATGATGTAAATGGATTAAATTTTTACACCGAAAGCAGGATAAGGGGTCATTGTTTTAAGCTATTCAAATCTCAGGCTAACCTGGAAATAAGGAAAAACTACTACTTTAGTATAGGGTTTTGGGCACTTGGAGCAGCTTACCGGAAGAGGTGGTAACGAGCAAGGGGGTGGATAGTTTTAAGAGGACCATTCATCTTCATTGGGGACTAATAAATTGACTACGACCAGCCTAGCTGAACCAAGAGTCTGCTGCTGGTCGTCACATTTGTATTTGTATAAATAATCTGTTGTAACAAAAAACAGTATTAGAAAATAGAAATGAATTCAAATTTTATTAATCATATAGATTTAAAGAGAAATGTGTTTGGTAAAACCCTCCTTGAAACAAAAGTTTGGCAACAGCTCTGTGTAGTTTATGTTCCTGCCAGCACACTAGAAGCCGATCCTCTGAGATTTTTACATATTGTCAGCCTATATGCATTGTTTGTATGTTATTGAAAAAATGTTTCAAATTAAAAGAGAAAAAAAATCATCAAAAGCGTTTTTTAAATTATAATATTTTCAGTAATAAAACTTATCAGAAATTGTGAAAATTACGATTTTGAGACAGTCTTTTGAAGCAAGTTCCACTTGAAGTCCTATCTTTTAAACTTTGTTTAGTCAACTGACACAGTGGCTTCAACAATTGATTGAAAGAAAAAAAATAGTGACCTTAAAGGAAGCCACTGTGCCTCAAAGGGTTTTTAAAAGGAGGCATAATGGTTAAGGTAGTTCGTTGTTACTTTCATGCAAGTCCAGTCTGGGGTGCTTACAGGGAAGGGGGGGGGGGTGATTATGGCGCAAATTGCACCATCAAAATTTGGGGGAGGGGATATTTTTATTTTTGGAAATCATTTATTTAAATTTATTATTATATTTTTAATTTAAATTATTTATTTATTTTTATTCTTTTTTATATTTCATTTCATATTTATTTAGTTTGTGTGTGTGTGTGCCATTCGCGTAGCACAGAACTTTTTAAATAAAATAATAATTAAAAACAAACAAATAAATAAATAAGGAAAAAATATTTTTAAAAATGAATAAATAATATTAAAAAAACATAGAGAGAGACAAAAACATAAAAGGAAAGAGGGTTGAGAAAAATGTTTTTTTTTGGGGGGGGGGGATTTGCTCCATTGTACTTGGGGTGCATCCCTGAGTCTATCAAAATTAACAAATGAATCAGACAGAGCAAAAATACATTCGTGTTCTTTGAAATATAACTTCAGCAAATCCAGAACTAAAACTGAAAGGGGAAGATAAATGGCGGAAAAAGCAACGAGACAAAGAGAGAAAAAAAAAGCTCAATTTCAAGCAAAGGTAATGTTGTGACGTCAATACTCGCACCATCCTAAAAGTAATCTTATTGGCCATCCCAGATAGTCAGTGCCAGTCTTTCAAGACTTCATCCCCTTTTAAATTAACTCTATTAGGACTTTAATCTATCATCATTTGTCATTCTACTCTGCCCATTACTCTTTACGAAGCATCAAGCATTATGACAGAGATTTGCTTAAAATAATTGCATTATGTATAAATAGTCAACGGAATATAAAAGTTAAAATAATATAGAATTCTAAAGCTTCTAAAATAAAATAATTTATGGATTTTAAACAGCTACCTTGATGTATTTTTCATTAAAAAAATTAGTAAAAAAAGTAATATGGCAAAAGGAAAATAATAAAAAGAAATATATTATGGAAGAAATATAAAAATGTTTAAATGTGGGGGGGGGGGGGATAAAAGGATTTTTTAATAAAAATTAAACAAAAATATTTTTAAAAAGAAAAAAGAAAAAGAAAAGACGAAATATACGATTATTATTTTGGGGTTTTTAATGGGTTGGGTATAAAATGTTTAAATGGGTACATACAAATAGGTACAAAAGTTTTTTTTTTTTTGTAGAAATCTACAAAAGAAAAAAAAGAAAGACTAATGTACAATTACATCGCCAGCTTAGTCATTTCCAGCCGAGGACTGCAGTTTCGTGCTTATTAGCACTCATCAGCCCGGCATAGGAAAGTGACTGAGCTTGAGATGGAAAACCTCTTAAGGAAGCCAAGAGTGCCAAACAAACTGGTAGAAGCACGAAACTGCAGTCCTCGGCTGGAAATGACTGAGCTGGCGATGTATTTCTGCTTTAGCCCTGGCTATTGGGCGGTAGTTTACTGAATAATGTACAATTATTATTTTTTAAAAGTCTTCTGTGGTTCTCTGTTTTTTAAAATTC
Source organism: Uloborus diversus (assembly GCF_026930045.1). Lineage (NCBI taxonomy): Eukaryota > Metazoa > Arthropoda > Arachnida > Araneae > Uloboridae > Uloborus > Uloborus diversus. The sequence goes on along the minus strand of NC_072731.1, from coordinate 240,215,984 downwards.
TTTATTCATCATTTACATCATGATGGATAAAGAATAAAAAACAAGAATTGTAAAAATTTAAAACTTATGTTTGTTAAATGGAATAATCAAAATTCAGTTTATTCCTTCTCAATATAACACTAAGGCCTGAAACGTGAATTTTTCCAAACGTGAGGGTTGCGTTTGTTACATGATCCACTGTGTAGTGGGAATCTTGTCAACTGGAAAATATCTAACGAGAATTAAGAATGAATTGTTAAATAACTAAATGTTAAAAAAGATATGGAAAGAAAAATAATATACCCTTTAAAGGGGGAACCAGTTTATTGGGCCGAAATTTTAGTGTTTTTCGTGATTTTTTTTTCAAAGTAAAGAAATAGTCAGAATTTCTTTAAACTTGGAGGATATTTTATTCATCTTTTGATGTACACCTTGTAATTGTTTCAAGTCATTTTCACCCAAATTAATGGAGTTAGAACTTGCTGTCCATGGGCGGTTGCCATCAGACATTGTTGCTGGTGTGCATTACCGAAGCTACAATTTTTGTCTGTAACTATTAATTTTTCTTTCTCGAAACAACATATGTTTCTAAAATATGAACCTAATTGTGATTAAAAAAAAAAGTTGAAATTTGCAGGTTTTTGAGGTGTTTGATTTCAATTTTATGTTTTTCTACCATATGTTTCACACTTCTTGCATTAAAAAAATATTTTTATCAATAGTATCATCAAAGAGTTACATTCATATAGAGCACAATTGAATAAAGACTATTCACACAAATTTTCAGAACGACTGGTCAAAAACTCTTTGAGCTAAAATGCTTACCAGTTGGGAAAAAAGGTTTCATTTTCGAAAAAATGTTTGGGAAAAAAACATGTTTGAAAAAAAAAAAATAGCTGTGAACGTTTTCGAAACTTCACTGTTTAAGTGCTCATAGCATTGGAACTAACCTGAATTTTTCATTCAAATTTTGGCAACATGTTCATGAATAGTTTTACTAACATTTTATGACTTTAAAAAAAAATGTCGATTTTTTAACCGGTCTAAACTGGTTTCCCTCTTAAGTGAAGTAGTATTGCTGATTCACAAATAACCAATTAAAAAAAAAAAAAAAACACGAATAAAATTTTTTTCAAAAAATTAAACATCCACACACAAAATGAAGATTGGAAAATACAAACTTACTAAACAGATTCTAAGCAAGTCGAGAAGATTTTCAAAACTAATAAAACTCCCGGTTATCAGCGGCAATTGCGGATAATCCACAAGACTATAATAATAGGGAAGAAAACAACACAAATATGCAGTTGAACAATTTATGCATACAAATTGATGAAATAAACATTCTAATTGAGGAATAAAAATCGTTCACTGCTTACAAATTCGGAGGTTTATTATATATATATATATATATATATATATTAGAAATTCAATTAGAAATTCAGCGTTTGTGCATTGAAACTTTTTTACTTTGGATTGAAGTTTTTTTTAGCATTATTTCATAGCTGCCAACCCTTGCGATTCTTTCACATCTGAATTTCAATCCCTTTTCCCGAATGACGTATATGTCTCCCGAATTTTCATCAAAACAACTAAATCTTCCAAAAAAAAAAAAAAAGGATTTTTCAACGATTAGAATTTTGAAAAATCCTTACGGTAAAGCAATCGCGATCGCAAAAAACGAAACCTTTTCATACACGTGTATAAAAATCGTATATGTCCGATCATTTTCGAAGGATACACTGTAAAAACGATTTAGAAACGTTCCTGGAAAATAATAGGCAGCTGATATGCCCAATTTCAACCAATAACATATCTTACAAAAACCAGGAACGTTTTCCGATAAAAGTCAGTAACCTTCCTGAAATACTAGGAAATCTCCCACCGTTAAAACCAGCCGTGAACCTTCTAGAAAAATGGAATAAGTTTAATGTATTTGATTAGAACCTTCCTGGTTTACTAAGAAAGCTCCAGAAGCATTAGCGCAACCATGGCCGAAGCTATACGCGAATAATTGCAAGCAAGAACAAAACATATTCATTGCCTGCAATTCTTGCCTCGCAAAGCTGCAGCTATCCAGTGACTTATTTGCTCCCATTGAGAGTTTAGTCAATCCAGACGGGCCGTAATTAAACTAAAGCCGATACACTTAAGAAACAAGTTTAGTCTACCTTTAAACTGGTAGCAAAAAACGTTTTCCACACCAGTGAAAAGTCTGCATTCGTGCATCTTTTAGCAATTCAGGGAACTTTTTTGCGAAGATACTTGATTTTGCTAGGAATAGGAAAATCTCTGAAATCCCGAAACGTTTGACGGAAATAACCAGTAACGTTTCGGAATTTTTTTACAGTGTATTTATTTTATTTTCCTTCTTAAAATTTTTATTTCCCCCCAAAAAATACGGGAAACCGTTCCCGATTCTTTTCTGAATTTCTTAAATTTTTACCAGCTACAAGGGATGTTTATTATTACCTTAAAAGAGAAGAGAAAACGTATGCCCCTTTTATAACATTTTTTTTTTTTTTTAAATGCAGTGAATAAATCGAGACTTAAAATTTATTTCGTTGGAGCGGATATTTCGTTGTATTGGCATTCGTTGTAAGAAGGTTTCACTGTAGGGATCTCAATTTTCAAATTTTGGATCATTTCCGAACACCAAATTTCGACCTCCACAGGTTCTATACATGCTTGATTTAAAAAATCCCTACTTGTATTTCACAATTCCTTTCACACCGAACCTTGTCGCTAAATTTGTTCATAGACTTATACGTAAAATCTCCCGAATTTTACGTATAAGACTTCCCTGTTTTTAATCTTTCACTGTTGGCAGCCATTATTTTATCATTTAGTGATGAGTGCTTTAAATCAGTGGTTCCCAAAGTGGTTCACATAGACCCCCAGGGGTACACTGAAAATTACAAAGGGCCCATGTCAAAGAAAGACAAAACTTATGGATTGCATGAACTGCAAGTAAGGGTCCACGAGCCTGGATTTTACATAAGCAAGTTGTCATTAAAATTTGAGGATCTTGGATAGATTCTATTAGTAATTTAAATATATATTTTATTAGTGCTATTCAACATCAAACATAATTATTACTTATGTACTTACATAATACTTTTCATATGATAAGAATGCCGGATTTTACATGGTAGAAAATGAAACTCCCCCCCCCCCAAAAAAAAAAAAATTTTTTTTTTTTGGTTTCGGAAGTTGAGATATAAATAGATTTTTCTCTCTCCCTCTCCTTTGCAGAAAAGTGTTTTGTTTTTCTTCCGACCCCACTTAAATCCGTCCTTGATTTTCATACATTCTGCTTTCACCTCGTGATTTTAGAACACCTTTTGCAAAATTTTACCATCTGATTCTCTCTGTTTTGGATTGCTCAACTATAAATATCACACTGCCCAATTAATTTTGGTGTAGGAGGTTCACGATAAATAGAAAAAAATCGACCAACAATCCACAGAACAGAAAAGTTTGGGAGGCTCTGTCGTAAATGCTGAATTTAGCTCATAACATGAGCTAATGCTACATTGCGGTTTATTTTTGTACTTAAGAAGCATCATTTCCTTTAAATTCTTTCTCTTTAGTTCAGATTTGTTCGCAGGTTTTTCTCTGTTCAAATGAAATTTATGTTTTTTAGAAAAAAGGGTCTAAAACTCATCTAACGTAGCGGGTATAAGTTCTATCGAAAAGATGGAAATTGCAAAAAAAAAAAAGAAAAAGGGGGCGGGGGAGGAAGTCTAGGCCATGCTGGTTGTATAATAGAGTTAGAGTTAACTGCTAGTGAAGATACGTTTATTTTAAATTATTAAATGCTGGCGCCAGCGGCATACCCAAGAAATTTTTTCGGAGAGGATTATGGTTAAAAAGTTTTTTTATAGTCAAAAAAAAAAAAAAAAAAGGGATTATAACTCATACTGACCAAGTTGTGAAAACATCTTTGTAGTTACTTATTGTCCCACGATTGCAATATCTCAAAGTATACCTAAACATTTTTTTTAATTGTCAAACCATATGTAAAAACTAGGGGGGGGGGATTCCAATTCCCAGGCTAAGTCCTTCACTGTCGCACCTTTTTAAAAAGATTTTTCACATTCGATAGTTATAGCGCTAGACTTTTAGTTGGTAATTTAATTTATTACTGCTTAACCTTACGTGTAGACTTAAGCATTAATTTTTTATTATGGTAATAACTTTTACTGCATTCCAATAAAATGAATATTTAAGAAGTTAATGTTCCTGTGAAGAGTTTATGTTTAAGAAAAATATATTTAAAAAAAATGCGTTTTAAAGCAAATATCACAAATTTTGACAAACGTAAAAAATCTTTATATGGCACAGGTATTATCAGCAACCTCTTTTTATTTCTGAAAGTGTAGAATTTATTATTAGTTGAAAGCGTTAAGACAGTATTTTATGAGAATAAAATAATTTTTCCAAAATTAAGAAACATAAATTTCAATATGGGTCACTAACTTTATAGTTATAATGAACATCTGTACAGATTTTAAAGCATTGTTTTTTGCCTACTGTACAAAATTTGACTGAAACTTTTAATTTCATTGTTTCAATTTTTCGTAAAATTAAGGTTTGTGCCTCGTATATGAAGTTGATCAAGTGTTGAACTTTGAATAATAATTGAAATTTCTACCCAGATATAACTGAAGTGATAGACTACAGTAAAACACCTCCGAACGGACACCCCTCTTATGCTCTTATGCGGGCAATTTTTAATTCCTCAGTCCCAATGCAAATAACATTATTAAACCCTTATCCTGCAGACACCTCTCTATTGCGGACAAAAAAAATTTGTCCCATTAGTGTCCGCATTAAAGTATGACCGTTAGTGTCCGCATCCCATTTTACTGTATATGTAATAAAACTGTGAAGTGTGTTGCAAATCAGTAACACAAAATATACTCTAAATGCTTAAAAGAAACCAAAGAGCAAATAAAAAAATAGAACTATAGTGTCAAGGAATATTTTTATTGAAACATTTTTCAAAAACATTTTTGCCAAAAAGACTTTGAATAAATGATATACAGAGAAACATATTTATGATACATATCGACTTATTAAATATGTGAACTCATAACATTTGAACTAGAATTAAAAATGGCACTCAATTCAAATTAAAAAAAATAACAAAATTTAAAAACATTAGACTGTAAAATACATTCGCCCTGTAATTACTTATTTTTTAATGGTAATTATTTCAATAAGTTAAAAGAAGTTTTGTATTTAAAAAGTGATAATAATGAAAAAAATACATATCCAATTTCATTTGAATGAGATTTGCCTTTTGCAACTTTGTCATTTATCCAATTTGAAATGTTAAATAAAGAGTAAATTTAACATTTCATTACAATGAAAATTAAAGCTAAAAATAAAATTTCATGAAAAAGATTTGTTCAAAAGGAACTAGTTTTGAAGATTAGAATTATATTTTGATTTCAAAAGCATCAAATCTTTTACAGGGTGATAAAGGCATAGATCCTTATCCATATACTGAATAACTCCATGCATGATGAGTGATTATTAACTTCATTATACAATTCATTTTGAAATAGCCTACAGCAAATTACTTACTTCTCAATGCTTGTTTTTGCAAGAAAAGAAATTCAAATGATGCTTAAACACACTGAATCATAAAGTAATCTGAATTTCATAGCTTTCTTTTACAAAACAAAATAATTTGACAGCATACGCAGAATTTTTACGTATGTTTTGACAATTTAAAAAAATGTTTAGGTATACTTTGAGATATTGCAACCCTGGGACAATAAGTAACTACAAAGATGTTTTCCCAACTTGGTCATTATGAGTTATAACCCTCACCAACCTCTGGGAGGTGCAAGCAGTTTCATTTGGATCGCTTGGCTTTCCAAACTCGTTGCCCTTGTTCACAAATGCTGTCAATTTAAACGGTTTGAGCTCGTGAAATTGCGACAGTTTGTGACAAGGGGGAGGGAAGGAGCATGACATCACACACAAGTAAAAAAAATATGTCTGTGAAAAATTGTATTACATATGGCAAGAGGAGGAGGGGGGACTCCCTCCACTGTTTGTACACTGTGTGACAAAGGGAGTAGGAGTAGAATTTGTTGAAAAAAAAACAATGACATCAATTTTGAACATACTAGGCTACATCATAAAGTTCAGTAGATGCAGATTCAATAATATGCTTATCATCAAAGGATGCTAGCTCAATGAGGAGGTCATGGCATAAACTGCAACATTAATATTTTTGGGGGTGTCGTGGGGTTGTTTTCTCTTTGGGGGGGGGGGGGCTCTCCTTCTAGAGGGGCTTTGGGATATTTGAATAAGGAGCACCCTTGCTCTTAGGGCAGATGAGCATCCCTGCATAATAACACTATATTCTGAGCACTAATTTTCTTTCCTTGATTACATTTGCCAAAAACCTCAAGTATCTAAATAATTCCCACTATTGGGTACCGACTTCAACTATAATGGGTTTTGTTGAATAAATGCAAAAAATATCATGCAACATATTTGTATAACAGTGCTACTTCGGTAATATTTTATTGTATGGCAACTTATGGCATTTGATCAAGTCCAGCCTTTGCTTGAAATTTTAAACACTGTGGATTTCAGTCTGACTTTTCTATGTCCAAGAGTTTCAATAGTTTCATTGGCTGCTGTGACACCATCATTTGATTTTTAGAATACTGTAAAATACATAACTAACTAAAAATCTACATAATTTTACATATTATGCAACAAAACAGTAAGGAAAACAAACCTATTTATAAGATGCTTTTGTATCGAAAAAATTTCTCACAGGACGAATATATATTACTGTTTCATATATATACATACATTACTTACATACATATATGTACCATTATGATTAGTCCAGTTTCATAAATCTAATACTTACATCACAACATTACGGCTCGGATTTCATATTTCATCTAGTGGTAATAGTACATTAATCACAATACTTATGACAAAATCAAATATTTTCTGCTAAGAGTAAGCTAAAACGAAGCAGCTATAAAACTTCAGACATCTACAAACACTTTGTAAAACACATTTCGCTGAAATTAATATAGTGTCTCTCTATATCACAGTAACATAACAGGAAAATAAACTTGCTGCAGAAGACAACTGAAAGAGGAACTTAAATGAGCAAATGTCAGAGAAACAATCTTATAAAAAGTGTTACAACTATATCTCTCTCATACACTAGCGCAGCCAGAAATACCTTCTGGAGGGGGATTTTTGATGAAAAATACCTTCTTGAGTTTTTTTTTTGATCAAAACAGCCCTATTATATGCAAAACTACTGTATTAGAATTCGCATTTATGTTAAAACCAATGGCTCTGGGGGATGTTTTCATCCCCCCTCCCTTCGCTGCACCCTGCTCTCATACAGTTTTAAAGGTTCAAAACAATTTATCAATGAAACAGAATGTTTATGCCTATTAATAACTATTACTGAATTTTTGGAATTTAAAAAAAAATCAAAGAAGTCTAAATTTAAATTTTGAGTCATAAAATTGCTCTTTTCTAAACGTTAGTGACAAATTTTACACTACTCTTTTTTCTTTTATTTCAGCCTGATTTGTTGAACATGGTTCAGTTGACACATCTTTCATTTTTGACAGACTGTGAAATGCCAGGCAATGCGCTGGTGAGCTATTAAAAATTCTTAATAATGGCTTAATTCATTCCAATAAAACTACATTAATATGAAAAATTCTGAAACTTAATCTTTCAATCTTAAGCAAGTATAAATTTTATATCTAGTAGAGTGATGATAAGAACAATGGGTTTTTAATACAACTTCGATAATTTGTGCCCAGCACATATTACAGAATTTAAAAGAAAAAAGCTCGATTTTCAATCATAGGAGGAATTTTTGCAGTAAAAACCATCGAAGCCCCTTGCCAGTGCAGCATAACCTTAGCTGCATTTAAATTGACTATACTTGGTTATACATTTTTGAATTAAGTAATTTTAAATCTTCAGTTTGGAATTTCACTCATTAAATCATCGAATACTCACTCGTTTTATAACATATTTAATGATCAAGTTTGAAAAAAATTGCAAAGCACATTCACTTAATTATTTGTAACAAATGTAACCAATTTTATAAATTGTATTGTGATTATAAAATGCATTTTGTAACAGATATCAAACTTATTATTGTTCCTGAAACTACAAATTAGAATGATTAGAAAGGTGACAAAAGGCAAGGTTACAAATAATTAAACCTTTGTTGTGTTAATTAACATTTGAAAGAAAGATATTACAGTTTGTACTAACAATTCGATTTCTTCAACAGAAAGCATTTAAAAATCTTTGAAAAAAAAAATACTTTTGTACTTTACATAATACAAAATGCACCTCAGGAGATCAAATCTTAGCAGGTCATTTTCCGATACATAACCACTAAAGAAAGAGATTTTTTTCAACTACGGTTTTCTCATAAACCTGAAATATACGCAACCTAAAACACAACGCAATATTCTAAAGAAGCACAATAAAAATTGCTTTTAAACAGTAATACTAAGGATTTTTTCCTTACTTTTTATGAACAAAGCACAACACTATTTTGACTTGAGACAAATACAAATAAACCTTAACATAAATTTCACTCACACACACAATTTGCATTCAAAATCATTGCAACAAAAGAGTATATGTGTGTGTGTGTGTGTGTGTGTGTGTGTGTGACAAATATCTAATGCACAAAAGCAAAATTGAAAAGTTGATCTCATTTTGTTTGGCATTTTCACTGCATGCAAATGAAATATTTGTACTTATTTTATATATGAACATTTACAGTAAGACAATGAAGAAGAATATGGTATAGAAATACATAAAATGAAAATAAATTTCAACCAAATAAAGAGGATGTATAACATATTCATATCATTATAAGCTTGTCATATAAAAATAAAGATCAATATCTTTACATTAGTTGGGAAGAAAATATGATTGGCACATAGACATAGAACTTTCTTCCAAATTTCATTATTGGGGAGAAAAAACAACAACAAAAACATGGAAAAATTAAACCTCTTTTAACAAATTAAATTTAAATTCAGTCATTAGTATTTGAAAATAAAAAAAATTAAAAATATAAATCTTAAAATCTTACGTGGGAGTAAAATTCATACTTTTATTTAAAATTTACTTCTTTTAAAACCAACTGTCATGCCTTTGTGATTCCTTTGCGCACAGTATTTAAATACATGCGTGGCGAAAATATTTGATGATGTAAAGGGTTTCTCAAATACATCCCTAAGCAATTTGCTAGTAATATATATCTTTTTTGTTAATGTAATATGCTAGGGCAATTGAAACGTTTGAGCAAAAAAGAAGAAACATACAGTCGGACCTCCATATATCGAACTTCCACATATCGAAATTTTCTATATATATCGAAATCCCAACAAATTTCTATGTTCATTACATAGAAAAATTGTTTCTATATATCGAAAAAGTCTCTATATATCGAAAGTTTTTTCGAGACATTCGTAGGTTTTTTTCCTTTTTAGACTGTATGTCTCATGAAAAATGAAGGTTAGCGGAGAAAATTATGATCACTAAAGTTTGCTACGAAATTCATAAGGAATAGGGGGTTCAAGGGTGTGTAGATAGGGTCGTTGTTCCGTTCTGGAGTTCTTATATTCCCTCAAGGTTATTTCAAATCTTAGTTGCAACCAGTAACACTAAAATCAGTTTCAAGTTATCCCTTTTGTCTGTTATCATTCCTAGTATTTTTAGCCTCAGTAAAAACCATTCAAGTTAAGTAGATCGACTTTTTACTTTTCTCTCGATTACATTGTTAACACGAAAATCCCCTAATGTGGCGGTTCAAGTTGAATTTCCGAAGAATGAAGGTGTATGAAGGAGCAAAAATGTAATTTCTGTTAAATTTTTAATTATTAACTTTCATTTAATCCGATGCTCTTTTAAATTAGAAGTTGGGTTTCATGCACGAAAATTAGCTTTAATTTTAATGTTTTAGGATATTTTTATGATAAAATAAGATTGTTTCTATATATCGAAATTTCTTTATATCGAATTTTTTTCCGGCAATTTGCTACTTCGATATATGGAGGTCCGACTGTATATACATGAATAATACAACTTACAACTGAAATAGTTGTTGATTTTAAATGAATGTATGCACTAACATTTAGAAGCTACTTCATTTGGCATAATTTCTTCAACAAACAAGAAAACAAACAAATTAAATGCAGTGTGGGGAATAATGCAACAATTTTTATTGTAAAGAATCCATGTCAACTGAATAACTAAAAACAAACAAATCATGTTTCTGCCATTAAACAGAACAGAATACTTTGGTAAAATGTAGCAATTAAACTCATTAAACTATTTAACTTCATAAAAACAGCTGCATGACAAAAAAAAAAAAAAAATAATTTAAAGTTTATTAAAGTATCTTAAACTTTTTTCTTCCTTAAAACAGCTGCATACAAAAATAACTAAAATTTATTTTAAAGGTTATTTGGGATTTTCAAACTCAACTTGACTTTAAAAAAAATTAAAATAAAAAATGAATAAACAGGTAAAATAGACAGCAAATATGATTAATGAGTTAAAATAGAAAATGCATTTTAAACGATCGGCAAACAAATGAATTTCTTATTCGAAACTTATATTATTGACAAGTACATACATAAGGGGAAAAAGGAGGTGGGAAGTTGGAAAACATGAAAACATTTATCAGTGTGAGTGGGGGGGGGGAGAAACACACGAAATGAGACAAATGGCAACTATTAACTTCACGGACACTCTACATTTCAACAAATTGAACAGCAATAAGAAAGAAATTTGCAGCAAAATTGCATACAAATGTTCCAGAGTTTCAGTGCAAAAAAATTGAGCTAAACAGGAGAAAAAAAAGAAATAGTACTATTTCTCTCCTAAAAGTTTTTTCTTTTATTTTTTCTTTCTTGCCATGAAACTCCAGAATATGTGCAGGCAATTTTTATTGCAATTTGTGCCTATGCTATATTTATGCAGGTGCAATTACTAGATATTTTCTTGACCTTAATAAAATAAAATCAAAGAAACAATTTGTTAGTGAGCATTGTCTGATCTTGCCAGTGTAAATAAAACATTAATAAAAGTCATAACAGTTACGAAAGCTTTTAAAGACATCAGGAATTATACACTTTTTTTTTCATTGCTATCACAAATTAGAAGCGAAATACAACTAATGAGCTAAAATAAGTTTCAATCTCCAAAATATCACAATGAATGTCATGTCTCATGAAAATTGTAGAAAAATTATAATAATGGTGTTTTCTCATTTTTAACTTTTTTGTGAAGTATTTCTTCTAATTCATAAACTTTCACATCTTTATGTAAAAAAATAATCTACACCGTCATTTAAACATACAAATGTAGATAGGTAAAAATAATCGAATGATTTTAAAACCACTAACAAATAACATGTTCAGAATTTTGACATAAAAATTTTAGTAAGGAATTCAGGTTAAAAACATTTTAGCACATAAGAAATGCCTTTCTGCTGCAACAAATTACACTATCATTAAAAAGATTTCAATTAAAACACATAGTCTACAAAAACATATTAAAACGTCTAAATGCAAAAAAACTGCATGTACTATATCATCTAGATCTCTATTTATCACACGAATTACATGAATGGTATTTTGCATTCATGTGGCAACGCTCCTCTTCTAGGGTAAAAAATGTGCTTAACGGAATAGTTTAACAAATTAGTAACGTGAGACATGTAAATATCAGAATATCTGAAAAGTCTCCTTGAAAAATATGTTGGATTGTGATGAGTTCGAAATATGCTTCCAAATTGCTTGTTAAACATAGACTTTGTATGGAGCCTGAAAAGAAAACGAAAGTTAAGTCATGTTTTTACTTATTTATTTTTTTAAATATGGAATAGATTATCAGTTAAAATAAAATTTAAAAAAATAAATAAATAATTTGAATTTTGACATCTGGAATTCAAATTATGTTTTTCCCCAATCACGAGTGTGTGTGTGTGTGTGTGTATGTAAGCATGTGTGTTTGTGTCCAGGTATGAGTGTGTGGGTAGTTGTGTGTATGAGTGTTTGTCGTAGGGGGGGGGGAATGTGTATGTGTATGTAGGCATATGTGTTTGTGTCTGTTTGCAGGCATGGGTGTGTGGGTAGTTGTGTGTAGGTGTGTGTGTATGTGTAGGTGTCTGTATGTATTAGAGAGTGTGTATGTGTGTAGGTGTATGTATGTGTGTGTATGTGTTTTTTTGTATGTGCTTGTATGTATGCATGTAAGTGTAGGATATTGACGCAACCTGGAGATGATTTTCGCTATAGGAGCAGCACCGTGAGGAACTGGTCGACGGTGATGCTGCAAAGGGTGCTGGCGGGAAAATAAAATGATAGCACATCAAACAGGCAAATGAAAGCAATAAGCAATCGTGATTGCTCAAAAAGGTAACCCTAAAGCCAATAAACTACAAGTTATGCTTCATTCACAGATGTTTTTCTTAAACATTTTTCCAACAAATGTATAACATTATCTTATAAATATGCATCTACAGATCAATGTAGTATACTTTAAAAATATACATGATGCTTAAAAATAAAACATATACATGACAATAACTTTTAAGTAGGGGAAGGTGGGGAAAAGTAAAATGGTTAAGATGACTGAATTTTTTAAAAATGAACAAATCAGGAAATTGCTTTAAAAATTAGAGTACATAAAGAAAGAACATTGTATTATATAATAAAACTTGCGTTGAAACAGTATTTTTTATTTTTGGCAGTAAATTTGAGTCTTCAAAAAAAAAGGGGGGGGGGGATTTTTCACTTTTTCTCTCATGGGGCAAAGTGAAAAATAAAATATTTTTCTAATGAAATAATTTCTATTCAAATGTAAGACATATTTTGGATCAAAAGAATCAGTAAATAAAAGGTTGAATGAATAAATGAAAAGAGAATGAAACAATAATGAATAAATTAATATATGAAGAAACATAAATGAGTGAGTAAAAAAATGAATGAATAAATGAAAAGAGAATGAAACAATAATGAATAAATTAACTAATATATGAAGAAACATAAATGAGTGAGTAAAAAAATGAATGAATAAGAAAATACGTGAATGAATGAATAAGTAAATGAATTACTATATGAAAGAATGTAAATGAATTAATTAATAAATGAAAATGTAAGTGATATATATTAAATGATTGAGTGAGCAAATGAAACAAACTATTTCACTTTGTGACATCTACTTTGCCCCTTATGTACTTGACTAATTGTACAATTTATATAAAATACAAATAAGCTGAATATTGATTAAATTAATACTGCATTTAATATTGAGAAGTCTCAATTAACATTTAAAATTTTAATAACAATAACTTTGTCATTTTTAGAAACAACAATAATTTTTGACTTACAACAAAATATTTCAATATGAGTATCATTTTTTAAAAATTGCCAGTATTACCAAATGTTTTAACCTTTGATAGTACTTTTTTTCTGACTCGAATAGACTACATATGGTACTACATAGTTAAAATAAACCAGATGTGTGGAGCTGAAAGCCGAGAAAATATTTCACCATTTCACTTTTATCCGCCATTTCACTTTGCCCCATGTTCCCCTACTATTAGAGCTACCACACTGACATGGGAAGGTAAAGTGTAGTATCTGCAAATTTTTCATTTTTGTCATCAATTGTAATTCACTGCTATTGTACAAGCTTGCTTATTTGGTTTCCACTGAAAATAAAGCACGAAACAACGTCAAATTCCAACATTTCTCTATCACTTGTATGGCATTCGAAACAATCATATCCCAGAAACTCATTTCTACAGATATTGCGTTTACATTTCTCAAGGCAGCATAAATCACCATTTCTGTGGGCATGTCCCTATTTTTACGGTGTACATTTTTGACCAAGTATACTTTTGAAAAAAAAAAACAAGTAAGTTGGATTTGCTGCATTTTTGCATTGAAACCTCAAGTGGCATAGGGCAACAAAATACCATTTGAAAAAAAAGCATAAAAAGGTTTTTAAATTTTGAAAATCAGTACATAGGATGCTAATCAAAATTGATAATACTTTTTTCTCATCTTAATCCCAACCAGTAAGATACTTTAAGCAAATTGCATTGACAAAATTGTCTAAGCAGTGCACAAAAATTAATTGCTTTAACAAGTTTTGTAAGCTTGGAGTAAAAAAATAATGATCCACAGTTGCTAATCTACTTGGGAGAAAAATAGGAACAGAACAAGAGTTTGAAAGATCAGTACTTAGAAGAAGATAAATCAATGACACATTCAAGCAATTAATTATTATATTTTTTAAAGCTATCCAGTTAAGTAAAAATAGTACACTTCTAACGAATAAAATAAATTAAATATGATGTCATTAACTTATACTATCCAGTTACTTTCGGATAAAGTCTGATCAATCAATTAGATCTAACTACTTTCAGAAATGATAGCGAAAAGACCTGGTCTTCTGTGATCTTGATTATGTTGTTGGTTTCAATTAGAAACATAACTAATCTCACTTTCTGAAATTCGGTTAACATTTTACATAAAACTAGCAAAGAAAAAACAAATGAGTATTAACAATGCAACTCCCTTTCTTTCCAAAGAAAGTGAAGACTAGATGAAACATCTGATTTATCGCTATACCCAGAGCTTCCAACTGCTACGAAAATTTCGTAGTTTCTACAAATTACAGCTTCAAACTATAATGCTACAAAAGCGGGTCCAAAAATTACGATTTTCTGTTGTTTTAATTTATAATCCCAAGAAAGCAAAAACAAATGCATGCGTATTAAGCCGGTAAGTTCAGTAAAACAAACTTTTACACCTGTGCTGAGGGTCTTTGCTTAACAAGCATCGCTCTTTGAAAGTTGCATGGTGTAAAGATGGATTGGTTTTTAGATTGCAACGCTGATCCAGTCATTGAATCTTCGGCAAAAAGCAGAAAAATTGTCAAAAACTCTGTGAAGAATGTAAAAGTTTTTAAATTCCGTATTAATATTTCTGTGGCAGCGGACATGCCCCCCCCCTCCCTCCACTGCAAAATGCTGCTACAATTTTGGATTTTCAAAAGTTGATAACTATTGTATAAGTCTGACTATACCAATAATTAGTGGGAATGGTTTATGTTTTCAAATGTTAGAAACACTTTTCAAAGCATAAAATTTCACTGTTTGCACCAAAAAAACTTGCTTTGGCTCTTTAAAATAAGTTTTTTCACTTCAGCAAAATTTTTTGGTTTTTAAGAATGCTAAATAAAATTTAATCTATATAAAAAAAAAGAGTATAAATAAATAAAACCAAATAAAAATAATCCATACATAGAAAGGAGATAGTATAATTAATGGAAAAAAAGTTTGAATTTGTTTGTACAGCAAAAAGAATAGCTAAAAAATTACCGAAGTTGATCACGCTCCAAGAGCAGTTGTTCTATAATATCACCAGCTTCTTCATAATCCTAGGAGGAAAAGTAGTAGTTGATTTTTTTACAATATTCAATATTGTATTACTTCAAAACTATAATAGAGTTTTATCTTCAAAATATTTCATTGAAATAAACATGAAAAGAAGGAAAGAAGAGAAAAGAAGAAATACCTGCATTTCTTCAATCAGATGTTGTAAAGTCTGTAACCAACCAACATCATGACGAAATTCTTCAGAGTTTAAAATATTGATTTCCCGCTTAAATAAAAAGTAGAAAGTTAAAAGATTTCAAACACTAAAAGATTAGTACAAACTTGTGCTATTTTAAAACATGATAGTGATATCATTATGGCATGAAAATTATCTATTTTTTGTATTTGCAATATTGTGTTAACATCCACTTAATTAAACTACTAGTGTGAGTTGAAATGGTGCGTAAGCATACATTAAAAAACTAAACGTACTACCAATAACTTTATACAATAGTAATTATTATATTGATTATTAGTAAATTGTTTTTGATACATAAAGTCATAACTTATTAGCTAATTTACATAAACATTTTTTTATTGTACCTCACCATTAAAAAAATAAGTCTACAAAATCTCTACAAAGAAAAAATCTCACATTCAATTCAGCAATGATAGCTCCTGTTCTCCACCCATGATGCAACGTTAAGTCAGCAAGATCAGAATATATTTGATCTCCAAAGTAAAGCACAGAGCTTCCATACCATCCAGTTAGACGCTGTAGTTCTTTTAAATTACCCTGAAAATGAATAGGATTTTAAAATTATAAACAACATAAATGAAGAATGTTAGCAAAAAAACCACATGTGGCTTTTTCCTGATATTTACAATTAGATTACAATCAACTTGAGTCCTCTTTATGTGCCCAAAGATACCAAAGAATCTTTGAACATCGAAATATTTGAACAACAAACAAAATTTAGTTTTTTTTTTTTTTTTTTTTTGCGTTTCAGACTTTTGCTACAACAGCGTAATACACATTTACCTTTTACCCTATACAGTGAAACCTGTCTACAACAATACTGTTGGGACCTGAAAAAATGTTATAGACAGGTTAGCGTAATAGACCGGTCAATTATTTATGCCGACATTTTGCTGGGACCATGGAAAATATCATTATAGACAGGTTTATTTTTATAGACAGTATTGTTATACACAGGTTTCACTGTAACAGGAACTTCAGGAGTAAAAATACAGTGCTTGTGCACATTTGTTCTATTATATAATAGCTACTCAAGTGAACTTCATTTGTAATCTTTGATAAAACAAAATCTACATATCTTTAAAGTACTTTGTGCACAACCATGAGAATTTTTTTAAAAAATATTCAACTAATGGTTCTGTAAAATTTTTTTTTTCTTGCATCAAAGATTTTATGCTTCGCAGCAATTTTAAGAAAGTTCCGTTTTTTAATGCACTTGTATTTTGTGATTTGTGTTGGTATTAAAAATGTGAAGTTTTAAAAATGCTTAGTCTTCTTATTTAGTAAAAATCGCTCGTCAAGGTATGATAGGTGAAATAGGCTTCTATATTTGAAGAAGCAATGACCTGTTTGGTGATACTTTGATGGTTGAAATTTTAACCCTAAACTTCAGTAGATAGCGTTCATTGTTGAACACTTTTTCGTTTCTTCATTCTCCTAAAATGAGTTTTGCCAGCAAAACAGTTACATTACCGGATTCAATTCAGCCTTGTCAAAATAAAGCATTTCTCAGCCTGTCATGGCTGAGGCATGGTATTACAAAAAATATTATCAAATTATCATGCTATGGCGTGAGTTTCATTGTTGGTGACGTCAGGAGCATTACTCGATCAGTAAATATGCCATTATATAGATGAGGATTACAGGTAAAAGAGTTTGTACTAGCAATGTAAGTTCTATGTTGAGTTTTGAATTACTCAATGAATTACTAAAGAAAAAAACGTGTTTGCATTATCTACAGATAATATAAGCTTTAAGAAATAAATAAAAACAATACCTTTATGCAAAAACATAAATGTTTATGATAGAAAAGCAGTGTTTATGATGAACAAAATTTGCAAATTAATGTAAAGATTTTTGATACAAGTTTTTTTTTTTTGAATAACATTAAATTTCATTACCACATCTAACAAAAATTCTCTTATGATTGATGACTGAAAGCTGTTCTTGACTTCAGGTGAAACACAGGGTTCAAGTGTTTTTATTAGGTCTACTCACCAAATAGGAAGTCACTTATTTATCAAGTTAAAACTCTGAGAAAAGTAAAAAAAAAAAAAAAAAACACCCTTCAGCTCTTTTTGCAGGAAAAACATCATATGTAAGAAATATTATTTGAAGTAATAGTTCTATATCTTGGATGTTTTAACATTAAAATGATAAGGTATTTTTTGGAATCACTAGAAAATGACATTTTCTGTGTGTAAAAGCATAAAATTTAAGAGATTTTAAAATGTGGGGTTTCAGTGTAACAAAAAAGTAGCTAAAGAATCCCTCAAAATATTTTAAGTACCTTAAAATATTGTAAGGTACACAACACAGTTGTTTACTGCATTACCTATATAAAAATACTATGAGAATCAAACTAAATTACCTCTATATAAACACAATCTTTTTTTAAGGTTGTAACTTTTTCCCAAAGTTGACTTTTGGAAGGTACATCGTAAACCCTAAAGGGCCTGAAACAGAAGATCACAATCATCATTTGAATTGCTTATAATTTGAAACAAATTTTAAAATGTACTTTTTTTTTTCTTTTTTGGAACGCTTTTATTTAGCAACAAATCCCTGAACTAATCAAAAATTAAATTTCACTCATTAAATGTAAATAACTCTTAATTTCAGGTAAACTTATTTCCTGAACCAAAAAATTCAAGGATGTCAAAAATGACGTTAAAATTTTGCAACTTAAGGACAATTTAATTTCTATTTGTTTTAGTAATACTATAGGATTCTTAGTACAATATTTTATGCGAGAACATTTGCAATTTTTCAAGCAAATAATAAGTTATTTCAGGAAAATTCATGAAAAAAAGTTTTTCTCCAAAAATTTCAGTTTTTATCAACGATCATTTCCATCTCTAGCTAAAACTAATGTAAAACAATACGTATGAATAAATACAACAGCATTAAATGCACTGCAAAATGTTTTTAACAAAAAAAAAAAAAAAAATCAAACAAATTTAAGGCTGCTACTTATTTGAAAAATAATGATAGGAGTATTAAATGATCTATAATTTAAAAAAAAATACAAATGCTGAACATTGGCATCTAAGCTATTAGTTCACGAGTTTTTTAATATTTCTCGACAATCTCTACATATTGAGATAACATAATACAACTTTCTAAATGTTCAAAAACTATTGACTGTTTGGAGTCACACAGTCTGGGGAACCCACCACTTTGATTTTATAGAGATGGTCTCGTAAACAGTAACATCTAAGGAGACCTCTAAAAAGAGCACTGCTGTCTTCCTAGGATAACTGGGAATTGTTTTGTTTTCCCCACCAGAGTCCTTCATCTTGTTAAATGCACGTTAGAATCTACACCTTTGAAAACATCAGGAATCATATAATTTTTTTCTTTTGTTATCACAAATTAGAAGCGAAATACAACTAATGAGCTTATATAAATTTGAATATGCAAAATATCACAATAAATGTCATGTCTCACAGAAGTTGAAGAAAAGTTACAATAATGGTGGTTTCTCATTTTGAACTTTTTTGCGAAGTATTTCTTCTAACTCATAAACTTTCAAGTCTTTATATAAGAAAATAATCTACACCATCAATTAAACATACAAATATAGCTAGGTAAAAATAATCGAATTATTTTAAACTTCTAACAAATAACATGTTCAGAATTTCGACATTAAAATTATAGGAAGAAATTCAGGTTAAAAACATTTTAAACCCATAAGAATCCTTGTATTGGATATCTTTTCCTTTATATAGCAAACACAACGTAAAAGTTTGTCTCTAATCAGAAAATAAAACTGACAAATTCTCTTGTCCTGATTTATCATCATACCATTCTTTAAGCAACAACATTCCAGCTCTTTTAGAGCTTCATTAAGGGTTTAATTTAAACTACCTTGGTTCTTTTTTGGAGCATTGCTCCAAATAACTAAATTGTCAGTAAAAAGGGCTGAATTACTCAAGGACACTTAAGTGTTTGGTAAATCATTAATAAAAACATTAAAAAGAATAGGACTAATAACAATTCCCTATGTCTCTTATTTTCTAATAGTAAAGTAGTCAAACAATGAAAAATAATATTGTCTAGGAACATGATTGAAGTTATGCAACATCAACCCAGTATATAGTACAATATTAATCATCTTTACTAATAATAAAGCTAAAAGTCTGTCTGGATTTCTGTCTGTCTGGATCTCTGTGACACACATAGCGCCTAGACCATTCAGTCGATTTTCATGAAATTTGGCACAAAGTTTGTAGCATGAAAGTGGGCACCTCGAAGCGATTTTTCAAAAAGAAAATTTTTCAAAGCAAATTATCACAACATGGAAGAGTAAATTATGAAATTATCATAACGTGGAACCATAACATTGGCGAGCAAATGAACACAACAAATTGGCGAGAAATTCGTCATTAATTATTTGTAAATGTACAGGTGAACCAAATGACCTTTTAATTTTCAACTATGGGCAAAGCTGTGTGGGTACCACTAGTGTTGGAATAAAATAGTAATATTCATAATATAATTACCATAATATTTTTAAATAATGAATTTGGCTTTCACACAATGAAATCAAGCAATACCATCTACTAAAAACATACTAAAACAATTACAAAAAAAGAGAATTTATTTTTGCAGAAAAGCAACACCTAAATGGTGGTTAGTGAATACAGTAGACCTTTGTTTTATGCGGGTTTATTTTATGCGGTTTCGATTATACGCAGTTTAAGATTTGACACCTTTATTTTATTTTACGTGGATGAGTTTTGGTTTTACGCGGATGCTGCAATGCAGACCGATAAAATTTTCCCCTCTTTTAAAATCCAAACTCCTAAAAGTTGCAAATTACGCGTAATAAACTGCATTTCGTGTGCTAATAATCGAGTTTGAGCCACTGGGGAAATTTTGTAAGATTGGTTCCAGAGCTCTTTCCAGAAGTATAGTTACTAAACTCACACAGTTCAGAGCTCACTGGAAGAAGAGCTTTAAAAGTGACAAAGGATGAAAAAGCCGAGGATACTGACATCGATGACACGCAACCAAAAATGTTTACATTGAATTTTGAGCCATTACTAGACAATAGAAATGATCTTTTTGATTTTGTTAGTGAAGAAACATTCTATCATGGAAATGACGCAAGTGATCATGGATGCATTAATGCACTGCAAAGAACTACAGAAGAAAAATACTAATGACTGCCATAAGACTATCATAGCCAGCTCTTCTTTATAAACACAACAAGAAATTAATTTATGTTTTCTTTATACATGTTGTGCATAAAAGTCGATATAACTACACATTAAACTTATTATACAATTAGTCATCACTAGAATGAAATATTTTGTTATCTATGGAACCAAATCCCTACTTTAACACTAGTATTAGGTCTCAATTTACGCGGCATTTCCGTGGAATATAACCCTCGCATAAAATGAGGGTCTACGTTACTGTCATATTCTTCCTCATGTTACCTTCTTTGATCTGTGAAGAACTTTGGTTTCCTGGCTTGCACAACAACCACATCAAAGAGATCTGCCCAGTTAGGACCTATCATGTACTTCATTCCATTGTCACTGAAAAATATCTTTTAGTAAGATAAAGAACAAAACAAATTAACACACATTAAAAAAAAAAAACTATAACAGAAAATTCAAAGTAGAAACTGTAAATTTAAAGAAAAACAAATATGAGCTAAAAAATGAACACAAATCATAAGTTGCTTCTTGTAAGTTATTTCTACAAGACCTTTACAGAAAGTCATAGAATTTAGTACATTATTAGCTAATTGTTTGAATTTTTTCATTTTCTCAAGTAACATTAAAAAGTCCATTAACTTCACATAAAAAGTAACAAGTACATGATATTTTAAACATGTAACAGGTGTTAAGTGGCACATGTGTGACTTTAAATGATGAAAAATAACATGTAGATTCATTTTCAAATTCTTTGAAAATTTAGAAACTAAAGAAGGATTTTTAAAAACAAAATATGCTTCGCTCATGTAAAAATAAAAAACACGATGATAATAAAGAATTTCAATATTTACAAGAGAAAAATTTTAAATATGCAGAGCAATAAGCATTTCTCTTAACGAAAAATAGCGTACAAATGAAGAAACGTATAATAGGTATAGGTTAATGTGTATTAGACTCTCTACAGGGACGAATTAAAAAAAATGTATAATTGATAAAAACATATAAAAGAGAAACATATCCGTAGTGCTTCATTGTAAGTCAAAATTTTATATTTGTTCTGGCCGGCAAATTTACTTTGTGGCCCAGAGATAAAAAAAGTCTTGAGCACTATTAGTCAAACTTCTATCACATAATGTTTCAGAATAATAATTTTTGAGTTTACAATCACTAGAATGTACTCAATTGACATAGCACCACCTAATTTCCTTTTATTCCAATAAACACACAAAACTGATAAGATTGTTTCATTCATTTCCCCTTTGTACAGAAGAATTTTTTCAGCAATGAAGTATGTGAATCACCATGAAATACAAAATAATGATTTCTTGAAAAAAGAGCAATCAGTCGATATTTATTGTTATTTTTTTTGCACATGCACAGCACAACTGAACAAATTTAAAAGTACAACAGAAAAAAAAAAAAAACCTCATCCAATAAAATGAAACACACATTCAATGCTTTAAAGAAATGGTTTAATGATGTTTGTCACAAGTTTTTGCACCATGATTCCTTTTGTCAACACAGATTATTTTTAAAGATATATTAATGAAAATATATTCTATTGTCTAGTTCAAAAAATATGAAATAAAGTATTTATTGAAACAGAAATCCGACAAACTTTTGATCAAAAATGATCTAGATATGTAAATTGATGTTTTGTTTTTATTTATTTATTTTTTTAAAGAAATTAGTTTTATAGAATATTTTTCAAATTAATAATATTAATTTGAAAAGTATTCTATAAAATCTATATAGAAGTTTGGTAAGACCTCATTTGGAGTATGCTGTTCAGTTTTGGTCTCTTTATCTTAAGAAAGATATTAATATATTGGAAAGGGTTCACAAAGGCGGGCTGCAAGGCTAATAAATGGACTTTCTCACTTAGACTACGATTCCAGGCTTAGAATGCTAAAAATGTGCAGTCTTGATCAAAGAGACCGAGGGGACATGATTCAGTTGTTTAAATTTATTAAAATGATAGATGTTACGGGGCTGAAGTTTGCCACTGAAAACAGGACAATAGGTCATTGTTCTAAGCTATTTACATCTCAGGCAAACATGGATATTAGAAAAAATTATTATTTTAGCAGGGTAGTGGAACCTTGGAACAGCTTACCGGGAGAGGTTTTAATGAGCATTGGAGTAGATAGTTTTAAGAGGGCCATTGATCTTCACTGGTAATTGTAAATCGACAAGGACCAGCCTAGCTGGGCCCAGAGCCTGTTGCTGGTTGTCACTTTTGTATTTGTATTTCACGGAAAGCTTTCATTTTACTTTCGCTGTAAAAGTTGATTTTCAATTTACAGCTGTTGGAGTATCAAAGTTTATATGATATTAATATTAACCATCTGTTTCACATTTATTTAGAATAAAAAGCCTTACACAAACTTAAAGGGACTATTTGTAATCAAGAACATTTTCTTCCCCGCACTCTTAAGTCGTTGAAGAAAAGCTGGCATAGCAGGATGCTTTTCAAGGTACTGATCTAGAATGGATGCAACTTATGACTAAAGATAAACATGATAGCTAAACATAAAATTTCTACAGAAAAGGTATTGCTTAGTTTTAATTTATTTGCTTATATTTGCATAAAAATTTGAAAAAAAAAAAAAATCTCATTTTTCTACACTAACATATATACATTATTGCAAAAAAAGTTCAAAACTGATTTTAGATTTCACTGATGCTTCTAAAAATTTAGAATGCATTTTTACAGCTATGAAAATTCTTTTCAAAATATCTATACAATTTACTTCAATATAACTACAAAACTGAACATCTTTAACATAGTAATAATTTTAAAGTCATGTAACTTGTGCTTAATCTTTTGTATTGCAATTAAATTAATTTTTATCCCTTTAAGTTATAAGTCACTGACTATATTTTTTTTATTGTTTTATGCTGATTTCTCTAACAAGACAATCAATTAATATGTACAACAAAGCTTGAAAACAGAAATGGCAACTCTACAATGCAGTAAGTTTTGTATTAATATAAAAAACAACACATTGGAAATTATATGCTCTAAATTTAATTACAATAGTTTTTATAACAGATCAAGATTTAAAACTATACATTCACATTAAACATATTTCTATAAAATTCATCTAATGTGGGGTTTAGAGTAGCATGGAATTTGGTTAATTTAAAGTAGTTCCAGAGGTTTAAAATTTTTTTTTTTTTTTGATTAACTTTTCTGGTTCCTAGAATTTTGCATGTGAGCATAAAGCAAAGTGTGTAAAACATGGGGTCTCCCTTTTTTAATCAAAAAATATTATTATAAAAAAAGCTTTTTATATTATTTCAAAAAGGAGACAAAAACAATGCAACAGAGGATTTTTTAAAAAAAACCTCTTATGTTAGAAAAAAAACTTTTGTTTTTCTTTGGCATATTTTACATGATAAACAGATAGGCAAAATCATTTGTTTAAAAAATATTAAAGTTTTCAAACACAATGAATTATTTTGCACATTTGATTGCAATTTTTCATTAGTAACATTACAGAGTTATACAGTTAAACATTTAGTACAAATTAAAATTCAAAAACACTCAAATGATGATTTTGGGATAGAAACAAAATGTAATCATACCAATGGTAACTTCATCCAACATTTTGTGCATAACAGGATGTATACTCTGTACAGCATTCTAAAATCAAAAACAGAAACAGCTATATATATACAAACAAATTCAATTATTAAAATGACAATAAGTTCACATGCTATACTATTTTCTTAATGATTAACTTATTCTTTGAAGACATGCAGGAAAAATGCATGGGTGACAAGAGTCGTTTTCAAAATTGCAATGGTAAAAGTTGAAATTTCTACAACAAAATATGTTACTTGATTTTGTAAAACTCTTCCTAAAATAAAACTTAAACATTTCAAGCTTGTTCTCTCTTTTTCAAAGAATTTTTCTTAAATATTATACGTAAACAAAAGATTACATGTATTTTCCTGAACTTAATGTCTTATACTATGCCCAGGACAGTGATTTCAAAAAATAAAACATCAAATGTATTTTCATAGGCAGTCTTATAGTATGCCTAGCACTATGACTCTCAAACTTTGCAATCCAATTTTTCGAAATTGAACTGGTGGACAGCCTACTTAATCTCAGATACATGGTGTACTTTTTTAGGCATGCGCTAACTGTTAAGTAGCCAAAAAAAAAAAAAAAAAAAAAAAAAAAAAAAAAAAAAAAAAAAAAAATTAGTTTCAAATCTATTCTTACAATTATCAATACATGGAACATTTCATGGAAAAACTAAGATTTTTTGACTCAATCTAAAGCAGAAATTCATTCTGCTGGTTTTAATGTGAAACAACTTTTTTTGTAAATACAGTAAAACTCCTATAATGTGGACACTAATGGGACAATTTCTTTTGTCCACAATAGAGGGGTGTTCGCAGGACAAGGTTTTAATAATGTTATTTGCTTTGGAATTGGGGAATCAAAAAATGTCCATATAAGAGGGGTGTCAGTTAGGAGGGGTTTTACTGTAGTACGATGTAGAATAAAATGCGTCACAAAACCAAAACGGCTGCAAACTTTAAATACTGCAGCAAAATTTTTTTACTAAAAATAGCTTATTTGTAACTTAAAAAATACAATAAAAAATACTACAGTAAACTCCCGATTATCGGCCGTCGGATTATCCGTGGGTGTTTTAACATTTTTTTTTCTTCAACGGTGGTGACTAATGATTATGTTATTGTTTGTTTTTAGCTTTTTCATACTCTTTTTACAATCAATATTATTGATTTTAGCTATAACTTTTCTGTGTGTGTGAATTTTATTCCTAACTTTTAGCTGTTGTATACACCAGTATCGTTTTTTACCTATATTTCGAATTATCCGCGGTTTTGCTCATCCGCAGTTGCCGTGCCATCCTAATCCACAGATAATCGGGAGTTTACTGTAATTTATACAGTTTTGTTTGAATAACTTTAAGTTAGTACATATATTCAATTTAAAGAGCACCTGTATTTCAACTAAAGCTACTTAAATTTACAATTATGCTTATTTTTTGATAAAGTAAGTCTTACTTGAATGTCGTAAGAAAGAATCTCAGGATGATATGCAATGTTATTTTGTTCAAAGTATTCTGTCACATTTGAAAGAAGACAAATCTCTGGCACCGAAAATAAGTCATTTAATTGTTTCATTCTTGTGCTCTGAAAAGATATTAGATGTAATGAAAGCACTCATAATATACAACATAAATAAATATTTACATGCTAATATAAAACGAGCTGATGTGTGCATCACATGACTTCCTTTTATGCCAATTTAATGATAATAGTGCCTTGGAGTAAGCAAGGAAACACTAAATACTTTTACCCCTTGTTTCTTGCGAACCGAAGCAAAAAAAACGTTTTACACATTTCCCCAATATTGGCAAATTTAATATGATTCAATGGCTAACTCTTTCAATATCACCAACATTGGCTGAATTAAAACCAGATTAAAAAATTAACACAAAAAAAAACGCCAAATTTTTCACCAAGTTGGGGACAAAACTTGGCGATCAAAAGCTTTGCGATATATCACCAAGTGTTTGACAAATTATGACACCACTTGAGTTAGCATTAAAATTAACAATGACTTCCCCCCCAAAAAAGGTGTAAAAGACCCCCTTAGGAACATCCAAATGCAACCAAAAGGGAAAGTGCACAACTAGACCCCACTAGGAGTCTACATACCAAATTTCAACTTTCTAGGACACACCCTTTTTTAGTTATGCGAGATACATACGTACATATGGACGTCATGAGAAAACTCATTGTAATTAAGTCGTGGATCATCGATATTTCGGGTGCCTGCACGTTTTTAGGCATATATTCACATGCAGTCAGGTCGAAAAAAAAAACTCAACATTCATTCAGGGGTGAGCAAAATGGAAATTAAGGCCGATTTTTGAGTGACAATTTTTTCGCAAATATAATACTTTTTTTTTTGTAAAAGAAGGTAAGAAAGGTAAATAAATGAATAATTGAAGAATATAATAAAGAAATAAAAGGTAACCAAAGAATACTTGGCAGATGCTGATTTTGAGAAATTGAAACTCAAAACACATCTGCTTTAGAAGAATTAGTAGATGCAGCAATACTTTGTTATACTGTGCCAGATTAAAAGTGCTCATCTGGCCACTTACATTTTTCCTGTCTCCCGAAGATGTAAGGCTAAAAAAAAACTCTGCAGTCGATAGCAACGTTTTTTTTTTTTGCTATAAACTTGACACCACATAATTAAACATTACATTTTTTTTTCAGGAAAATTCTGTTTCTTTTTTTTCTCATCACTAAGCAAAACAAGGAGGCAGCCCAGTCATTTAGGTGAGGGAGTGGGGTTTAATTGCCCGCTTCCAGGATTTGGAAAATTAATGTATTTACATGAAGTAAGCCTGGTTTTTGCATTGTTTTGGTATAACTTGCATTGAGCATACACACTTAACTGCCCTCCCCCTGGAATAATTTGAAATGTCGGGCCAAAAGGAATGCTTTCTGTTTGGCTAAACTGGATGTAGTTTTAAATGTAACTTTGAGGATTTTTTTTCAGTAAGAAACTAGAGATGAGCAAGTACTGAAGACGACATTCAGACACTGCAATTTCACTCAATGAAACTCAGAGCAAACATTTTTGTCCACGGTGAAATTAGCCTTTCTGTGCTCTAACTGAGCGGTAGAGTATTTTTAACTCTGGCTGTAGGGGCAGTCATTTGTAGCTTCATACCCTAACTTTTTCGAGGATTAGCAGTATCATGTTTGTGAATCTCTCACTGGAGCGCTAAAGTAAAATCAACTACCAGTTCGAAGATAAACTCAGCTTCAGCATGCCTATATTTGCCTGCAGTTTGGTTATAGTTTTCTCAGATTGAAGAACCCATTACAAAGTAAATTTGCAATTTATAGCTACTGAGGTTGAACAGCTCAGTATTTTCTCATTATTCTTCCTTAGCTTCAGCTAAGCAGTGGTATTTGCAGCTTTAAATAAGCAGAAATAGTTTAAATTCATATTTATTTGAAAAAAGCAAGTTGTTAACTAGCTTTCTAACATTGCTTTTCATCCAAAAAGGAAGCTGAAACTAGTTTAAACAATTTTTTTTGCAGGTGCCGACATGATTTACTTGTACTAAAATGAATTTTTTACTGACTTTCAGTATGAATTTCATTTTTGGATACATATTACACTTTTTTGTTGTTTTCAGGCAAATGCAATATAACAAGGAGTTGCTGTATTATTATTGTTATTTATCTATTCAAGGATTAATCTAGCTGTTCAGCTTATAAGATTCATGCTAAGGATCTTTTATTTTGTGATGTCTTTGAGAATTAAGGTTTAAATATAAAATACAATATTTCTGGATAACATAATCTATTACACTGAGCATAAGACTTAAGTTTTTACTTCAGAACTCGATCCTCTGATCATTTCTTGAGGAATGTATGATCCTCCATAAATGGAAACAACTTCCTCTTTACTCAAAGGTGTAGTCCCTCTAAAATTATAAAAAAGACTCCTTAAAAATTTTTTTTTTAAGAACAGAAATGTTGAAGCCTTATTATAATTTAATTATATAGATTAAGACTGAAAGAACATTTTACTAAATATTAACAAAAGATGAATAATAAATATGAATACACATTAGTTTAAAATTATAAAAATTACAGAAGCAAATATTTTATAACTTAAAAATTTACTTTTTAAGTTCTATCAAATTAGACAGACAAACTATCAATACTTTTATGCTATTTTATTTGATATGAAAATCATTATTTCACTTTTCCATAATTGGAAAAAATAATGTCTTTCATAAAGAACTACAATGCGAAAAATACATTTAAAACCAATATACAAAACCATACAATCATTCTGATTTCAATTTCTTATTTTAAAATTAAAATGCTTTTTAATTACGTTATGAAACATTTTTCCAACATCCAAAATTTTGGTCTTTATTGTACAATAGCAGTTTTAAATTTTAGTTCTGGTTACATGAATACTTTGAGTATCTACAAAAAAGCTTTCAATAGTATGTGTATCATGAGTTTTTTTCCTTAAAGATAATCTTAATTATTATATATATATACTGAAACAAAATAAAATAAAATTAGAAAAGAATAAAATAAAATAAAATGGAGTAAACCACAAGCCCAATGTTGTGCAAAGCAGCCAAACAAACAGTCAGGTAAATATTACAAAAAGCAAACAATAAACACATAAGGGATTTACAAAATCAAACAAATAAGAATACTAAAACTAATAATAAGACTAAGTTGATGAAGCCAGAACTCCTCAGCGGTGGAATCTTCATCCTAAGGTCAAAAGACCCAAAATTTTAAACTAAAAACTAAAGTGAGGATGTTCAGTTCCAAAAAAGCTAGCATTCAGGAATACATAGGGCTAAATGCACTATATGCGAAAAATGAACACAAGATTTCTTGGAACTAGGACCTAAAACTCCACACTGCAGTTTCGTCTCGACTATTAGAAGCCAATTTTTGCACAACATTGGGGTTGTGGTTTACTCCATTCTATTTTATTTCATTTTATTCTTTTCTAATTTTCTTTTATTTCAGTATATATATATATATATATATATATATATATATATATATATATATATATATATCAGCCATTATCACATTTTAGCTCATTCGTGTATATAAAACTTGCCAAGAGGTGATGACATAGACAGTGGCAACAGAATGAACAGCGCCAAAAGCGGTAAAACTTATTTTGATTAGTTAATCAATTAGATGTGACGAAAGATGTAAGACATGATTAGCAAACAGCAAACTGCTGCACTCTTTTATTATCATTTTTGTATATATTAGTAATGTGTATTTTAGTAACCATTAAACATTTAGCATCTGTTCATCAAGAATTATGTCATCAATGAGTTGTGTGATAATGGAATATAACATTAGTTAAATTGAATGTAACATTTTCAAAGCTATTATCAATGGTTCAGCATCCTACATATATATATACTTAAATCTAGACCAAGTTAGCACCAAAACAATTCAAAATAAGGATCTTGATATTTATAACTGGATTTAGAAAAAAAAACATTTAATTAACAATGGATACATTTGTATTGTTTTTACCTAAAAGCAGCTTGATTGGCATTTTCAACCATACATTGATACACTTGGACTGGTTTGTTGCAAACTGATTATTTGTAAAAGGAATACAGTCACACCCTGTTAACACAAACTCGCATAACGCGAAATTTTGCTTAGTGCGAAATAAATGCATTCCCTATCAGATAAAACTACAAATTAGTGTTAAATCAATCACTTAATACAAAGAGAATTTAGACTAAATCCCGCATAAGACGAAGAAAATTTTAAGGTCTTGAAGAAAAAAGGGAAAAGAAAAAAGAAAATCCTCATACTTTTACATGAAATTACTTGTGAAAGTTGAAAGATCTGTGCTTGAATGCAAGCGACATGGATGACAGCGAGAAAATTCCTCTCCTTGTGTAGGAAAATCGGGAAACCTGCACATTGCATCAAGAAAGTATGAATTTTAGTTGTAGACTATGCTTATCGTGAAAAGCTTGGATGAACAATGAAATCTTCACCAAGTGTCTGACAAACCTAGACATAAAATTTTATTGTGGAAAAAAAATGTCTAATTCTGGACACCTGTTCTGCACATGTATAGGTTTGAGGTTTAAAAGCGATAAAGTGTTTTTTTACCTGTCAACACTGCAGTGAAAATCCAGTCTTGCAATCAAGGAAAAATCAGTTGTTTGAAAATGCAGTTGTTGAGAAAAAGCCCTAATAGCCATTGCCTGTTTCGAATTACTTGTGTTTCTTACTTGAACTATAAATTTTAATGATTGGGTGTACATTTTTGTACATTGATTCCTATATTTTCTGAGACATAAAAACAGGATTGTTAGAATTTTGGTCAGTGGTGGTTTTAACCATGGAAAAAACCAGTTAAAACCGGCTTGAATAAAATCTATTTTGTCCAGTTTTGGCCATTAGGCGTGTATATAGGAAATAATAAAATTTAAAATCAAAATTAATGAGCACATAATTAAAAGAAATATGAAATATCAATCCTATAATCAGTCACTATTCATTATTTAAGTAAACAGTTCATTTTACCCCCTATGCAAGTAATAAATGACTGTTCCTAATGGCTTGTCAGATCATAATTTTTCAAACAGTGTAAATAGCAAAATTCACACTTGTTTCAAAGTTTTATGCACACAAAATAAATGTCAAATTTAATAAAAGTAAATTACTTATTTTTTAATACATTGAATATATGTTACAAGTTTTATGAAGAATAGCTATCAGTTTATATAAGCTGTTCATTATTCCTACTAAACAAGTGTTCCTTTATCTTCGTTGTGAATAATTTTTAATGTTAAAAAAAAATAAAAGGTTGCATTTAATCAATAAATCACTTTTAAAAATTATTTCAATTATGATAAATACACATACTATTCCTTTTAATCATGCATTAAAATGTGCTATATTATGCATACAAACTGTATGTATACACATATTAGTGTGCAATGCAGTTTTGGCTGGTTTTAACCGTTTTTTGCCAGTGGGTTTCGTCCGGCCAAAACTACAACCCTGCACCAAAAAAAAAAAAAATCTTTTTTGCATACACAAAACCCGGTAAATGTCGCAATCGGTTAACGAGAAATTCGGTCAACATGAAATATTTTGGCGTCCTCGTCGAGTTCATGTTAATGAGGTTTGACTGGGTGTATAATACAATAAATAAAATAAAAAATCTCTCATATAACAGCATAACATACCTGAATACACTTTCAAACTGAATTTGGTGAAATGAATCAATCTTCATTAAAAGGCCCTAAGAACAAAGGGAAAGGAATATTAATTAAGATTTATTTTAAAAATCCAAGTATATAAGTACAATAAATGAAATATATTGCTTCTTATTTCAAAAGAAAAATAAAACAACATTGTGTATCTTGCAAAGAATATGTTTATTACTGAACACACATTTATGATAAAATGTTTAACTTGATGAAAACTTAAAAATATTAAAACTACCTTTGAAATGTGCAAATAACAACAAAATGTGTTCTATAAAAGAATATGACTGAAAATCATATGCTTTAAAAGATTTTTTGAGAGTTTCTATGTCATATGTTTCATTTAAAATCTGTAACACAATTAAAACTGCTAATATATAGGAAAATGATACGCCACATTTACAACAAAAACTTAATTCAAACAAAACTAGACATGTCAAATTTAATGTTATGCATTAAGGATCAAGTTTTAAAATTAAATGTATAAAAAAAAATGTTCACAACTTGAAAAACACAAAAAATTACCTGCTGCATGTCATAATGCAATCCCCTGATTGCAAATCCAGGTCTATAGTCCAACTGCCGTATTTCATGTGGATACTAAAAATTACACACAAAAAATGAGAAACAATTGG
Organism: Uloborus diversus; assembly: GCF_026930045.1. Classification (NCBI taxonomy): domain Eukaryota; kingdom Metazoa; phylum Arthropoda; class Arachnida; order Araneae; family Uloboridae; genus Uloborus; species Uloborus diversus. The sequence goes on along the minus strand of NC_072731.1, from coordinate 240,183,678 downwards.
AAATATGACTACATTTGTGGGTTAAATTTCATAAAACAATCCCATCAATAGCAGGAGATGTAAGAATAGTTTCAATGAAATATTGGTAAATGAAAAACAAATACATTGTTTACAAACCAAATAGAGCAATTTTAAGTATCTTGCACAACACTAGAGGAGGGCGGCGTTCTTTTCAGTGATCCCTTCATCAAAGGATCATTTATTCTTTTGATTCGTTCATTCAACTCGTTCATTTGAACGACTTTGTTCATTTAAAAAAGTTGCAGGTGAACTCTCTGCACAACATACTCACGTACATTCGATATGTTACATTAAATCAGCAATATTCTTTAAAAGATAAACAACTAAAATATTCTAAAAGTAAGAAAATATTCCTATGAAAAATGAATGAACCTTTATTTGGGTTTAGATGTGTAAAAATGTTATGGTTCACTTCGTAAGATATTTCTCAGTTGCCGAATGGTAAGATATGTTTTCCACTTCAAAAATCGCAGGTTTCATTTCAGCATGTCAAAAAATTCAGTTTTTCAATTTTACTATACAAGAAAAAAATAAATTGTTTGTGACGTCAGAAAATTTGGAAAATTGAACTTGCGTGAAATAGTGCACTAATTCTTAATAGAAATATATCTCCAAGTGTAATATGTTCACAGATAAAACAAAAAAAGTGTCGCAACTGACCTTTTTTGCCCCCAAAACAAACATGGTAGTTGATAGAGAAGTTATAGAAGACAAAAGATTGCCAGAAAACTGATAAAAGGTATTTTTAGAAAAAAGAACGGTCGTTCATTTTTTAAGTGAACGAACGGATCCATACGTTTTAAAGATTCGTTCTTTTTGACCCATTCGTTCATGAACGATACATCCCTACAAAACACCAGCAAACTAGTTCTCACAGTGCAGTGCCAATACTAAAAATTAAAGGAACTTCCATGACTTAATAAAAAGCTCCTTCCAAAATTAAAAAAAACCCTTTTGTTTGACTGAAATGCACACATCCTACGTATTTCGTTCCGTATAGTATTAAAATTTCCTATTTGACTAATAACAGCTGTCCCTCAAAGCTCCTGATCCCTTGCCCCCAAGAAAAGAGAGCTGATTTTTAAAGCTGAAGATAATTCATGGTATTATAATAAATTAAATGAACAGTGTCACAATCATGTCAAAAAAATACATTAAATACCAAATAAATGGCAAGATAATAGGGCATTTCATGCTTTTTGTTTATCGGCTGGGGTGCGTAATGGTAAGGCGCAGGGCTGCAGAGTCGAAAAGGAAATGGCCGACTCCGACCCCTGGATTTTGAAATGCCCGACTCCGACCCCTGGATTTTGAAATGCCCGACTCCAACTCTGACTCCGGATTTTTTAAGTTTTTAATTGTATTTTTTCAACTCCCTCTCTCCCTTCAGGGGAAGGGGGAAACCTCTAAACAGAGATTGAAATATTAATTCCTTTTAGTGAAAATTTTGCATTTTGTTTTTTATTGTAAACCCAAGACGCATACAACGTTAGAAATTCAATTTAAAAATCAAATTTTCCAATAGTTACGAGCTAAAAAGTGAGGTGACTTAAAAATCCCTTTTAAAAAATTTGAAAAGGATTATCTGTAATTTGCCACCCTTTAATGTTTAGCAAATAGATATTGATCAAATCGTGTGCTTTCAATTTTTGAAAGCTGTAATTTGAGAGAAAAAAAGCTTTTTTTCTAAATCCAAGTTCTTGAGAGGGGGTGGTTTGCCCCGGGTGACACCCATCTGGTAGATGAAACCCAAACTTAATTTCAGAGTTTATAAAAAATATAAATACTTTAATTCCGAAAATTGTCGTGAATATATTTTCAATTATATTTCATCAATAAAATTTCAACAAAAATAGGGCACATATTCGTCAGGAGCTAATTTTACATAAAATGCGGCGGTATACAAATTTGTACGAATAGCTTTTACTATACCTATATTTCTTCTTCGCTAAATTTTTAATTTAAATTTTGCTGGCTGCTTTAGAATGAACCTTAATATGAAGATTTAAGGATTAGCTGCAATTATTGAGTGTTGTAATCAAGAAATCATTTACACTTATTTTGCTCCATACTTTTTAGTGAGAGCCAAGCTTATAGAAATAGTCTTAATAAAGTAAAAAAAACATTAGATAATTTCATCAAATCTTTTGGATTCGTGCTAGAATTTCTTTGAATTTGCCGATTACTCTTAAACGTTTCAACCTATGCTACGGGCTTCGATTTACTACTTTGTTTCGTTTCTTTTACTATTTTATAACCGAGATCGAACAAAACACTATATTTCTATTTTTATTAGAAAGTGATTACTTGAAAATATTAGGCAACAAAACCGTTTGCTGACAGTTGCTATTAGTTAGGTTAAAAAACAAGCAAACTAGGAGACGGCTACAGAAAGTTCGGTAAGCACTCAAGCCAGCTGATTGCCATAATGAGTTATTTTCTCATTAGTAACCTTTTTACAGGTAATCGAACCAATTGGTAGTCAGTTTTAAAAAAAGCAAGGAGAGTCTGAAAAGGAAAGAAAAAAAGAAGGTCGGAGTCGGCATGTTTTCTAACGACTCCGATCCAACTCCTTTACCCCAAAATCAGTCCGACTCTGACTCCACAGCCCTGGTAAGGTGTTAGCCTTCTGTGTCATGGTCCGGTATTCTGACCAATGGTGACCAGTTGGTGGACTTTTGAGATGCAGAAAATCGTTAGTGCCCATGTCGTATGATTATGCAGCATGTAACAGTTCCCTTGGGTATTTGTTTTCTTTAATTACTCTTGGCAAAATCAAATCCCCAGTGCAGTTTTGCAATGGAAAGATCCCAGGTGCCTCCATATAGTTTGAAACAGAGCATCAAAATTATCTGCCTTTGACATCTGCACCTTCATAGTAACAGGGCAAGACTGGATGCTGTATTGAGGAATAGTACTAGGTCTGCAAAAGGCTAAATAGCCTAAAGAAGTCCCATTGGAAAGGGGAGGGGGGGGGGCTTTATGTTCCTGTTGGAGGGAAAAAGTCAAGAGAAGGTTGAAAACATTGAAATATTATTTGAATCAAGGGATAGGGAAACAGAAAAATTACCTTAAATTTGTTTATCAGCCAATCTCTTCCCAAGTCATATATCAAGTAATGAAGGGATTCTTTATAAACTGCAAGAGTATAATCATAATCAAATCCATACACTTCAATTTCAGATAAATCCAGTTCATTGTTTGCAAAGACGCCCAGGGGATTAACATCAGGAGGTGGCAAATCAGCTGAAATTATTAAACAATAAATAACTAAAACTGTTCACAAACATAAAAAAAATGTTAAAACATCATTAAAAAATATATATTTATTATTATTTTTTGATGTTTATAGATCTTAGCCCAAGATTCTTTGCTGTAATATTGTAATTTTAGTTCAGTTTGGCTTTTAAAAAGTTTTTGCACAGATGATGGAGTGAATTTCTGAAATTAAAAAGAATTTGAGGAGATATAAAACATGAAAAAATTGCAATGACATTACTGAGTACACAGAAGTTAAAAGTACAAAAGAACTCATCAGATTTCCAAAGATTGAAGAGCTTTTCCAGAATAAAATTTTATGTAATAAAACCAGGGCCCAATTTGAAAATTTTAGAACTGCAAGTAAAACAAATCTTTGGGGTCCCCTTGAAGGCAATGGCAAACCCTATTTTAAAAAAAAAGATACTTAGGCCACCTTCCGTCCCAAATCAGTTGTGCAGTCTGCACCATTTTTTTTTTGGGAGGGGGGGGGGGCTTGGGCCCCATTGATCCCCTTCCCTGTGAAACCTTCGACATTTGCATGGCTGTAGGCTGCCATCCATATTCATTCAATATTAAAAGGAAGTTCTCAAGTTACTTAATTTCTTTATCAATGTATTTGTAATATGAAAATTATATAAATAAATAATTACAAAAGATTCAAACATCTTGAAGTATTGTAAATTAACAGAAATAAAATAAATGCCATACAAACTGCTTATGCAGGGTCACCTGGAGAAATTATGGGTCACTCTTTTTCCGGGGTAAATAATGGTCACCAATTTTTTACTGTTAAAAATAGTTTTTACAAAAAAAAAAAAAAAAAAACTAACTGTGCTAAGTCATCCTTATACATTCAATTTTCCTTTATCAAAGTCAAAAACAATGCAACAATGAAGTAAATAACAGAAAAAAAAAGTTTTTACACTTCTATAAAAACATCTTCGAAAAAGATTGCCTCGTTAAATCGTAATTTTTTTCAAGATTTGTGTAGGTGAAATACTTTTGAAGGAACAATTTTGTTGGTGTTGTTTTTGAATAGCAAATGGTCTAAGTTTTTCATACCAACATACATTTTTTTTCTCTTTAAAAATAGTATTAAAAGTATACTGATTTATATCCCAGTTTAGTGAGGGAATTCTGGGTCACTGGGGTAATTCTTGGTCAGTATAGTTTTTGATATTTTAGATGTTTTTCTTATTTATTTCAATGTGAATAATATCAGTATTGATTCAACATATCCTTTTTTGTGCCAAACTTCCATTCAAAAAGAAATTTTAATGCTCCATGCGCAACATTGGATGATATATCATCTTCAATCACTGCTAAAATATGCCCTTTTGGCTAGCGAATCAATTCCAGCTTTGAAGATAAACTATTTCAGCATGCAATTATGGCACACATTAAGTACTAAAATAAGAAACAATGAATCCCTACGGTATGAAATAAGGGGAAAAATTTAATAGTTATAACAAATATTGTATCTTGGAACTGCAAGAGAAAAAGAAGCAGAAGAGAAATCAAATGCAAAACACAGATGTAGTCATCGAGAAAAATTCTGAACAAGCTGATTTAGATAGCTCCTAAATTCAGAATGAGATTATTTCGGAATTGTTTATAAGAACAAGAAAAAGCGGGAAGAATCTGCAATAACTCAATTGTCAAAAATATTCATTCTTGAAAAAAATGTTAAAAGAAGATAGTGTTACAACCGAATTCATTCTGTACTTGAACATCAGGTAGGCTTTGTAATGAATGATGATAGTGAAATATTCTACGATGGGAAAGTAACCTAAAATTTGGACAAGGAAAAAGCAGAAGTGAATTTTCTGGAACAATGTGCCAGAAATTTTATTTGTCCAAGCAAGACATTTTTAGAAGTAATTTGAAATAAGTGTATTTTTTTCAGTGTAGTTAATTCAAGTAGTAAAGAAAAAACCTTGCAACTGACTGAAACATGATTGATGAAGGAAGCATACAAATACTAAAGAAATTTCTTCACAGAATCGTGGGCTTAGAGCAAAGAGCAATAACTAATTGTTGTCGACTAGCAAGAGTAACATCAAATTATTTCAATTATAATGTCTTTAATGTGTAATTCTTCTTTAATATAAAATTTTTTACCATTAAAAAATCTCCTTGTGGGCTAACAAAAAATAATTTAGAATGGTTAATTATTTTTCGACAAGGATTACTTTAAAAAAAAGGGGTGACACATATTTACCCCATGTGTGACCCATAATTGTCCCAATACGATGTAATTCTTGGTCACTCATTTAATTTAAATAAAATAAATAATAATGCAATTTTAGGAAAAGGGATTATTTGAGTAATTTCTAAATTATTTAAGCTTACTCCATGCCAAATTCAATCATTTTATCTATTACACTTAAGAAAATATTAAGATGCTTTGTGAATAGTATATTATTCATAAATTACTATTTATTCAACACATAGTTTCCTACAAATACATTATTAATCAAATTTATTTCTTAATTTAAGAGAAAAAAAAACTGTGTGACAAACATTTCACTGAGGTTACCTTTCTCACACTTCAGATAACACCTTTACATATAAAGTATGATAACATATATAACACTAAAATAGCAAACATTAAACCAGGAGTGAATACTAGGAGGAGTCATGACTCCCTTGCCCCCATACAAACCCTCAATACCTTCGCAATAAGGAAGATATTTTGCTTTAGGTTTACACAGACACAAAACATAGGAAAATCACTAACAGAACTAAAACTAATTCAATACATTTCTGGAACTGAGGATGGAGTTTAAAACAAATTTTACAATCAAAATAATAAAGATTAACAAAATAAGGTCTTTATGGTTGAGAAAAGCTGAGAAACACCCTAATAGCACAGTTAACTACAAAAAGATGCTTATCCAACCTTTGCTTTGCGTACTGGTCAAAAATCATCATTTTAGTGCAAAACAACAGCAAGTGTTGAAAAAGCAACTCAACAACTTACAAATTTCAACTTGATCAACGTGATGTTGCAGTGACAACCTCTAAGGATACAACTGCAACAATGTCCACTTAGTTGTGGTTTCACTGTGTCATAACACATCATATTTCTGTTTTTTTTTTTTTTTTTTTTTTTTTTTAAATGATGTGATATTCGATATAAAAACTTGTTGGAGGATGGGTATAAACGATAGTGATTTAAAGTTTTTATTTCTGCTTAGAATTTCAACCATTTGTCTTTGCCACTTTAATATTGTTTAATTTATGGTGGTGTGAAATGTGCCCCAAGCAAGTTCAAATGTATCCCATCTAGGTGCACATGTAGGTAATTTTTTGGCATAGTTAAAAAAAAAGTTTTTACATCTTCTAATATTTGAGCACTCATATTTGAAGGGACTTTAAGTGTAAGATTATGGTTAGCAAGAAAAAAAAAAAAAAAAAGAAAAGAAAAGAAAATAAAAAAAGGTTAGTTTAAATGAAAAAGTTTAGTTTCATTTTTTTTTTTTCGCCCCCTGCTTGCTACCACTTACCAACCCAGGAAGATTGCTTCGCAATCTTATTTGATCCTCAAAGACTGGAATCGTCAATTAAGAAGAATCAAATTCAAAACGCGTTACAAGTTTTGTTTGGCACAAAAAGCACTCCTTTCCAGAGTTTTAAACTAACTTGTACAAACTTGCAGAGCAGCTCTAGGTGTTAAGGGGATAATGCTCATGAACATTGCAAAATGAGTTTTGTATTTCAGAAAAGTCGCTTTCAAATTCATGGTCTCTAGTGACATATTTTGCTCGTAAGATAAGGGCTTGAACTGAGTTGAGTCTAGGATTTTCTGTTAAAATAGGAACCCTTGCTGTTCTAATTAATTGAGAAAGGTGGAACAAGCGTTATTTGATGCAGAAAAAAAAACTCTTTTGAACAACATAGAATGTTAAGGGGTGTGGGAAATATTTCACCCCTTTTATAGGCAATTTATGTGAAATTTTAGCTTAAAAAATTAATTATAAAAAAACTAATTTGAAATTTAAGATAAAAAGCCCCAGGTGCTAACCCCCATGGCTTGAAGTAATTTTGTACCAAATTTCAAAGCTGTATGTGCTATTAAGCTTTCTTGGATGCAGGCAGAGCTCCTTTCAATTTCTTTGACCTTACTTTTTTTGTTAATTATTAGATAAAGAACGTCCACATGTAACGTTATAATATGACGGTTCCATATTGATTTGAAAATAAATTTCTAGAAACCCTATCTAAAAAGTGTCCAAAGGTGCCTCACCCTAATTAAATTTTTTTTTCCACGAAAAATTTTTTTTTTTGCACACTTAGTTTAATGCTACACACTTTTCACTATTTGCACATTATTTGAAAAAAGTGGAGCACTTGCATGCATTATTCCAAATACTACTACATAAATAGGTCGTTAGTCATAGAAACAAATGTGTAAATAATACAATAAGATGTGCATTTTATAACATAACATGACGACATTGATATGACCGCCAATAAAAAATCGATTTAAATGCACAGTCATTGAAAAATTTTTAATTATTTTTTTGGCTGAAAGAATTTTTATGAAAATTTACAAAGATATCACAACCAACAACGTTCATTTTATCTCATGTTTACCTTCATATGCTTGCTTTGCAACGTAATACTTTTCTAAGAGACTATCTTTCCCTGAAGTCTTGCTTCCTGAACTTCTGTTGCAGAGTAAGAATTTTCCAAATGAGCTTCTGTTGGATAAAAAGGCGGGTTTGTAAGAATATTTTTGTCGTGATAATATTAAACACGTTCTTAAAACATTTTTAGCAGACATGCTGAGAGATTTCTCCTCTTTGTAGGTAAACAACTTATCAGTAAAGATGTTTTTATGCTGCTCTTTATGAACTCATTGGTTTATGGCCCGACTTGATCTTACCCAAGTAGTGGAAGCAAATATGTCATGGTTCTGTATTTTTAAATTCTTTTGTGTGAGTATGATAGAAACTTTTAAAATTACAAAATGCCTCAAATAAAAAATGATCTTTATCAGTGTAAATTGTTAAAAATCATAAGTACAAGAAATCAGTCAATTAACTGCACCCGTCGTTTCAATTGCTGCTGCTCTAACTGTTTGTAAACAAAAAATGAGAATTGGAGGAAAAGAACAAAATTTAGTCAAATAAATCGATCACAGTGCTCTGTAATTTTATATAAACCATTTAATTGGACATTTGGAAACACAATGTCGTCTCTCATTTCACACTTCAAGTTGTAAGTATAAAAAGAGTCTTGATTAGCAATTACTGTTCTTAATCCACAGTTCCATGAATTTCAGATGTTCTCTGAGCTACTTTACTTAACTCATTTGTAAATTTTAAGTGATTGATTCTTCATAATTTCTTTTGTGCTTATGAATTGGCTGTTTTTTTCAAAGCAATTACCCTCTTGCCTTTTATTTACATGATTTCTCAACTCATTATTTCATAAGAATTGTCTTCGTCCCAGCTTGGGGTGGTAACTTGCAGCTATTACTTTTTTAATCTTATTTAATTAATATTTTGCTTATCTTCATAGATTGTCTTTAAGAAGTTGTTATGGAACTCAGATTGGAACCAGAAGCATTCATATTATGAATAACCCCTTGTATTTTCGTTTTACACCTGCTCTGAGGCAAGTAGATTTACTTATTATTATTATTTATTTATTTATTTTTTTAAATAGAAAAATTCTCTTAGGAAATTCACCTTTTTTTATTCTTTAGAATTATTAATTTCTACTACATTCTCGGCTCACATGGAGCCTTAAAAAAAAAAAAAAAAAAAAAAAAAAAAAAAAACGAAAATTTCTCCAAAGAAATTCATTTCTCGAAAGGAATTCACCTTCACGGCTCCTTTTTCTTTAGAACTATAAATTTCTACAATGTTCTCGGCTCAGTTGGAGCCTTTTTTTCTTTGTAGTTGTATCTATAATTCTGTCTTAGATTAAGGTGCATACACATATAAAAATAAAACTTTGATTTAATGATACCCGATTTAGCAGTTTTTTCAATTTAAGGATATATTTCACTGGTCTGGGTTTGACTGTATTGTATATGTCTATGCTTCTTGATTTAACAATATCCTTGATTTATCAAAATAACTTTTTCTAGTCCCTTGACAGTCGTTAAACCATAGTTATAATGTGTGTGTGTGTGTGTGTGTGTGTGTGTGTATATATATATATATATATATATATATATATATATATATATATATATGTGGTCACATAGCATTTTGAGGCCAAAACTTCTTATTTGGTGCCTAAAGTATTGGATTGCATTGAAACTTTTTTTCTCAAACCATCCTGATTGAATCCCATGCTTGAAAAAAAGAATTAATTTGAAAAAATAATTTTAAAATACATTCAAGTTTGCCTTTGTAAATAAAATCATTTTCTTCTGTTTATTTTAGTTTTTTTTACATATATATTTTTAAACTATGCTAATAGAAATACCATTTCACTTTAATAGAGATTTGTTAATTTTCTAATTCTCATTAAAAATATTGCTTTTATATTTCATTTTAACATCTTGAAACTTATTCTAGTACCTTTATGGCACCTAAATTTAAATATTCTTATTTCATGTGCTGGCACACTTATCGGCTTTAATAGATAGTTTAAAATCCTTTACTCATATGGCAGCATTTCTCAGTACATTATTTAGGGCAATCTCAAATGCTGTAAAATCTCTGTAAGTGTGCCAGATTGTGACACCATTGCCGTTGTTGGTAATATTTGTATCTGAATGTATATGAAGATGGATGGTGTTCATGTTAAACAAGACACCAGAGAACTAAGGACTGAGCACTGGAGTACTCCAGCCCATAATCTCTTTGACTTCAAGTGTACATCATTGAACTTTACAGGAAATTTTTTGGCTCTAAGAAAATATTATTTGATCCATATAAGAACATTGTCTTTTATTCCAGTGCTGTAAATAATGCATGCAAGTTTTTCCTGCCTGACTGTCTAATGCCACTGTTAAATAAAAAAATACCACTAAAAATTTTCTGTATGATTTTTACTAATGGTCATCGATTGTTGATTTTCTCTGGTAAAACAACCAGTGATGGCAAAGGGGGCGGGGGCAACTGCCCGCCTTTTTATGGTTTTTTATTTATTTTATTTTCCATTTTAGAAACCAAAACCAAAAAACATAAGAAAGAAAGCAGAAATGTCAAAATTTTCAGAACATAATTATTTGTTTTACATTGTATATCTGTTTACAAAACTCTATTTAGCCTAAGCAAAAACTTTTTTTAGTATGTATTCATTCTTTAGTATTAGTAAATCAATTGTTTTACTTAAACAAGCCATACCTTTCTAACAAAATTATTACCAAGTTTTTGACGCGTCAATATATTTCAGGGTAAATAATGTAAGTCTAATTCATGTCTAAGAGTTTCTTTGGAAAAAGTTATTGTGTACAAAATTCATCAAAATTTTAAGAAAAACGTGAGTTAAGTTGTGAGACTTGCATCAATTTCCACTTATTTGCTTTGAAATTCCCAAAACCAGCCATAACAGAATTTTGTACTTTTTTATTTTTCTTTCATATTTTGCTGCCGCTAAAAGTCCCATGGCTTTTAGTTGACTTTTTTTGCCCCCCCCCCCCCCTTATAAGCCTCAATCATTGCCACTGAAATTAACTGATTCACGGTGCTATGTTTCGCGGCTGCTTAATAAAAGTAGAGTCAGTCGTGCTTTGGAAGGTAGCCCATAAGTTTACAATGAATAATATGTTTCATAAATATACAGAGGATGAAGGTTAGAGAAATCCTTTCCTGGCTTAAAAATGGGTATAATTATAAAATTCTTCCAGATCTTGGACAATTGTCCAGTGTGCAATGAAGCATTAAATATTTCAAGCAGGAATCTTTTTGTATTTTCACAAAATGAATGACACTCTTGAACGAAATCCACATCAGTGTCATGAGGACCTTTCTGGGTCAAAGTGGGGAATAGCTAAATCCAGTTCTTCAAGAGTAAAATTAGAAGTGAAAATGCACTGCCGTGCTAAGCGCAAGATTCGTATCTGCACCTGAGTTCAAAATGAGAAATTGCCTTTTAAAGTTTGGCGCCTCCATGTAATAGATTCAGATGAAACATTTTCTGATTTAAAAAAAAAAAAATCCTATTGACAAATGACCATAAAACATTGTATTTAGGTGAAATATGTAACAAAAAAGTACCTTGTGACCGTAACTCAATTTTGATAAAAAAGTGCAGTAGCGGCAAAACTGCTGTGCCAAGTACAAAAGCCGTATTTGCACCTGAGTTGAAAATGAGAAATTACCGTTAAAAGTTGAGTGTCTCCATGTATTTGATATGGATGCAGCTTTTTCAGAATTTTTTAAAACATATTTCAAATTCACAAATATCTGTAAAACGTAGTATTTAGGTAAAATATGTGACAAAGAATCACTCGGTGACCCTAACTAAATTTGATAAAAAGTGCAGATAACGACTTTTGTGCTTAGCACGGCAGAACCGTCCTTGGCTCTATTTCTGTTAGATCTAAAAGTTATTTATTCATTTTACCTATGCTCTTGTTTTAATTTCATCTTTTTCGGTGTATTTAACTTGTTCTTTGTGTGATTTAATTATTCATTTATGTGATTTTTTTTTTCTTTTTTAGTGCTGAACCATTAAGGAAAAAGCGTAGGATTGATCCTGCAGTTTTGAGAGAAAGAGCAGAAAAGAAAATCAAAAGAATTCAAAGAGATATTCGGCGGCTTGAGAAAGTTGCAAAACAATTTAAACCGCTAGCAGAATTAGAACCTCCTAAAACAATATTAAGAGAAAGGTAAATTTCAGAGTCATGATGTCATACAAGCATTTTGCTTTAGTATAGCAAAGTACTTCAGATTTTAGGCTTACCTCATGCAACCTGCTGATGTTTTTTTAAAATCAAATATTAAGGGGAGGTGGGGCACGTTGGTCCGCTTTTTTACTTATCGTTTTTTATCTCATCAAAAAATTTAATGAACAGTTCGATTTTCTACAATAAGTTTCACTAAACAGTTCTCAAACCCGCAGATTTTTTTGGAAGCATTGAATTAATTTTTTAATGGAACCTCGTAAAGTGGACCAACGTGCCCCACGGATGGGGTACCTTGGTCCTCCTGGTGGGGCACGTTGGACCGCATGACTCAAACAACATTTGTTATAATTTTAGTGATTAATACTATTAACTTTGTAACTACCTTATTCCCTGTTGTATGTAGAGTGAAAAATATTAAGTTTAAAGATCAATGTAACATATTAATTGATTTTCTGATAAATCATCTTTATTTAAAAACATCATTCAGCATTCCCCATTTGTACACAATTATTTTTTAAAAATCAAAAGAAAAATAACAGAATATTTTTATGATTATTGAGATTTAAGAGAAAAAAAAAGTTTTAAAATTATGTGGGGTAGGTTGGTTGGGTTCAACATGGCACTACAAAGAATGGACCAACCTACCCCACCTTCTTGGTCTGAAAAAGTGATGTCATAATTTTTTTCTTTTTGACAAAAAATATAAAAAAGCCAGTTATGTTGAACTAAAGGAACTTACTTTAAGAAAGAAGTTCAATTTTTTTGCCCTGCAATCTTGATAAAAACAATTTAAAAATTTTTTTACAGTTTTCTGAAAATTACTCAGGACTACTGAAATAACACTTTCTGGAATAAAATTTGTTCCATATAACTGTACCATGTGATTTCATTATAGGATTTGTAGGACCATAGGTGCCATTTGTTGGTCATTAAATAAAATAAAAAATGTTAATAGCATTGAAATAATTGAGACCGGTTCAACGTATCCTACCTGCCCCTACTTGAAAAAAGTTTTTTGAATTGAAAGACTTTTTATTGCTTAGCTTTTTTTCTTCTTCTATGAAATTGCAAATAAAATATTGCTCCCAAAATGAATTATTTATTTGTGCTCAAATTAGATTTGTTAGATACAGTTTATTGGTTTGATTACTATGAAACTTCTCATCAGTGACCACATATCATTCTGAGAAAAATTGGGCATTTTTTTCATACAACTTTAGAAAAATAAATTTTATATCCTTTATCTCTCTTCTTAACTTCAGAATTTGCTGCAATATTTATCTTTGTCTTTCTCCATATAATACTTTTGAGTACCTTTTTTAAAATCTTTTAACTGATGTCTCCAAATAACACTTTTTAAAACCTACTTTTACTTCTTTTAAGTGATCGTGCAAGGCCTCCAGTTCAGCTTTCTGATGCTGAAATTCAAGAAAGAGCAGAGATAAAGCAGCAATGGGCTGTTTATAAAAGAAGAGAACATGTTGCAGAGCTGAATGCTATACAGAGCCTAATATCTGCTCAAGAGAAAGCTATGGATGCTTTACAAGAAGCTTCACCTGAGCTGTACGAAGAGGCTTTACAGGTACTTTTGTTTGTATATCAGGATGAGTAATAGATTTTTGTGTATCCATAGTAAAAATTTTTAACATACGTAATGTGCTAAATTACTCATAAAAATAAAATATTCTGATGGATTAAATTTAAAATATATAACTACTAAATGCGGGTGTCACCTGTGCCAATTTGCAACTCCAGAACTCAAATATGCTACCTTGTGGTGATTAATAATACTTATGCATTATGACTTTCCAGAATAGTTTTCTACAAATTACATTTTAATAGACCCATTTGCATAAAAATAACAAACATAAGTTTCACTATACCCAAATTGCCCCGTGGATGGGGGAATTTGGGTATAATGGTTAAAGAGACAAGCATGGTTTTAATAACTATCTTACTCAATGTTTTCAGACTTAGGTTGAATGTAAGTACAATAGACATAATAGGATAGTATTTATACTATTTTTTTTAAGTATTAAGATAGATTTTAGACTGAAAATAGCTCAATATGACAAGCCGTTAATAGACGGGAAGTAGTTTTTTGTTACAGAACATTTAAGCAAATTTAAACAACCTTCTAATTCATTTTTAGCATATATTTCTTTGGGTAGTGAGGATGCACTTACATGCCAATGTTAGTAGTCCAATAAAATTATTATTTGTCCTTCTGATTGTTAAAAGGTAATGTATACCTTAATTTCCTCATGTTTTTAAATCATTAATTGCATGAAAACTAATTATGTTAAATGTTTCAATTCAATGCTAAATTAAAGAAAACGTATGCAATGTCTACATACCTAAACTTCAAAAGCATAGAGTGGCATATTAATTAGCAGCACTAACTAGAAGTAGTTGATTTCACTGGATTGACATCTCCGAAAAATTAAATTAATTTTTTTATCAACTTCAAAAAGAGTGTTGGCAACATTTTTTCAGCATATCTTCATAAATAAGGATGATGTTTATAACTGAATTTTTGCAGGTGTATCAAATGAATAGTTTTCATTTTATTCAATAAAATATAACTTATACACAAATTATCCCTACTATCCAAGTTACCCCAACAGACCCTATCCTAATTACTCATTCACAACATCATTGCAATTCCTGCTTTGGTGTTGTATTACTGGCAGTCTTTACAAAGGGCAACTTGCTTCTTTTTATCAGATCATGGTGAATCTTTTCCAATAGTTATCGGAGTATATCTTGAACTACACAGACTGTAAAGAATAGTTAATGGTCAAGCCTCTTGTATTCCCTTTGAGATCAGGGTTGGCAAGTTTCTGCCGAGGCGGTTAAAACCACTGGTAGAAACCGGTTAAAACCGGCATGGAAAAAACCACTTTCTGCCATTTTGCGGCAGAAACTGACAAAAACTCACAAAATGAAAAATAATTCTTGATATACAACAGAAAATGCATGGAAAAAATAATTAATTGTTAATCAAAGTACTGTAATTTTATTACAAAGTTATCACAATTCAAAATCAAATGTTAACATTGTTTGGACCCTGCAACTGCCTCTTAGAAAAGGTGGTTTCAAAAATCTAAACAGGTTCTCAATTTATTACGCACAAATGAGAAATTTTAGAATATTCTTAAAACAGAAGAGCTAGCAGACAATGCATCAAGGAGCAAGCAATGTTCGTGAAACTTTCATCTATTGTATAACTGGTCCACCATGTAGTAACTGGGGTTGTGGTAAAAATTTGACTGGAAAAATAAGTTTTGAGAAATGGGGCCAATTTGTTTTGCAAAGCTGTGACATTGGGTACAAAATTAAGGGAAGTAAAATTCTGGCACTTTCCTCTTGAAGCACATGACATGATAATTTCAATCACATATTTAGAGGAAGCATATAAGTGAGCAAATTACAATCAGTAATGCCTGTTTGATTTTGTATGTCACTCCTCTTTCCTAAGCACCCCTGCATGATTTTTTATCCTTTGTTAAATTAATCCAAATACTACTAGCCTCTGCAATTGGAAAGTTCCCTTTCTGAACTAAATCAAGGGTACTATCATGAGATTTTATTTTTTTAAATGATGAAATGATGTTTAGTTTTTTAGATTACTTAAACAAATGTCATTTACTAATTACTTGAGTTATTAAAGACATTTTTAAGTTTTTGCCAGTTTCTGCCGGTTTTTACCGGTTATAACCAGTTTCTGCCACTGGCACGGCAAAAACTAGTTTCTGCCAGCAGAAAGTCAACCCTGTTTGAGATACTTTAATCCCTATGTTCTATAGCAGTGGTAGGCAACCCGTCGATCTGTATCAACCAGCCGATCTCAGGGCCATTTTCAGTCGATTGCAACAACATTCTGTGTCATGTTTTTTGCCTGAGAAAAATATATATTGTCCTCTGGAGAAAAAAATGACTAAACTTCCTAATCAATACTTTTTAAAAACTTTTAATGATCACTTGAAATGCCACACTTTTTAAGTTTCAGGTAAAATATCCTTTTTGCTTTTTGTTCTTGAAAACTGTTCACAAAAGTTACTATAAATTTACGGATGAAACTTGATATGAATGCTTTATATATTTTCGTTGCAGGAAAACATTAAAATCAATTACTTTGCACTGAAAATGTTAAATTAAGTGCATTGTCAAAAGGCCCAAGAAAGCAAAAACGTTGTATTTAACGGGGTTTTGCTAGTGGTGGCGAAAGGGGGAGGACTCCCCCCCCCAAGTTAATCTTGGTGTTTTTCAAACGTGAAACGTAGATCCATAGTTAGTTTGCTTACCTATCGCTGTTCTACAGTAAGTGTTTAGATGAACTTAATATTTTGTAAGAATTCACATTTGATTTGTCAATTCATTCAATCCAAAATCTTTGCACATTGAACATAGCTTTGTGGCTTTGAACGTTGATATAGCAGTAAGACTGACAAAACCCTATGCAAGACACAATTTGACTCTTTGATTTTTTTTACTTCCTTTTACAAAAAAGGAAGTATTGCATTCGCGAAAAAAATTTCACTCAAAATTCGGCCTTAGTTTCCATTTTGCTCACCCCCGAATTAATGTTGAGTTTTTTTTTTCAACCCGACCACAAGCGGATAAGTGCCTAAGAACGTATAGACACCCGAAATATCCATTTTGGCATTCCCCGAGTTAACTACAACAACTTTTCTCGTGACTTCCATATATATGTATGTGGGTATGTGCGTATGTATGTCGCATAACTCAAGAACGCTATGTCCTAGAAAGCTGAAATTCAGTACGTAGACTCCTAATGGGGTCTAGTTGTGCACTTCCCTTTTTGGTCGCATTCGGATGTTCCAAAGGGGGTGTTTCACACCTTTTTTGGGGGAAGTCATTGTTAATTTCGATGCAAACTCAAGTGGTGTTATAATTTGGCCGACACTTTTTGATATATCGACAGTCTTTTGGTCGCCAAGTTTTGTCGCCAACTTGGCGACAAATTTGGCGTTTTTTTTTAATTTTAAATCTGGTTTCAAATAGGCTACTATTGGTGATATTTAGAGAGTTAACTATTGAATCACGTTAAATTTTCCAATAATGGGGAAATAATATTAAATTGGCGTAAAAGGAAGTCATGTGATGCACACATCAGTTCGTTTTTTACTAGCTTTGCTGACACCATTCTCCTTATTCTACTGTGTATTTTGTGAGATTGAATTTCTAAGAATTCTGGATTCTCCAAGAGAGTGAAGATTCTCCATTGAGCTGCCATTTCCCCCTCTTATCCTTGTCATAATTGTGTATCCAGCTTGCAATGTATGAGATGCGAAAATTGCAATAGAAATTACAGGCTGTGAATAAACTTCATTATATAAGAGAATCGTCATCAAATTCTAGAAAGCTGATATTATTGCACAAGAAAATAGGCTTGTTTAGTTCTGAACAAAACTTCTTGTTCTTTTATGAAATGCTTATGGACATTTTTTAACCTTTTCTTTAAAAAGAAGATATGCTATTTATTCTAAACAATTTGCAAATAAAGATTGTTTATAATTCTGATACCTGCAATGAAATATATTTTTCCACAATTTCCGAACAGTTTGTGTGTCGAATGTTTTATCTGAACAGTATAAAAATATTTTTATGCATATTAAATTTAAAGATAAATTAACTTAACTACTTAACATAATTTTTAAAATTGCTTTATTTTCTCAAAGTGTTTACAACCTTTTTAGCATTTATTGAAATCCCCGTTCCTTTTTCTTTTTTTTACAGCCTGATCCAGCATTAGTACCCTTTACTTTGAAAGGTCCTGTTGAAACACCACCTGTTGAAAACTATGACTATCCCGATGGTGATTACTTTGATGTAACAAAGCAATACAAACCTATAGTTCCTTTAGATCCTAAAAAACAACGGAGATTGGGTTTGCTTCGAAAGAAATAAACATTTTCCTTTGTATGCAGTTAGTGTGCTTGACTACATATTATTATTATTATTATTATTACTTTCTTGTAAAATTTTCAAAGTTGTGTACCTAACGAAATTTCAACAGCATTGCATTTTTGTTCTCAAAATCATTTTTATTTGTCAAAATAATAACAATAAAACATAATTGTAATAAAACATTCAATAAATTCATTGTAGCATTAGGGTGGTTCAAAAATACATGCAAAAAAAAGTTTCTTGATACCGGGACACCCCTCAATATTTTTAGACTTGTGGATAGCAATAAATATACTGGAAGAATTTTTGTTTCCTATTTCAACTGAAAGAGGGTGCTCAACCCCTTCCCCCAAACTTCGTCAGTATGGGGAGGGGATTTAAAAAAAAAATCATTGAACTAAAAAAACAATGCTACATATTATAATATACACCAGTAATATGTAGCATTGTGGGAAGTTAAATGTTTCTAAATTTGTGTCATTTTCTATGTTATGGCTAATGTTAAATTGAGGGGTCATTGAGCAAGCTATTAAAATTTAAGTAAGAATCTACAACTTTTACAGCATAATACTATTAGTAAGTCTAAAAGAAATAGGGTGTGTCCTGGACTCTAGCTGAAAAAAAGTTTTTTTGAACCACCCTAAGTTGCATATTGTAATAAACAATACACAATACATTATTATATACAGTAGACTCTGGAAAATTTGACTTACAGTAAAATCCCAATACAACAAACTTCAAGAGACCGCAAATTTTGCTTCTTGCAACAGGAATTTTGTTTCAATGGCAGGGCCGGATTTAGGGGAGGGCAGGCGGAGCTACTGCTCTGGGGCCACCACAATAAGATTTTCACAAAATATTCTAACTTTCACGGGTCAGCAAATTTTATGTTTTTTCTCCCAGACATTTTTTTTTATTGTACTCCTACAAAGAATGCTTGCACAAAAATAATATTATTATCGATATATCAGAAGGTCCTGATTGCAAGTATCCATTTACTATCAATTTTGTATTTGATCGAGCATTTCAGTGGCAATATATTTTTTTTTATTCATTTAATTTGTAATTTGTACCTATGAGTTAAAGAGAAATAAAGTAAGTAAAAAAAAATCCGAAAAATGGTTTACTTTGCAGGTCATCCTTACAACTTCTCCCTAATTGAGCACAAACATTTAAAAACTATTTGACGAAATGACTTGAATGGAAATTTTTTAAATCGAAAATATCGGATATATATATATATAACAAAATATTCGAATATCTATCGAATTATCGGATATTTTCGAAAATATGATGATCTTTTCGAACCCTGATTAGGGGCGTCCACTCCTTCGTTGCCTCCGGGCCTCCACACTTCCAAATTCGGCCCTGTTCGATGGAATTCAAGCAATGTAGTGGCAATCAAAATGCAATAGACTTTTTTTTTTTGGTGAAACAGACATTTTGTTGTATTGGTATAATCTGTAGTGAGATTTAACTGTAATTGTTGTAACCTTTGAAAACTCTTGCCAAATGCAATAAATCCTGCATGTTTTGATGCGTTTGGCAATAGCATATTGATAGTAAATGACCCTTGAACACGCTAGGTAGGTATTTCGAAGAAGTCAATGGATTTCAACTCTTTTCTATTTGTCTATATTGCTGCCTGAAGTCAGCAAGCCTGTATCAGTGTGCTCTTCACAGAAATCTTGATATCCTACTTCTTTATCAAGAACCAAAAAAACCAAATACCAGTACAGCAAACTGAAAAATCTCTTTTGGGTGATCAGTTTCGGACTGTTGGAGCTTTCTTTTCATGGTATGGAGCATTGTTGACTATGATTTCACGCAAGTCCAGAATAATGCTCCTGCATTGTGCTTTGTATCAGACGTGAAGATTATAAATTCAACAAATACAGTAACAAGATGAAAGACAGCGAAGATTATAAATTCAACAAATACAGTAACAAGATGAAAGACAGCGAATAACAATGTGGTGGCAATTTTTCAAATCAACCCTATGAAAAAGACAAAATTATAGTTGGGAAACCTTCAAATTCCTTCCTGGTCTGGGAAAAAATAGGCTGTGAAATTTTTTTGATCTTCAGCACATGGTCTAACACAGATGGCAATGCTCGATGGGGCAAATTAAATTTTTTTAATCAATATATACGTAAACTATGAACCTCTGTGATAAAATTAAAATTGCATACAACAATATTAAAAGATCACACATTTTTTTTTTCTTACCAGGTGCATATTATCTAGTTCAACCCACTAGCACAGCCATAATTACCTTCTGGAGGATTAAAAAAAAAAAAAAAACAGTTCTTACATGTGTATTAACTACTGTATTAATATTGGCAGCAATGTTAAAATGAAAGCCTCTGTTTTTTTTTAAAACTATCTTTGGTTCACCACTGATTCAACCCGCAGAACTGTGACACCTGCAAATCATTTCAGAAACTAGTCCATTCAAGGGCGGATCTAGAAACTTTTTAAGGGAGGAACGATTGATATACAGTGAAACCTGTGTAAGTTGACCACTCGCGGTGCAGTACTTTGGTGGTCAACTTAGACAGGTGGTCAACTTACAAAGGGCAGTAATGATTTTTTTTTATTTTTTGTCATTTCTTGCACCATGTATTTATTTTTTGAATAATTCCCCCATGTTCTTTCTGTTCAACTCACTTTCATTGTTTAACTTCATTGAAAGTGAAACAATAATTAAAAATACTAATCAAATAATTTTGTTATTTTTTCCTTGTTTTTAAATATATTAGACACTGGTTTTAGAAATTCCATATGTGCCGGCTAATTTTCTCTGGCTTTCTCCATTTTCAATTAATTTTAATATAATATTTCATACTTTTTTTCAATCTCTAGTTCATTTAACTTTCTTTTTCAAGCCTTTTTTGTACAACTTATAGCAAAAAGAGCAACACACTCGACCAGTTAATAAAGGCAAAATTAAAATGCCCTATCTCTTAATCCCTTGCACCAGAAACATGTAACTTTAGTCATTAGCAGGCCCATATCTGCGTATCCGCAGTGCGAGGGCCCGCGTCCTTAAAAGGGCTAACGGCCCTAGAAATTGAAGAAAAAATAGAATAAAAAACTAGCTTATTCACTTTACAAATAAACACTGCTGGCCACTAAGGAGGGGCCCTACATATTTTGTAGGACCCAAACTGGGTCCTAGGGGGTACCCAAAATGTATAGATCCGGGACTGCTGTTTTTTAGCACAATTCTTGTTGTGCCGCAACATATTGCAACTGAAAGAAAAGACTGAACTTTTCTACTGACACCTATTTTCATTGAATAGAGTACAAAAAGCTATCTCAAATAGAACAACAAATGAAAAACAAGTTTGGAGAATAAAGAGCAGCATAAGCTTTCTGCTGCTGTTTAGTTAGTAAAATGCTAGTCTGTCATCAAAGCATTAAAAACATTTTTGGAAAGCTATCAAAAAAAAGAAATAATAATAATAATAAATAATAAAATAAAATAATTTGTTGAAGAAAGTTTTAAAAAAATAAACCAAGTGGTCAACTTACAAAGGGTTTTTTACAATACTCCAAACCAAATTTGGCGTACATTAGTGATCAAGATAGACAGGTGGTCAAGATAGAGAGGTGGTCTAGTTACGGAGGTTTTCCTTCGTTATATGAGATAGGACTAATTCTGTTCCTGACAAAAGTGGTCAATATAGACAGGTGGTCAACTTACAAGGGTGGTCAACTTTACAGGTTTTACTGTATATATTTTTACATACCTTTTTCCCTTTACCACATATTCTGATTTACACATGTTGATTACAAATATTTCAGGCTTCAATTTCGAAACATTTTGAAGTATATCCTCCAGTCCTCTCCCTTTCTCCTAATATCATTGAAGATAGTCTAAAATTACATTCAGCTTAAAAAACAAAAATTTCTGGAGGCGAGTTCCCAAGGGAGAGCTGATCACTCCCATCGCCATTCCTTAAAATGTTATATCGGCATTTTGGCGATATTAATGTATTTTTTTAATAATTTCAACAAGAGAGAAAATAATTCTACATCTGTCATATTAGATGAAAAATAAAATGCATTTGTTTTGAAATAACGCTTGCTACAGGGGCGGATTCCCCCATCCCCCGTAATGCGCAATTTTAAATTACAGAACTTAAACTAAACAGCAATTTGGTTGGTTATTAAATTGAGGGTTAACAACGAAAAATAAACTTAGTTTAAGCTCAAGTAAAATTTGAATGTACTGATAAATAGGTGGCTCATACTGGGGATAGATCTTTTGTTGCTGGGTGAGAAATACATATTCTTACCACTAGATCACATGGAACACATAAAATGTTGACGTTAGAACTCGTATCCTCATCTTCCATCCTCTACGAATCTTCGGCTAGATTTGTATCTAGTCAGTGGCTTGGAGGTGGTAAATTAAATAGACGATCGGCACTACCAGACTAAGTCTTATACATGAATTCACAAAATCCAGAGTCGCAAATAATATAAACAGTTCTAATGGAGACTAGGGGCGTATATGTGTCCCCGAATAAGGGAAATCTGTAGAAACCCCAGATTGTAGTGGCGGTGTACGCACCCCTTTGAGTACCCCATACAGCAAACAGACAACTGCTGACTGTTGTTAGCGTCACATAACCTTTATTTATTTATTTATTTATTTTTGAAAGAGAAGCTCTTTTAAAGAAATTTAGGAATCACTATTCGCTTTTGAACCTGTATCTTTTACAATAATGAACAAATGTATGCATAAATTAAATTATTGTAGTCATTAATAAGACTTTAAAATATTACTCCAATGAAATACAAAAGGCCCAATGGGAAAGATTGGGATCGCAGAGCTCATTCCTATGCAAAGGAAGGAGGAGAGCTCCAAGCAGTGGCAGATCCACGGGGGGGGGGGGGGATCGCCCCCCAAAAGTTTGTAAATTTGAAAAATTACCGAGAAAAGGTCACAAAACTCTCCCCCCCCAACGCATCTCAAAAAATCGCCTACAACTAATTTTACGACTTGAATTCCAAAAATTTTCCAGGGGAGAGTCCTTCATCCCCCTCTCTCCAATGTCATCGAAGATCGTCAAAAATTTTGAATTTTTGGAGCTTGAATTTGGAAAAAATCGCCGGAATCGAAAACTTTTTCGAAAATGTCGTTAATGAGGAACTTCAGTAACATTTTTTGAACTTCAGTTCCGAAAAAATCCGAGGGAGAGCCCCCGATCTCGAGTCTTTCCATTAACATCAATAAAGACCCACTATCATTACGTTTCAGAAGCTTCAATATTGAAAAGTTGAGGGATAGCTCCTGATGACCAACCATCGCATTTCAAAGCTCCAGTTTCGAACTATGTTCGATGGAAAGTTTCAAACCCAGTTCCTTCTCCGTACGTATAAAAGATGGCTTACAACTGCGTTTTCAGGACTGCAATTTCAAAAAATTTCCAAAGAGGAGGCCCCATGCCCTTTTTCCTCATCTTTCAACATCATCAAAGATCGTCTAAAACAACGTTTCTGGAACTCCTACATCGAAAAATCTCTGGGAAAAAGTTCTGAACCCCATGTCTTCTGCTACGTCATCAAAGATGGCCTACAATTGCGTTTTTAGGACTTCAATTCCGAAATTTTTTCCGGGGGAAAGCCCCCAACCCCCCTGGATTTTAGCATCACTAAAGATATCTAAAATTGCATTTTCGAAGGTCTAATATCAAAAACCTTTCCCTTCTAGAAAAAAAAGATAGCAAACAATTGTGTTTTCGCAAATATACCCTTAAATTTCCGAAAAAAAAAAAAAAAAAAGCGGTGAGGAACCTCCAAATTCCCCTTCCTTCTATTAACCGCCAAATAGTTTAACAAGTAACTAAAACTAAAAATGAACCCCCCCCCCCTTCCGAGTCGCAACTGTAGAATCAAGAGGGAGAATTGAAAATCTCTTTAAAAGCCTTGTACTTTTAAAAATCAATTTCAAGTATTTTATTTGCTAACAAATAGAAACTCTTGCTAACAAATAGAAACTTAACATCGTTCAGACCCAAGATGGCGGATGTATCAATACTTTATTCTACGATTCAGGGCTTTAGCCTAATCCCATTGAAGCAAAATGATGAAACGTCAAATAGTTTTCTTGATATTCGACCTAACGTCTGAAATCTAAAAGTATCAAGTTATTCATGGCAGTGTAGTGTGTTAATTTCTAAACATCCATTATCCTAGACTTAATTGAAAGTCGGAAAACATTCCTTATATCATATAGTTTCAACTAGTTAAGTTAGAAATAGCTTTCATTAATTACTATTGGACTTCCCATGCTGTGGTTAAATTCGCTTCGAGAGATGTACGTAACGTTCCATTCCTTTTCCTTTCTTCCCGGGAACTAACATTTTAAGCAACTAACACGCAGATATCTGGTCGAAATCATTAATTTAGTATGTACTCGTATCAACGCTTTGCTACGTCAGAGGATATTAATAATGCTATCTAGAAGGATTAATCTGTTTTATTTTCTTAACTGATTCTGTATAATTCCTTGCCATAGCGTGTTTTGTGTTACGTTACTCGAAAATGGTTAACAGCTTCACAACTAGAGATATTTGGATAATAAGTATTTAGTTTAGCACCAGCTTGAAAAAGACTTGTTTATAAAGTTAAGTCAAAATACGTTTTTAAAAGGAATGTAGCAAAGTAAGAGAATTAATATTTATAGGGTAAAAAACTTTTAAAATATAAACTAAAAATCAACTTTTCTTAAGTATAAGTGTAGGAATTCGGGAAATTCTCTTTATTTGCAAGACGAATTTGATACTATTAATCTTGAGCTGTACAATTTTACTGCATTAGTTATTTTTTGAAGTCTTTATTTTCCAGAAGGGATGCATGAAGCATGTTTTTTGTGTTATCTATTTAGGTTTTTAAAATACATGATGCAAAACTTTCTAAAAAAAGTCTCAAACTTTACGTATCTTTTAATTAATTAAATAACGTTGAAGTTCCAAAGTAGTGATTTAATCCTCTGTGACGAAATGAATTTACAGTTCACTCGCAGTTCTTTTTAAAACTCGTTTTCTATGGACATTTTTTTTTATTCTAACATGAATCAAAAAAATTGTCCAAACTTTTCTCACAACTGTAAAAAATTATTATTCTTGGAATTTTTATTATTAAAAAAGATGCAAATTCAGTGCACTAGAGGAAAATTTTTTGAATTCTGATTTATCTCTCTGTCATTTTACTTCACCTGGGGGTGTCCATTCCCATCAAGAGCGATAGCACGCCCCCTTAAGTGTTGTTAAGAGCCCTCCCCCCTCAAAGCGAGAGCCCCCCCCCCAGAAAAAGACCCCCTAGAACGCTCCTTAAGAATGTCAAAGGCGCAGTCTGCGTCATAACAACCCTCCGCCCTTGGTGGGCATTTCTGACTGAACGCCAATAACGTATCGAAAATTTCAATAAATCCCTTGATGAATCTCGTAACTTCAGTAAATGAGCGGTACTAGACTCGTGCTTAGTAGGATCCTCTTCACCACTTTGAACGACTCGTATGACCACCATCACTTTTTACGTTTTCTAATCCTAAGGGCTTGATGCTAGAAAGTAGTGAGAAGAGAAAGAGAAACGAGCTGATGTGTGCATCACATGACTTCCTTTTACTCCAATTTTATGTCATTTTCCCATTATTGGCATTTTTAATGTGATTCAATTGTTCACTCTCTAAATGTCACCAACAGTGGCGAAATTGAAACCTAATTTTAAAAAAAACCCAAAAAACGCCAAATTTGTCGCCAAGTTGCCGACAAACTTGGCGACCAAAATACTGGCGATATATTGCCTAGTGTCCGCCAGATTATACAAATTATAACACCACTTGAGTTTACATCGAAATTAGCAATGATTCCCCCCCCCCCCAAAAAGGGGCAAAAGACTCCTTTAGAAACACCCGAATGCAACCAAAAGAGGAGGTGCACAACTAGATCCCACTAGGAGTCTACGTACCAAATTTAAACTTTCTAGAACATACCGTTCTTGAGCTATGCGACATACGTACATACGTACATACAGACGTCACGTGAAAACTCGTTGTAATTAACTCGGGAATCGTCAAAATGGATATTTCGCGTGTCTTAGACACTTATCCACACGTGGTCGACTCGAAAAAAAAAATCAACATTCATTCGGGGGAGAGTAAAATGGAAATTAAGGTCGATTTTTGAGTGAAAATTTTTTTCGCGAATACAATACTTCATTTTTTGTAAAAGGAAGTAAAAATGGATTGTACTATCTTTGGACCTGCTGCGATGACTTGTGGAGAAAAAAACAAAGATTTGCAATAAGCAATTACGCAAGCCAATTTTCACAGTGAAACAGGACACTTGGATTGGTATGTATGAAGGAATATGACTAACATATATACAATTTTATAGTTTTATTACAAACTTGTCTTTATCTACTCTTATAGATAATCTTAAAATGATTTATAATTTGATCCAAAATTATTTTCGCTTTCAAAACTAAACGCAAACAGAAGAAACAAATACTCGAAACAAATGAAACATGAAAAGTGGTCTAAAGAACTAACATGTGTTTATTCACAGATAAAGAATAAATATCAATAGTTGCGGCCATCAGATCTATACAAATTGTTATGCGTGACATAGGAACATGCACATTTAAACTGAAACAAATAGTCACTTTATCATTCCCGATGGGAGATATTTTTAGCGTACCAACATGCGTATTTCAAGCACAAAAATTGAAAATGCGCCTCGATAATTTAGTCATGCTTTTTTTTAATGCTTTGTATGTTCAAAAAAAAAAAAAAAAGCATGGAGGAAAATTGGGTGGAAGGAAGAAAGTTAAATTTTAACAATAATGCGTTTATAAATGTTTTTTAAACTCAAAATGTCAATCCTTCTTTCTGAAAGCTTAAAATTGAGAATAGTACATATGTTTTCTTTTATTACCATGTCATCCATAGAATGTTTTTTTTTTTTTTACGGGATTGATCACTAGTTTGGTCTGTTTTTGCGTCTTCCACTCCTTCATAATGAATTTTACTCCTCTAAAAATGTCAATAAGTATTTTCAGGCCTTAAAAAAAAAAAAAAAATAAAATAAAAAAAAAATAAAAAAAAAAAAATAAAAAAAAAAAATAATAATAATAGGCTAACAAAATATGTTGCGATTTCGTTCTGTTTCCAGGACCATGTTAGTCAAGTACCATTATTTCAAAGTTTAAAAAAGTATAAGAAAGCATAAATAATAAAAATTACTTAAATGCTTCTGGCTGGCAAATGTGTAATAGATCATTACTTTTTAGTCGGTTGAAATTGAATGATTGATGTTGCATTGCATATGCTAATTATACTAAATTGTAACGATTCGTAAGATACATATACTATTCACATGCCGTAGGTAAACGACAGTCTCTACAAAAAGAAAAAAAGTTTTCGAGCTATTTAAAGAAACGTGTTTTGATTCCACACAAACACTAATAAAAGAGCGGAATTTGACGTTGTTTTTATGTTTATCGCATTACCTCCAGAAGTGTCCGGATGGGAGGTCCGGGAAGTCCGTGCGACCTCCCAAAATATTTCCTTATTCTGTAAGTTTTGTGATTTGCTAATACCTCATGTCCTTTCTCATTATATGTGAATTGCACACCCGTATTTTATTATTCGTTAAAACTTGTTCCATTCGGAGAACTTCCACCCTGCCAAAAATTTAGGCTCGGAGTGTCCTTAATTATTTTACTTTAGTTATATTGTTTGAACAATGAAACTAAAGCAAAGTAGATGACAAAAATGCAAAAAAAAAAAAAAAAAAAAAAAAAAGAATAAAAATGAAATAAATAAATTAAATAATATTGTAGAGACTTTGTTCACCTGCTCAAGGCAGAATATTCAGCGATATTAACCCGCCTCATAACAAATCCTTTTTTCAATTAGCATCAAATATAACATTTAGGTTTAGATTATTTACTCTTCGAAGGAAAAGTTTTACCCATCAGTTCTTTCATAAATGCGAAAAATATGTTCTCTGGACAGTAGTACGCTCATATATTTGATGGATGGATGGGCATTTGTTTTCTCGAAGTGAGACTGGGACTCATAATTGAAGTGCAACATCGAATCATTTGGGCACAAGTGTCCTCCATCAATCATTGTCACAATCGTATTACATAATTCACGACACTCAATCTGTTTGAGCTTGTATTAAGTAATGGAGGCGAACTACTTTTTCGGGGAGATTGCATTTTCATTTTCATTTCCCGGTTTATATTAGAACGTACTTTGAATCACTGTTTTGGATAAGGGAAATAGTCCTGAATTTTGTGAGCAGTTTGCAAGAAGTTATGTTTTCTAATAGCACAGTTGGACCGAATCACTTTTTTGGTCTGCAATTTATTTGAGGATGTGAAATTTTAATGTTTGCACTTTTTGTTTGAAATCTAATGATATTTTAAATAATTCAAACACGCACGTGCACCACACACAAAACCAAACTGAAAAAAAAAAGAAAGAAAGAAAAATAAATACTAAATAAATAAAATGCAATGAAATTAATAAAAAGCTCATTTGAATTTCGACATCTTGAATTCAAATTATATTTCTCGCAATCACCAATCGCGATAGGTTGTGTTTCTTGTTTCTACAAATTAACTGGAATGGAAATAGAGAAGATATTCGCACCCGTCATATTATGACTGGTGATATTCTAGATTAGGTGATCCGAGGTTTTACATGAAAATAAAAATGATCATTAGGATGCGGTAATAAAGATCTGGTTATTATGCGCCCTTTTTCTCATCAAAAAGATTAAATTTGCAGTGTATATCTTTATGTTATTTTTATGTTTTATCAGTCTGAAATGATAGGGTATTGATTGAATGATTAGTAATGTGAACTGAAAATTTTGTATTCTGATGAAATTTTGCTTTTTAAGTTCTTATATACATTAATGTTTTTCGTGAAAAATCGAAATTTTACAAAGCCCTTTTTAAAAGTGAATCTGCTTAAGAATGAACGTAACTTTGTCCTCCCAATGAATATTAAAACAGCTAGCTAGTTTTATACTCTTCTCGTCATGGTAATGAAAAATCAGAACAATATCAACTTTGATCAAGTGAGCGATTCGCGATTGCTCAAAAATTAAAGAAAAACGAGCTGATGTGTGCATCACATGACTTTCTTTTACACCAATTTAAAGTTATTTCTTCATTATTGGCAATTTTAATGTGATTCAATAGTTAACTCTCTAAATGTCACCAACAATGGTCAAATTGAAACCAGATTTAAAAAAAAAAATCGTCAAATTTGTCACTAAGTTGGTGACAAAACTTGGTGACCAAAAGCTTGGCGGTATATTGCCAAGTGTTTGCATAAATTATAACACCACTTGAGTTTACATTGAAATTAACATTGATTTCCCCCCAAAATGGTGTAAAAGACACCTTTTGGAACATCCGAATGCAACCAAAAAGAGAGGTGCTCAACTAGACCCCACTAGGAATCTACGTACCGATTTTCAACTTTCTATTACATGCCGTTCTTGAATTATGCGACATACATATGTACATGCGCACATACACACATCCGCACATACGTATATACGCACATACATACATACGTAAATACGGAAGTCACGAGAAAAGTCGTTGTAATTAACTCGGGGAATGTCAAAATGGATATTTCGGGTGTCTATACGTTCTTAGGCACTTATCCGCGTGTGGTCAGTTTGAAAAAAAAAAAAAAAAAAAAAATCAACATTAATTCGGGGGTGAGCAAAATGGAAATTAAGGCCGAATTTTGAGTGAAAATGTTTTCGCGAATACAATGCTTCCTTTTTTTGTAAAAGGAAGTAAAAAGAAAGAAATCTAAAACAAACTAATCTACCTCGAAAGGGCGATTACAGTATGCGCAGACATCCTCTCTATAATGAAGCATCGGTCCTAGTCGTACAAACTTCGTAAACGTATGCTTTGAAGAGGATGATTATAAATCTGTGTACTATATGGTGTTCTTCCCCCTTTATTTAAGTCACATTGAACACGCATTGGACCTTCTCGGCAGCGCAACATTCATCTCCTCCTTCTGTTCGAGAACTTTAGAGACCATAAATTGATATTTACCCCGAGACGTTTATAATTTGGTCCTTACTGTCTGACCATCGATCTCGTGGAAAGGCTAGTGTCCGGTTTATAGGCGGAAATGGACGTATCTATTAGTTTACAGGGATGTTAGTTAGTTTGTTTCAGATGTGCACTTTTGCCTCTCTATTATTTAACCTTTGTTTTGTAAAACTGGAAATTTTGCTCACAGCAACATTTTTAAATCTAAAGTATATTCGAGCTATATTCTCACGGCAAAAATTGATTTATTTATTCACAACGTAGTTTTGAGTTTATCATTTTGCTTTTACGTTCCTGAACGAAATGAAAATATTTATTTTCTTTTTGCTGTTTCCATGGTAACTATTTTTGTTTCTCCTTATTTTATTTTTGAGAATGCAATAAATGAATAAGGCGCTAGTGACATTATAAAACGCGTGCATCAAAATCTCATCGTTATTTTCCCTTCCCCCCTGCTAGATTCGTTCAGATGGAATCCTCTTTGCTTGGCAGATTGCCAAATTACATAAAATCTGTGGTCAAACAGTAGCTTGTTTAGACGTTATACTGACTGCAATGTAAAATGGAAAGCACATGCAGATGTAAACATGAACCTACATAAGATATTCAAACATACACTTGACATATATTCTTCATTTGGTCCAGGAAGCATGCGTCTTTTTTTCATTATTTGATAATGTGTTGGACATAGTTTTTTTTATTGTTTTGGCAATATGATATTTTTTAACGAAGCAAAGTACCTCAGAGCCAGACTAACGTAAGTCACGTAATTACTACTATACAGGAGAGCAAAAAAACGAACGCTTGGTGCATACAAAGGATTGGACTCACGCTCTTTTAACTCTGTTAAGTTATTACAAAGGATTTTTTTTTAAAGATTACGTTCACATGGTTCGATGCGGAATTCGCAACTCCAATAAACTATAGGGGGCGCTACAGCCACTGTCTGATGGCGGATGAAAACGGTGAAACAAATGCCATAACTTATTACTTGCTTTGACGCTTTGTGAATGACAGTAATTTTTCATCGTGTTTTTGGGAAGCTTTCTCTTCTATTCTTCTGAAATTACCTTACACCACAAACTGTCTGAAGCCTGTATTTTACCCTAAAGAAAACACGTGGAATGGAATGTTTTACTTTTTTCGGAAGTATTGTTAAGCACCGCAAGGTAGCGTATTTGAGCTCTGGAAATGCGAATGGGATTCTACATACAATGCACTAATAAACGAAGAATCGCACTTTTTGGACTTACGTCACTCTGGCTCAAAGGTACTGGCATTACGCAAATCATATTTTTTTCTTTTTCAAATAAAATTTCGAATTTAGTAGGTTTCTTGACATTAAAGTCGTATTTCGTTTTTGAATGCATTGTTATTAATGCATATATCGATTTTATTTTCAAATACGAGAAATTATAATAAAGATGAGTGTTTCCGCAAACATTACTTAAATTGATGAAAGACGTTAAAATAATGTTTACTGTAATCTGTTAAAAAAGAAGCAATTACGTAAGAATTTCTTCCATTATGTATTAAAAACAATAAAAATACCTTGATTTCTTTTACGAGTAGTTATACGCACAAGAAGTGTTAAGTAGGCAAACTAAAAAAATGAAACAAAGAATATCGTCACCTCAGAGCAACAGTAAGATATCTTAGTGACTTTTCTGGGATTAGATATCTCTTACTATTGCTCTGTGGCGACGATATATATGTGTATGTATGTTCCTTATACAAATCCAGTTTTCGTCGGATCTGGACCAAATTTGGCAGGGAGGTTTTTGGGCACCCGAGAAGGAACGTAAAAGATCCAAACCGTTTGAATTTTAATTCTAGGACTGAAAAATGGCCAAAAATGACTCTTTCTCCCCAAAATAATAATCCAATTTTCTTGATTCAAGTCCCATTCGAAAGACCGCAAAAAATACCCCTGAAATTGATTTACTTCCTTCGAATTTTTAAAAAAGCAAAAAAGTTAAAAGCATTTTTAAGCCTAATGGAACATGAAAATCAAATCGGAAATTTATCATTTGCCAACAAGCTCAGTTTAAATTAGCGTGAACAAAGATATGTTGCCATTCTTTTTTCCCTCGACTGTGATAAAATAAAAATAATGATTTTGCTTTGAGGTAAAATTTTACCTTTTTTCTACTTCCAGCAGAAGATAATCAAGGATTTTAGTTGTATGAGCAGAGAGTTGCGTTTAATTTAGTCGGGACTTTCAGATTTGCCGTTAATGAAACTTAAGAGTCATTATTTTGACGGCAAATTTTACATTATTTTTGTTTTTATTTCGCTAATTGAACCCTGATTCTTGAGTACGCGTCACTTGACATAACTTTTATTTTCGAGGGGGACCATGCAAAGCCGGGCGACGCAGCTAGTTGAAAATAAAATAATATAATTTCTTGCTCACTGAACTTGCACTAAAGCGTATATAATCGTATATGCTAAAATTAATGTGTAACAACTACCCTTTTCTCGTTTCATCCTTGAATAAATTCTCCAGAAATCCAAACCATCAATTCAATATCATGGACCAATTTCTAAAATATGTTTGTAAGCTTATTTTGGACACTAGTTTCAGTATCAGATACCATGCCCTGATAAATGCTTTGTTCCGACTTTAAAATGGAAAATCCAATCGTGTCTCAAGCTACTAAAGCGATTAATTCTGCATTCATGTCCGTTCAGAAACATTATCCAGATTGAGATCTGTGTTGTTGTACACTTTTGTTTGGTTTCAAACCATCCTGGTATTATTCTGGATCTTATCGTGCATTTGGATTACAAAAGAGTGAATAGAAACTTTTCAGCCCAATAAATTTTAATTTTTACTCGTTTGGTGCAACCCGATAGTGAAGTATGAAAGATTTGGAAAATTGTTCTGAGAAGTGGAACGGTAAGGGTTTTCTACGCAGTTCCTCTTGAGGTTTGGGGTTTATACAGGGTGTTCCGTTTTAACCTGCAAGGCCTCTATTTTCGCAACCGTTAGTCTTACGTGCATACTTCCAATTGCAAAAATATTCAAAATCAGATGCAAGGTTAAGATATTGAAAGTTTGAAGCAAAAATAAAAATGAGTCAAAAATTAAAAAAATTAATTTGAATTTTGACATCTTGAATTCAAATTATGTTTTTCGCAATCACGAGTGTGTGTATGTAGGCGTGTGTGTTTATGTGGAGGGTGTATGCGTGTTTGTGTGTAGGGGGTATGTGTTTGTGTGTGTAGGCATGTGTGTTTGTGTCTGTGTGCTGTCATAAGTGTGTGGGTAGGTGTGTGTATGAATGTGTGTGCGTGGGGGCGGGGTATGTGTATGTGTGTGTAGGCATATGTGTTTGTGTCTGTGTGCAGGCATGAATGTGTGGGTAGTTGTGTGTAGGTGTATGTGTTTGTGTGTGTGTGTGTGCGTGTGTAGTTGTGTATGTATGCGCGTGTGTGTAGGACATGGATGCAACCTGGAGACGGCTTTCGCTATAGGAGCAGCATCGTGAAGAGCCGGTCGACGGTGACAGGGTGCAGAGGGTGGCGGTGGGAAAATAAAATGATAGGACATCACAAAACAGTCAAATGAGAACAATAAGCAATCGTGATTGCCCAAAAAATAAACTTTTTATACTGGCCCCAGGTCCTATAACTTATATTTAAAGCAATAATCTCCATTAAAATCTATAACTGGCACAAAAAATTTGACATTTGTGCGACCAAAACTCAAGGAGATATTCCAGTTTAAAGTTTTAAGGGACCATACAGAAGATGAGATTGGAACTTATCGCCCTTTCAGAAGAATGACAGGTTGTCAAAGTAAAAAACAAAGTATTTATATTTTTCAACAATAAACGCAAATGTTATGCCGCGACACCGAAAAACACACTGAAAAACCTCGAACAATTTGAAAAACCACACTCTATGCACACATATAATTTTAAACACTTGTTAACTGCTATATTTTCCTCCAAAAGGTGTTATTGATGACGAGTGGAAAGGGATGTAAGTCACAAAACGCTGCGTTTCATATCTCGGTGAATATTGGTCGTACTAATTTCAAGCTTTTTGTGCTGGAATTATTTTAAAATTGAAAATATTTCCCTAAATATGAGTTAGAGGACCTGGGGCCCGTATAAAAAGTTAATTTTTTTTTTAAATTTTCTGACTCATTTTTATTTTTCTTTCAAACTTTCAATGTCTGAACTCCGCATCTGATTTTGAACATTTTTGCAATTTGAAGTATGCATCTAACCCCAACGGTTGCGAAAATAAAGGTTAAAACGGAACACCCTGTATAATGTTTAAGGTCGAGGTATGCAACTGAGGATTCTCTTGAACTTCGTAACACCTTCAAGGCTTGAATACGCTGAAGTTGGTCACAAAGCAAGTTAAGAGTTTACTTTTGCGAACACGTGTCATTATTTGACAGGATTTGAAGCTAATAAGAAAGGGTATCGATTTCGATTCCGAGTCACAACTGACTACAACTGTATTTATGTCGAGGACTGCATACTAAGTGCCTTGCCTCCATTATTTTTTATACCGATAGATGGCAGCACCATCACCGGATTGAACAGTTAATGAGAATTTAGAACTAGACCAGGAGCTAATAGCTACCTGGTGCTAGCACCCCCAGAGGTATCGTTTCACTTGGAGGACATTGAGCCCACGAGCATATTTAACGTCGCCCAGTCCCCTTTAATGACGACGGTGGGTTTTCGACCATCGAGGTTTGAACTCAGGACCCTCCGGCCCCGAATCCGACACTCTACTGATCGGGCTACCACGGCCCAAGAAAGGGTTTAGTAATTACGCACAGTGGACAATCCTTAGAAACAGCTACATTAAAAAATTGCAATCAGTGCCACCTCATATCAAACATTACAAGTTGTCCAGTCCAGTTCGGATGTAGCTATTGTCAGACGTAAACTTTTTGTGACCTCACGTCATTGTTACAAACAAGTTTGCCATTGTTTTATTTTCAATTCTGCATCATATTATTTGAATATGAGTATCCACTATTAATTTTGAAATGTTAATTTACTCATTACATTCACGAAAAGCGGGCATTTAGCTGTACTGACGTGGGCAGGTGAAGAGCAGTAACTGCAAAATTTCCATTTTTCAGTTTTTTGCATTTTTGTCATCTATTGTACGTTAGTTTTTTTTTTTTCTTTCCAAAAGCTTGTTTTGTTTTCAATGAAAAACAAGAGCAAAAAAAAAAAAAAAAAAAAAAAAAAAAAAAGAGAAGCGTCAAATTCCAATTGTTAGCACTGCTTCCTATTGTTAGCACTGAATCCAAAACGAGTTTCTGCAAATATTTCGAAAGTTCATTTCCGCAAATACTGCTGTTTACCCGCCCACGTCAGTGTACACTCAACTTATACTTTTTTGTAGTGCTAAAAAATATGTTGATTTTTGGTGAAAATTTGATTAACCATTCATGCCTTCCCTCAAGTAAGAGCCGTTGCCCTACTTTCCCGTATAAACAAAGTTTTATTCCAACAGGTTAAGTCTTCCAAAAGTTTTTTTCGGAGAGAGTAGACAAGGTAGAAGTAGATGACAGACATACAGAGAGGCAAAAAGGTATTTCTTCCTTTAATAAGCTTATTTTAGGATTATTTTTTCTTCAAAGCTCGGTTATGCATTGCATTTCTTTATTTTCGTTTTTATTCCATTTTCTGCGATATTTCTGAAGGACATTAAGAAGGGGTAAATTTGTAAATTTTATAGTACTGGAAAGCCAGTGGAAATAATTGAACCCTGAATCGAGACCTATTCTACGTGAAAGGGGAATTCATTTTTCCAGAGAAGCAGCACCAGAATGGCGTTTCGGCTCCAATTCAGCCTGATATTAAGTCTATTTTCATGTTTTGATTTACTTGCATTGTTTGTTTTTGAATGATTTTCTTTGTTTTTCTGCAAGCAGGCTGACAAATAATTCGTAAGCCATTAGCTATAGCATCTGAAATAATTTATACGGCAATATTTTTTTTTCAGAAGATTGGTAGACATTCTCAGTTAAAAATTTATGAAGTTCTCGAAGATATTACCTCTATTTAGCAGTAAGTGACCGCCCCTAAGCCAGGGCTAAGGCAGAACTACTGGTATATTGCATATATGTCCCCTATGTCTCTTGTTAGACATGTGTACAACTCATGATTCTCAGGTGAATGACATCCTATGGAAAATTAAATACACTTATGCCGCATACAGTCACACGTCGTCTCAAAACAACAGTAGGAAATCCTAGTCTTATTCCTGGGATTTGATGTCTTATTGTTTTGAGACGTGGATATGACCGAATGATTAGCATTTCATCCAAGAGTCATCGTCTGAATCTCCCTCAAAGGACGAAATTCACAACTTCTCCCTCGCCATACGCGATGCCTCACAATTTTTTACCATGATTCTGTGAAGTTTTTGTTTGCGATTTTTTTCTGGGTTACAAACTACATTTCATTTAATATTGAGTTCAGCAAACCTAGCATCAGCATATGTTTCATTCCTATACCATGTAGGTATCCAGGGTTCATACTCAATTCGGATGAAAAAATTCCATGACTTTTCCAAGACTTTTTCATGACTTCATAAAAATTTTCATGACCTTATTAAATGAAAAGAATGGTACTACTTAATGTCAAACCTGCCAATTTTTGTAAGTGGGCATTAGCAAAACTTTTACATGAATGCCACTACCTCATCAAAGCACTTACTTGACTAAAAAATATCTGTGCACACTGCAGAAACTAATAAGCTATAATTTGTCTTTAGCATATAAACTTAAGTTACGTAAAAATATAGTGAATGCAATATACTGATGTTTAAATGCCTAGTAATTATTTAGTAAATAGTGCAAAATAGTAATGAATGGGACAAAAATTGAATGAGTTATTACTAAGTTTCCGATCGCAAATTTACTTTTTAAAAAAATATTGCCATTTGGTGTCAACAGTGCTTCTAATCATCCATGTAACTTGACAGTATTTTCATTCATTGAAGTAAAGTCATGTTAGTCAGTAAATTCATTTTTCTGAACCAGCGATATCACAGCTGGAAACATGGATCAATTTTGCGAGCTGCACGTTGGGCACTACTGTTTGACTATTAGAATTCCCCTATTTGTATGTTCTATCGCCTGACTAAAGTCTTCATTTTCTAAAGCTTTCACAAATTAAGAGCACACAATTACAAGTGGTTGAAATAAACTCGGATGCAATTAAATTACACTTTTTTAGTGGGTGTGGTAAAATCAGGAACATGCCAAGCCCACTACTACAGAATATAACATAAAAGAAATTCTAAAAATAATGGTGAATTAAAAATTAGGGATGTCCCAGCAGTAAAATCACATTACAAAAAAAGGCGGGCAAGTGTTACAGAAGCGGATGCAATAGGATTCCTAAACTCAGGTTTGTTTATGAGATCGTTCAATTTTCAAGTATTATTAGCTTTTACATGCAATACGGTTAAATCATTCTAAATTTTAATTCTGTACTGCTCTTTACTACTGCCCAAGACATTTTTCCATGACTTTAAATACATTTCCATGACTTTTAATGAAAATATTAATTTTCCATGACTTTTCCAGGTCTGAAATTGGTTAATTTTTTTTTCCATGACTTTCCAGGATTTCCATGACCCGTACGAACCCTGGGTGTCTTAATGTAATATGAAGTTTGCTTTGCACTGCGTGGCATTATTCCTTTCATTTGAAGTCAAACATTTCAATCAATATTTCCCCGCAGAAAGCTATTTTAATTATTTAATTTAGTTACAAGATTTTGTTCTTATCTCTTTAATCAATCAAGAAATTAGGTATAATGTGACTATTGAATAACTGTTAATTACATGGAACCTTAATTACCTTCCAAAAATTAATTGTTTTTCTCGCAAATAGTATTTAAACCAAAAAAAACCCAGTTTAAACCAAAAAAACCTGGTTTAAACCAAAAAAAACCGTTTTTTTTGGGTTTTTTTGAAAAAAAAAAAAAACGTTTTTTTACCAACCCTGCTATGCAGTTGGACTGCTGAAGTAGACTGTTGATTTTTTTTTTGAGTAATCACGATTGCTTATTGCTTTCATTTGACTGTTTTTGGCATCCTATCATTTTATTTTCCCACCGCCACCCTCCGCCCCATCACCGTCGACCGGCTCCTCACGATGCTGCTCCTCTAGCGAAAGCCGTCTCCAGGGTGCATTTATGTCCTACACACACGCGCCAACATGCACAACTACACAAACACATACACATACACATACACCTACACACACATACACACAAAAAACATACACATACGCACACAAAAATATACACATACATACACACAATTACCCACACATTCATGCCTGCACACAGTCACAAACACATATGCCTACACACACATACACATACCCTCCCCACACATTCATACACACAACTACCCACACACTTATTCCAGCACACAAACACAAACACACATGCCTACACACATACACATACCCCTACACACAAACACACATACCCCCCACACACAAACCCACACGCCTACATACACACTCGTGATTGCGAAAAACATAATTTGAATTCAAGATGTCAAAATTCAAATTATTTTTTTTTATTTCTTAAATATTTCTAAGACCAGTATACAAAGATTAGTGTTTTTCTCAAACTCGGGACGTGTTCCGAAAACAGGGAGGGTCATTCTGTTCGGGGTTTACTACTAGGGCCCGATTAAGATGTCTGGAGTCCTTGAGCCAAACACGTTTTTGGCGCCCCCGTGTAGTCAAACATTACAACTTTTAGCTACTTGGGGTCCGCTAATGATCAGAGGTCCTAGGACACGGCCCAGTGGACCTGTTCAATAATCAAACCTTGTCTGCAACTGCCGCCCAGTGACAACGAAAAAGAGTCAATACTTCTTTTCATGCTTCTTATAGCTTTGTTCCTTTTTAATTTAACTATTTAAAAATTAACATACCCACTTTTTCTACACAACTTTGCTTTTCTAATTTGATTTATCTAAAATTTTTATATAATTATAAACGCTACTTTATACATCTGCACTAAATTATTAATTTTTTTCTTGTATTATGTAATTATATTGCATTAATTATTCTTATTACATTAATTTTTTCGTTACCGTAATAAAGCGAACTTTTCCTTACACCTTAAAAATTCTATTGCTAGGAAATTTAGCACACCTGTGAAAAAAGAGGCACATATAGCTACAAATATTTTCTGTCTATATACATTAGAAAGTAAATCAGAAAAAGTGCATCATGTTAATTGATTTTCCAAATTAGTCAATGCCAATGAAAGAAAGAGCAGCAAAGCTTCTCAATTTAATCAAGGATTGCTAGCAGGGGAAAAAATCTCTTAGTCACTGATATTAAGCAATTGAAATTTTGAAAAACGCAGGAGGCTTAATTTCATGAAGTAGGATTATAAGAAGTTCTGAAAGAAGTACTTTTATTTTGATTTTCTTCTTGAATACGTCTTGTTTGTAAAATATTAATTAAAATTTCCCGTTCTTTTGTGGTAGATTAGAGGTAAAAAAAAAAGGGAAAGTGCTGGATTTTCTAAAGTGTTGATAAGTTAAAACAAATTGAACAAAAACTAATTATAAGTAAAACACTTTTTCGACTAAATTAATTTTGAAATGCTCTTTGTGAAACTTAAGCAGTGTGCTACTGAACAATTATTATTAAGTTTCATACAATGAATCGAAGTTTATTTTAAAAAGCGAAATTTTTATTTAATAAAATTAATGTGCGTGTATGCATTTCCGTATAATAAATAAAAGGAATTACGTAAAATAAATATACAGTCGAACCCGCTTCATTGGAATATTGGTTAAAAAAATAAATCACTTAATGTAATAAATTTTCAAATATACCAAACCGTATAATGTTTCATTTTGGTTCCGGAAAAAGGAATATTCCACTGATTAGAATTCTTTTTCGTGGCAAATTTCACATACTGGTTTGTAAACACTTAGTAACAACATTTATTTCATCTGCGAAAACTTTTATACATTCGTGTAGTTTGTAGCGAGCTTACGTTAATTGGAATAGATTGTTCCATTAACAATATCAATAGTAATAAGTTTAACATAGATGTGGAGTTTAGTACGACTTTCTACGGACATTGACAACTCGAACTTGTAAACTATGTTTTTTATATTCTTATCCGCGTAGAGAGATTGCGGGTGTAACGCGGCAAAAGTTGGCGGGTAGAATAAGAGAGAATGTCGTGAGATTGGAGGTGGAAGTATCGATGTTGATATCTTAATATTTTGTTTTATGTTCTTGTATTTGTTTTGTGCCGTCAGGTATTTAATGTTTATCCGTTTACGGATGTCGTCATTATGTTGTGCGGTGAAATCCCCTGGACATGCCGATTTTTTCATTTTGTAAGTGATAGATTTCTTTTCAGTTGTTATCGTTTTGACAATTCCAAATTCAAAACCTTTTTCTGTTTCTCTAAAATATCATTCGCCATTGGTTTTCCTCTTAAACGGATCCTTATTTTCTTGCCAACTTTGGGGAATTTTTTTGATCTGAACTCGAACTTTGCAACGAGTAACGCGAATACAACAGTAACAGCTTGCCCGATGCTAAACCATTTTGTAAATTATTTCTGTGAAAATGGTACGCAGGTACATGAATATAAGTTTTAAATGTGTAATTACGCAGTTGAATCTTGGATTTGTAATGGCAGACTGTATTGAGATGAATGCGAAATCAATATTTTCATTCCCACCATTTCTGCTATTGCTTGTAGCTCTTCTGATTTTTTTTTTGTCATTAAAACTAGAGGAAAATACAGGGTTTCCGAAAAGTCCTTAACACATTTTAAAAATTTATAGAAAAGCAACACATTGTTGTATGAATATGAGGTTTGCGCCATAATACTTCGCAGTTTCAAGACTTTTTTTTACTGACATCGTAAAAAAAAGAAAAAAAGAAAAAGAAAAAAGTAATAATAAGTAATTAACATTGACGACTGTATCGTCTCAATAAGAAAAAGAAACGTCATGTGAGATTTTAATCATGTTATTAAACATCATGCAATACCCTTCATTTCCAGAGTTCAATGTGTGCCCCGTATCTTGATCGAACCACATCTAAACGGTTCTCAAGTTCATATTATGTCACAAACGGTGCACACAATGAGTTGTGTGAAAGGTATTGCTTTATGAATAAAATGGTTAATTATCTCGCATTACATTTCTTTTTCTTGCTGTGGCGATACAGCCGTCAATATAAATTCAATTCTTGAACCTATGGAACATTTTGGCGCAAACCGATATTCATACTGCACTTTGTAACTCTTTTATGAATTTTTAAAATGTGTCAAGGATTTTTCGGACAACCTGTATTTCTATATATAATAAGCAAATTGGTTTGGTTTTTTGAATCAGTGCTTCAGATTACTTTCATTTCTTGTTTTCACGAAAGTAGCTTTCGCCTATTGCATTCATCGTTTTTGAATGTCAGAATGATGCATGCTCTGCACATCAGACAACTGTTTTCGCAGATGACTGAGTTAAAAACTCATATGTTTCTTCAATCCATTTCCGGTTCCCGACGTGACTAAATTTTTGAATGCAGTTTTTCAAAGTTCTCTTCTAAAATGCATTCTTTTTTACTTGGCGATGTAAGAAAAATCGCATTTTCCAAAAATATATGCTATGACATTTATAGCTATGCTTAGGATTTGACTGTAATGAAGTCTGAAAATTCATTTATTATATTTTCCCAAGCAGTGACAAAGGTATTTGGTACAGAGTTGATGAAGTTGAATTTTCTGTGTGTCAATAGCATATTTTGTCATGTTGTGATGTTTTACTTTCTGTCGTCTTTTAATGATCATATTTGAATTTTTGACTTATTTA
This sequence comes from Uloborus diversus, assembly GCF_026930045.1. Lineage (NCBI taxonomy): Eukaryota > Metazoa > Arthropoda > Arachnida > Araneae > Uloboridae > Uloborus > Uloborus diversus. Next base: position 240,141,659 of record NC_072731.1, on the reverse strand, counting down.
ATTTCCTCCTTATTTTAAAGGAAGGAAAATAAGTAGATGCAGATGACCCCAAACAAGTTCTACTATAAAATTTAAATCATTGTCTGAAAGGAAACTTTAGAAAAGTTTCGTTTAAAGCATCTCGAACTGAATTTTCATTCATTTCAACTACAAGATATTTTGGTACAATATCGAATAGATTTAAGTTTTTTAGTTCTTCATTTTATAACATTTTAAAGCTGCGAAAGCGGATTATATAAAATTTGTTGCATATCTTTTACACAATATAATGTGAAATATAGGCTGTATTTATTCTTTTAGTGTTGAAATTGATTGGTGCATTTCCCCTTCAAACTTAAACGAAAAGTATCTTTAGTTACGTATAGAAGGTTGGCTTACCCATGGTTTTGGATACAATAGGTAAAACTGTTGCTTATTTTGCAAGTTTTTAAAAGAAGAATTTTTTATTTCTATGAGATAACTAACTTCAGCTCATGCTTTTGGTTCTTGTTATTTAAATTTCCCAATCAATATATTTATCTTGTTTTGTTTTGAATGGATTTTAAACGCTAAAATAAGATTCACAGCGATATTTTGTAAAATCTGTTCAGTTTTAAACAATAATTAAAAAAATAAACTATAGGGTTATTGCGTTAGTTACATATTATAACTGCCAATTTTTTTTAGATGGCGCGTTTATAGTTTTAGATTTTATATTAGTTTCAAAATTCTTAACTGCTTATGGTAGTATTGCAGGGGTTAAATATTGTTAGCTCATGTAGCCACATGGAATTTTTCCAGTATTTTAAAATCTTTAGGCTTCAGAATATTTATTAAACGTAAGGCACCGACATTCTCTTGCTGCTGTGAGACATATGAAGAGAAATAGAAAAAAATTTTTGCTCTTGAAAAATGATGATTTGTATGTGTTGTGGATGGCACTGTACGGTCACGTCAGCAACAAATCATTAATTTTTAACGCAAGAAAACTTTTTAGAAAACTGGTACCTTATATCATGATATTCAAAGTTGCTCCATTCAGCATCTTGCTGAATGGTGGAAGCATGGATATAGAGCAACTGTTAATATTGTAGGGCTTATAAACAAATTTTATAACTCCGTCTGTTTTTAGTGGATCCCGTCACATGTGGGAGTATATGGTAATGGGACTGTAGATGTACTTGCTAAGGAGGACAGCCTTAAAAATTATACTGTTGATGGTTGTCTCTCTTTCTCAGAAATTGCCTCAAGGGTTGAAAGTAGATGTCAATTTCTTCTGGAAAAGTGCCCCTTTGGATGATTGGTATGCCTGTGACCGCCCTGCTCGGCATTGCACGAGGCTAAAAGTGGATATCCACAGACAGCTATTGCCAGGTTGCATTCGGGTCATCTGTTTGCCCAACGTCATGTGGTAGGACAGAAAGTTGATCCCCTTTGCACGAAGTGCAGCGCCATTGAGGCTACTCCATCATATATTTTAACGTGCATAGGATGTGATAGGAGTCAACTGAACTCCAATCCTGGTGTGGTATTTGGGTGTCTGTGGGATTAGGAGTTAACTGAACTCCAATCCTGGTGTGATATTTGGGTGTCTGTGGGATTAGGAGTCAACTGAACTCCAATCCTGGTGTGGTATTTGGGTGTCTGTGGGATTTCAGGTTAATGGATGTGGTTTAGATGCTGCTGTCAGCCACGTGGAATAATCCACACACATGATACACAATGGTTCCAATCGGAAAAGACAACGTTTTAAACTCCTTGAATCAAGTGCAAATATGTTTTTGTGCAAAAATGTCGTACTCGAGCAAACGGATTGAGCAATATAATATTTCCCGGGTTGAGCACGGTCGACTCAGGATTCATCCCTTCGTGGGTGGACATAATGAGTACTAAGCGTGCTTGGGAACAAAACCATGGGGTTTTTGCGTTCGGCTGACCACCTAACCGGAACATCTGCCTCGCACCGCAGAGCCTTCGGTCACAAAAACTGAGATAGGTCCAGTAGGCCTTGGTCACCATGGCCTTTTGCGACACTCAGTTTAGTTTTAATACAATATTTACATAACTGTTCATAGAACTTCGTAGTCATTTTATAAAGGAAAATTGAAAGCTTTTTCACGAAAAGAATACTTCTCAAAGTAGCAAGTTACCCATTCCTAATTATATGAAGTACGTTGACATATTAATCAGAAGAGTAGTTTTTCTGATTAATCAAAAGAACGTAATATAAGATAATTAGGTTTCCCCCCCCCCCTTTTTTTAAATCCAAAGGCGGTTTTTCAAAGCAAAACAATTCAAGAACACGAGACAAATTATATTTCCTTCAGAAAAATAATAACTTTGATATGCGTTTGAAGACATCTTATTTTTGTTTGGTTGAAGAAAAATAAAATATGAAGGAGTCGGAGAAAAGAATATTGCATTACATTTGAATAATGAACTTGACTATGCAAAACAAAATTAATTTTACAAATTGTGGTTTTTGAAGAGGATGTGAACCAGGAAAAAAAAAGATGGCGAAACTTATTGAATTATTTCTATGGGAAGTAGTATTTGCATAATTTTAATAAAATTGTTGGAAAAAGAAAGTCTATGGATGTAAAGGAAGTGATCGAATTTCAGTGGATGTGAATTGTTAATTTTTACTTCAAGCTTCACAAAGCTCAACAGAATCAGGAATGATAGTCTTTACTAATAATAAAGCAGAAAGTCTCTCTGTCTGGATCTTTCTCTGTCCGGATCTCTGTCTGTCAGGATTTCTGTGACGCGCATAGCGCCGAAACCGTTCGGCCGATTTTCATAAAATTTGGCACAAAGTTAGTTTGTAGCATGGGGGTGTGCACCTTGAAGCGATTTTTCGAAAATTCGGTGTGGTTCTTTTTCTATTCCAATGTTAAGAATAATTTTGCGAGCAAAATTATCATAAAATGGACGAGTAAATTACGAAAGTTTCATAACATGGAACCGTAACATGGGCACTAGCCAATTGGCAAGAAAATTCACCATACATTATTTGTAAATATACAGGCGAACCAAAAGACCTTTTAATTTTCTATTACGGGCAAAGCCGTGCGGGTGCCACTAGTAATAAATAAAACAATAAAATGTGTATATAATAGCTCTTGGGAATAAATCCAACGACTCTTATAATGTCACTTTAGTATCCTAAAAACCGTTGCGCGTCCTTACTTATCTGACTAAAGTACGAGTAAGTTCTTAAATGCTTGAAATATGCATCACGATTATGTTTCCAGCAGTGCATATTTTAATCGAACATTTATTTCTTTGGTTTTACTTGTTTTTGAGAAGGTGTAGCAAAAAAGTGTGTTTTTGAAGATTCTGGAACTAAAATTATTCTCATATCGTCGATGCTTTTACGTTATGTGAGGCACCTGTTCAGCGATCTACAATCGTTGTGAATCTCTTTCTGCAATAATGTTACTAGAGATTGAGTACTTTATGAAACTTATAATACAGGAACATTTTAAGGACCTTAATGAATCATCATAGGTTCCTTAAAAAAATTTAAGCATTTAACAAGAAAAAAAAGGTATTAGAATTTTAAATGAAGAGGATCTGTTGTTACTTATGATCTAAGAGCACCCAGGAGTGACAGAACTAGCCTCAGTAAATTGATTTTTCTTTTGTGGTGTATCGAAATGGGAGTATCCCATTCTTCCCCAGTGCCATAATCCAGGTTAAGGGGATACAGTCCCTCGAGAAGTATTCAACTAAACGAAGTTAATGGGTGAAGACAAACGTGCTTTAAGCATATGCTTACTTTTGTTTTAAAGTAAACGAGGAATTATTACTTCCCTTTGTTAAACATTAAGGTGTAACAAAGATGTAATAAACTGCAGAGCCCAATAGACCTCACGGCATTAACCTTCAAGCAATATAATATAATATTGCTGCCGCAATTTCTTAGTATTATTTTGGTGTAGCTAAATTTATTTCCGCTAACTCTTACCACCTCTTTGTCCCGGAAAAAGTCGAACTTCATTCCATCCCGGTACCCCCGTTATACTTCGTTCCAATCCATGTGTGTGCTTATTACGTACCAGTGGTACCCGCACGGCTTTGCCCGTAGTAGAAAATTAAAAGGTCTTTTTGTTCGCCTGTATATTTACAAATAATGCATGGTGAATTTCTCGCCAATTGGCTTGCCCATATTAGGGTTCCATGTTATGATAACTTGGTAAGTTACTCGTCCATCTTATGATAGTTTTGCTCTGGAAAAGTGTGCTTAAAATTGGAATAGAAAAAGAACAAAATCGAATTTTCGAAAAATCGCTTCGAGGTGCACACCCCCATGCTACAAACTCATTTTGTTCCAAATTTTATGAAAATCAGCCTAACGGTCTAGGCGATATGCACGTCATAGACATCCAGACATCCTCCAGACAGAGAGACTCTCAGCTTTATTATTAGTAAAGATAAAGATAAACATTTTGCGTTTCAAATACAGTGTTTTGCTTAAAATTTGCGATAATTGTGAAGGCAAAGGAGGGTGTCCCAACGTAAATCAGAGTCTTAAGTGTATCTATCATAATTTTCAAAGTTTTAGATAGTTGATTAAAGACCAAATTTTAAAAAAATGCAAAGGTAAAGGCGAAATTGAAGGGAAATTATTGCTGAAAAAACTAGTTATGGCAACTAAAAATAGTAATGTAATGGTAAATATTGCACTGAAAGGAAAAAAATCAACATTGCATGTACAAAAGTTGAAGTGCAATAACCTCCTAAAAAACTAGTTATGGAAACTAATAACAGCAATGTAATACTCAATGCACCGAAAAAAAAAAAAACATTAAATGTTTATGAAATAATTACTGTCTTAAAGTGAATAAAAGTAAAGCCAAAGAAAATGAAAGAAAAATTTCAGATAGAAGAAGATATCAACATTTTGTTCCCCTCAGAATGAAAAATCCCGCTCGGGAAACAGAGGAAACGTGTCGCGCATTACCCACTGAGAAAAATCCATCCGATTTCGAGTTAAAATTCTGCAGATGGTGTTTAGAGTAGCATATTGAGCTCGGCTTAGTGGTTCCATAACCATTCTTCATCCAGCGATTGCTTCTTTTTTCTCTTATCCTCCGGTGCGAATTTTTCTTTGAACAAAGTCATTTTGAGGATCTAGAGGAATATGCTGCACAAAGACTAAATAATTAGTGTAGTTTAAGCATTTTCATTTCAGGAGAACTGAAGAGAATATATGGAAGAGGTTAGAGTGACAGCGGTGTAAGTCAAAAATTTTATAAAATGAGTTAAGCGTGGATTTGTGCGTGGGTGTGTCTTTAGTTTATCTAGAAATTAAAAAAAATTGAATGTTTTCCTTCATATTCTCAGAGGTTACCCTTTAAGAATAAGTTTCTAAGAGTATTTATGGAAATTCAAATTATTTTTGGAGTTACAGTTAATTTTGTTGAAATGAACTCTTTCGCTGAAATGAACGTTTTTCCCGAAACTAGTTTTTTCGATACGGTTGACAAGATATCTCAAGTTCTAATACACCGATTTTCTTGAAATTTTGTACAGACTTTCTTAGTACTATCGAAACTGTCCCCACTTAGGTGTTTCTGAAGTTTTTGATTTTTACTGTTTTTTAAAAAAATACCAAAGTTTAAAAAAGGAGCCAAATAATGAACTTTTTTTTTCAAAAAGACGCCATTTTGTGAATTTTTTTTTAAATTTTCAAATCGGTTACGTCCAGACAATTCTACATTCTTGTTTAATAAGAATTAACCTTGACTTTATGTTTCAGGTCACCTGGAGGATTGGAATCACGTCAACCAGGAGACCCCCCCCCCCTTTTCCGAGTCCCCACATTGCCAACCTCCTCCAACTACAATTTAAATTTTTTTTTCAACTATTATGCATTATTATACTTTTAAAGTATTAATAAAAAACTGATAAAAATGTATAATGAAATTAGCTGCTGTTTTTTTTCTATTACGCCCGTATTCAGGTAATCTCACCCAGAATGTTTTAAAATTAAAATCTTGACCTTGAGGCAATCTTCTTTGATGATGCAAAAAGTACGGATTTGATTAAGGAATATAATTAAATAACGCCATAGGACAGAACAGACCGAACTCTCTCCTTAAATTTTGGTTTGCTTCAAGTCTTTCTGCAATAATAGTGACAACATTTTAAAAAACTTTTCAAAAATAAGCAAGACGGCAAAGCGATTATACAGTTTGTGAAAACAAAATTGCGAAATTCAGAACTAAAAAAAACGTTGCTGGGGGAAACATGACATTTTCACCTTTGTGCTAAAAAGTGAAATAAGAAATAACAACGTTAAAAAGCTTAAATTATTGCAGACACGTGTTTTGGCATTACAAGAAACGCCTCTTCCAATGCAAGAAAAAAAAAAGAGCTTATGGATGAAACGACATCCGACAAAAGGCCGAAACACTTATCTGCAGGAATCTGCACGTAGTGCTTTTTGACGTTTCTTACCTCTTATTTTAAAACTTGTGTTTCTTTCTAATATAAAGAAAACGCTGTTGCCGTATTGGTATTATGTTTGTTTTAATAAGCTAACCAAACCTGTGACATATCCTGTAATTTAGTTATTATTTTGCTGAATGTGACATTTTATATTATTTATTTTTGTATTAACGCTTTTCTTCTGATTTATTATGAAACATCCTTCATGATTACTCGAAAACACATTGTTGCCCTTATGTCAACAACCAAGACTACATATATACATGCGTCCCTCGTATAACACGGTACTTCTACAACACGGTTTCGATATTACATGGTACCGAATTTGCGATTATTATAACACGGTTTCGATATTACATGCTTCGAAACTTGAATTTAATGTTTCATGGTTTTGATATAACTCGAATGTTATATTTATAAAAGATAGAATTCCATTTTTGTTTAATACATTCCGTTAATGGTTGATAACTGTAATAAGTTTTTACTTTGTTTTTATGAAACTTGGTTTCGATATAACACGGTACAACACATCCCTTGATTTACATTATTTTTAAGTTTCGTATAACACGGTTTCGATATAACACGATACATCTTATGATTAAAGTGAAAAACCAACGTAAGTTAAGCACCAGAAGTCGCGAGAGAACCGCGGTCAGTTCTCTCGCGACTTCCGGTTGTGTTGGTGAATTTTTTGCATTGATGAAGAGGCTCCAATGTAGCCTTGAAATAGCTATATGCTGTATTTTCTTCAAAATTTGTGCTTTATTTACGTTGGTTTTTCACTTTAATCATATTGTAGCACAAAGTTTATACGATATTTTTTTATTTAACGATCCACCTTAACCTGAATTTTCTCATGCACATTCATAATTAGTATTAAAAATAAGTAAAAATGTTATTTAAAAATAAAAGTCTCGTATAACACGGTTTCGATACTACACGGAACGAATTAACCGTGTTATACGAGGGACACTTGTATACTTAAACAAACTTGAAAGCTTAACACGAAAAAAGTCTGAAATGTTACCAATTATTAGTAGTAAAAATTGAAAATTTCATGTATAGTCTTCCTCTTTAGTAAATGCAATACGCAAAAAAAAAAAAAAAAAAAAAAAAAAAAAAAAAAAAAAAAAAAAAAAAATCCGACTAACTTTTTCTAAAATTATTATTAATAAATTTTAATCAAATCTGTATGAATTTGTTTAAAAATATGTAAACGTTCATTTTAAATCAAAACGCAAATTGAAACTTAAAAAACACAATGCTTACAAAAAACATTCAATATTCACATATTTGATTTAGAAACTATAGCGGAAAGAGCAATAATAAGTTTTTAATTTGTCAAGGAAAATGTGTAACATAATAAATTTCAATTCATGAATAAAATTTTTTAGACATGAGACAATACTGTTTAGGGCAAGTTTGTTTAATAAATTAGTAAAAACCAACATAGAAATGCAAAATCAAATTTTAAAAATTTAATCAACAATGAATGACTGTGGAAAAAAGGGAACAACTTTTAAATTGCCACGCCTGCTATTGTCAAGCAATTGAAAAGTGGGAAAACAATGAAGAATTTTATTTTATGAAAAAAATAACACAGGAAATTTTTAAATATACACCGTTACAAAAATTCTCTTGAATCAGTTTGTGAAAATGTTAATTAAAAACCTTTCACGTTTATTGGAAGAATAAACGTGAATTCAAATAGCTTTTTTTGAATATTTATTAGTTGAATTACATATACTGACAGTGTTTAAAAAATAATCAATTATGTGTCAAAAACACAGCAATTGAAATTGCTTTTTCAATAATGATTTCTAAATCTAAGAAAATAAAGAGAAAAACATATGTTAGAAAATGTAATTCCAATTTTTTCGTTTAAACTTGATGAAGTAAAATTACATTGTGAAAACTATCAGTTTTAGTAGAAATGCAAAAGGGATAAAATTTTAACTGTGAAGTAAGACTATTCAGTGGGTTTGAGAACATTTACTGAGTCTAGGAACAGGTAAGTTAATTTCTCAATGGAAGTTTGCACTTTTGCTAATTATGGATTTAAAATTTGTTTTAATGATTTAAAATTTGTTTTAATGTTTTTTTTAATGTATGCAGTTTGATTTTGAGAGCACATCAACTGAAATCGTGATCATAAAAGTTCTACAGTAGGCAAAAAACAACAGACCAGTTACTTATACTGCGCCTAATCTGCATAGTTGGACGAAGGCATCATTGCAATGCAGGGTGCTACGAACAAATACAGGGTCCAACGTTTCAACTTCCCGTATTTGTAGAGGGCGCTGTGTGAGTAATATTTTTTTTTTTTTTTTTTTGAGCAATCAAGATTGCTTATTGTTTTTATTTGACTGTTTTTGGCGTCCTATCATTTTATTTTCCCACCGCCACCCTCCGCACCATCACCGTCGACCGGCTCCTCACGATGTTGCTCCTATAGCGAAAGCCGTCTCCAGGTTGCATCCATGTCCTACACTTCAAATTAATTTTTCTTTTTTTTTTTTTTTAACTTATCTTGAAATTTTCCAGCAGGTTCCCTGCTAGACAATCCCCATGAATCCAAATATTTCTAAAAAGTCTAAATATAATTGTAGGTTGCAAAGGACCTCATTTTTTGCAAATCCCAAACGAGTTAAAATGTGAGCAGGTGAGGCCTCACCAGTAGACATGGATCAGTTTCGTGATGGAGATTGGTCATCACTGATCTATATAATTAAAAGCAATTCATATGTCTTTATTTTATTTTTGTTGCTGGATGACTATGGATGCAGAAAATATTGGCCTGCTCTGACAGCTTTTTTCAAGCTACACAACCTTTTTTGAAAAAATAAATAAATAAATAAAATAAACTTAATTGCATCTGACTCGCTTTTGGGAAAATATCTTTCTACAAGACCTGTAGTATTTTAAGGAAAAATAACAGGTTGTAATTTTCTCGCTTCTTAGGAAAAATGTCTGGTTACAGGGAACTAATATAACTATGTTGTTATTTATGAATAGAACTAATTATAATTTTAATAATTATCTTCGGTAATGCTAATTAAGATAATTATTTTATTTTATCAACAAATAATCTCTCAAATATATCTTACAGGTATTACTTTCAACTGTTTATTATTTTCACATGGTTAAGCGTTAACTATTTAACGTAATTACACTTTTGCTTCTCTTATAAAAGTAAAATTATGTTTGGAATCTAGAAAAGTTACTTTTATGTATTGCTAAGCAGCACGTTAATTCTATTTAAAAGACACAAAGCATTAACTTAAGCTTCATACTTTGTATTTTCCACAGTTACCAAAAAATATTTGATATGTTACATTGCAAATATCAGAATGTTATATCATTAAACCCATGCAACCTTGAAATAAATGCAATTACATTTTGTCTGGCAGACATAATTTCACGTAGAAAAGGTTTCCTTTGATGACAAAAGAACAAAATTTAACATAATTAACTTTTTGTCTGAAAGGATTTTTCAAACAAAACCTTTAACAAGGCAAGACAATGAAAATATACTTTTATCATAAAAGAAAGAGTAATCAATTTACCTCGTGGTACATTCTAAGATATCTTTTTGTTTCACTGCCGGAAAAGGAAAAAAAAAATCATAAAAGTATCGGAAAACAGGATATTTCATTACATTCAAATAGGGAAATCTACTATGAAAAACAAACTTAATTTTCCTAATTATATTTTTGAGACGAATATGAGATGGAATAGAGTGATTGCAAAATTTATTGAATTATTTTTGAAGGACGTAGTATCTGTATAATTTCATTGAATTTGTTGCAAAAAACAAAAAATTCATAGAATTCTTGGATGTACTCAAACTGTACCAGATAATTATAATAATTTTGTTAAAAAAACATGAATCCAGCAAAGAATAATCTTTTGAACGGCTGTGCGATTAGTAATATTGTTACAAACTTCAGTTTCCGTCTTTCTGCTTAAACTTTTGTTCAATTTTATCAAAAGTTTATTGATTTTTCCGATGTTTGACAAATTTTTAGGTGCAACTTGTCAACAATGAAGAGAAAAGCATAATAAATTAAGGTAGAAAAAGTTTGTTTAGATGGACAAAAAGACGAAATGTAACCTAATTGACTTTTTATTTAGTAAGTTACAGCCCTATAGCCAGGGCTAAGGCAGAAATACGTGAAATACACCGCCAGCTCAGTCATTTCTAGCCGAGGACTGCAGTTTCGTGCTAATTAGCACTCATCAGCCCGGCATAGGAAAGTGACTGAGCTGGAGATGGAAAACCTCTTAAGGAAGCCAAGAGTGCCAAACAAACTGGTAGCTAATACAGAATTAGCACTGACCAGACGAGTGACCGAAGCAATGGTTCGGTTCAACTTGAATTTTGAAGGCAAGGCATGTATATTAGGGTGGAACGAAAAAAACAAAGTTTTTACTTTCGAATCGTAATAGTGCAGAAAAGTTGCGATTGGTGAAGACTCACAAAACAAAACAAAATTTTTTAAAATCGGATGATATCTTCCAATCCCGCAACGAGCCTAAAAATTTGAAAAAAATGGAAAATTTCATGTTTTTAGCGATTTTTTAAAAATTTTGCTCCAAAGTTTCTTTTTAATACTCTAAGACGGAAAAGTTACGATTGGTGAAGCCTTCAGAAATTAAAAAAAAAACATGTTGAAATCGAATAATACCTTCTGATCCAGGAACAAGAATGAAAAGTAAAAAAAAGGGAGAATTTCATCTTTTCTTAGTGATTAAAAATAAAATTGTTCTTGCTGTTTTTCCCCCGGTGTTACAGGGAAAAGCCTTTTAAAAAACCCTATAATAAACATGAACATTAATTTATTTCTTGACTTTTAAGGTATCTTCTAAACATGCAAAACTACCATTCTTTACAATAATGAAATATTTTCAAATAGAAAGTTATAAATATTTACCAAATTTACAATCCAGTATACAAGTCTTATTGTTTTAAGTGTTTTTTGTGGAAGCTAATTTATAATCAGATTTTTTGGAAAATTCGGGCATAATTGATCTGGATTTCAATGTTGCTTTTATGTAGCCATCTCTTGATTTAAATCCACACACTTTGAGTGAAGCCTCCGTCACTAACTTCACACATCTTTTGACAGCTTGCGTATGGCAGGGGAATAGTTTTATATCCCAGTCGGGTATAGTGCCTGTTACAATAAATTTTTCAATGTCTTTGTTATGACCGTTTCGAAGAAAAGGTGGAGAAGATAACTTTGTCGTGTTCCAATTAATAATCTCTGTGTAATCTTCTGCTTCGAAATTTAGAGATGGAATGACAAAGTTTCTAATGCTTTTGCCTTTAGAAAGAAACTCTCTGGCTTTTAACACACTTTTAAACGCTAGTTATCTTATGTGCCTCCTTTCATCAAACACCATTGCCATTAATTAGATTGTCAGGTAAGTATCGACAGGTTTGAATTGTTCTGTAAACATGAATGGCACCGTCTGTGAAATTTTTGCGGTTCTTTATTTCAAACCAGACCGACATGTAACATCGCAAAATAAAAAGTCACTATGTGTTTTAACTCACCTGATAGGATCGATACACTTACGTACAGTCTAAGAACTCTATTTGCACAAGTGAGCCATCTGGAATGTGAGAGTGGGCCGGGGTCACGATTTGACAAATCATTTGGTCCAAAGTTCCAATTTTTCCTATGCCATGTTTCCTCTGAAGATGGAGAAATCTTTGTTCAGAGATCAGTATCTTTTCAGATTTTTCACACGTACATTTCATGTAAATTGGACATTCACAAATGTCTAGGGTCTTTTTACACGTGCAAATAATATTCTTTACGCACTTACAGGCAGAGACGTCAAAGAGTTTCCATCTTCACTTTTAAATTTATCAATCCTTTCCTTAAACTTTAGTTTATCCTTGTCTCGGTTGTAAGATCTCATGAAATTGAGATATTTTTTGTAGAAGATATCAATGAGCTGAGCAAATCTTTTCAGGGAAACTGTAGGAATCGAGGTCTTATCAAAGATACATTTAACTTTTTGTCCTTAACAATTTAAAAACTCATTTTCGTGTTATTGACTTTTCTAGGTAACTCAAATCTCTCTTGAAAGCAACTTTGAAATACATTTTCAAAAGTAAGGAGCTTATTTGTTGGCAAATCTCTGGGGTGGCCAAATATAGGGCACTCAAGGGACTTTCTCGTAATTCTTTTCTGCAAAGATGGATTCATGTTTGAAACACGTTAAACAGAACAAATAGACATCCCACGCACATTAGAAGCATTGAGAAATACTGATGCCAGCACGACTGCTTTATTCATTTAAGTAAGATACCTATAGACACAAACCAACGAAAAAGCTCATAAATTCAAGATCGTGAGGCGCTAATGGGGCGTGTTAGAATCATGCACTGTACTGAGCGGCATAAGCAAATATGAGTCACGCGGGATTAAAGGGCCATGTGGACAATTTCAAGACAAGCTAGTACTAAAATATCACATTTATTTTATAAACAAACGTTCTAAAAAAAAGCTGAAAAAGGGCTTAAAGTGTACATTTTTTTTAAATATGTAGGTTCGTTGCGCAATCGGAAGATATTGTTTTATTTCAAAAAGATTTTTTTTTTTGCTTTGAAGTCTTCACTAAACGTAACTTCTCCGTTCTGTAGCCTGAAAAAGTACATTGAACCAAAAATGTTAAAAATTCGGAAAAACACCTGAAATTCTCAACTTCTTCGATTTTTTAGGCTTGTTTCTGGATCAGAAGGTATTATTCGATTTCAATTTGTTTTTTTTTTATTTCTGAAGGCTTTACCAATCATAACATTTCCGTCTCAGAGCCTTAAAAAGAAACATTAAAACAAAATTTTTGAAAAATCACTAAGAAAACACGAAATTTTCCATTTTTTCAAATATTCAGGCTCGTTGCGGGATCGGAAGATATTATCCGATTTTAAAAATTTTTGTTTTGTTTTGTAAGTCTTCACCTATCGCAACTTTTCCGCACTATTACGATTCGAAAGTAAAAACTTTGTTTTTTTCGTTCCACCCTAATGTATATTCAGTAAGTTACAACCCTATAGCCAGGACTAAGGCAGAAATACTTACTGAATATACCTATATTAGCTACCAGTTTGTTTGGCACTCTTGGCTTCCTTAAGAGGTTTTCCATCTGCAGCTCAGTCACTTTCCTATGCCGGGCTGATGAGTGCTAATAAGCACGAAACTGCAGTCCTCGGCTGGAAATGACTGCTGGCGGTGTATGTCACGTAATTGACTTTTTGTTTCAAAGGATTTTTCTAACAATAATGAATGTAATGCGTAATGAATAATAAAGGAGAGGACCCAATTTTTTCTCTCGCCCGAACAGAGCAAGTCTTTCACACGAGCCCCAACATAAAAGCTAATGGAAGTAACATATAGTCATAACATTATATACATTAAACATATACAGTAGAAACAAATCGTTCTTTGATAATGGAGCTGAAATTGTTAAATAGTGTAATTCAATCTGCGATTGCATAAAGCAGAAATGCATTTTTGAATGTAGGTTCAAGACAAAAAATAATTTTATTTTAAAAATTTTGGATTTAACAGTTTCCGGTTGGGAGCGGACTAGTAACTAATGCTGAGAAGGCTAGCTGTTTCCTAGAATGGCTAACATAAGCAATATAAGGTTGTAGAAAGACTAAAGTAAACTAAATGCAGTAGAAACTCCATAAACTGATTACCTAAAGAACTGTAATTAGCTGATCAACACGCAGATGTGATTGACTTAGAAATTATAGATAGTCAATTTGAAATATTAAAAAGTTGTTGTTTTTTTTTACATTTTTTGAAAGAAAAAAAATATTTCTTCAGTTTTCGTTTTACCAAAGAGGTAACTGCAGAAGGACTTCCCTTCCCCCACGATATCTGATCATTTTTGTGCCTCAAATAACACCGTGACCATAGCACATATGTACTTGACGTCTTCTTTTGTTGTACTTTCTTTATCGGCCTCGTCTCATTTGGTGCTTCCTCTTCAACATTAGTTTCCTTTTTAACGGGCTGTGCTACTGACAGCTCTATGTCCTGAAATATTTTTTCCGAATTAGGTTTTACCCAGGCTTGCGAATCGTTCGCCGTTGAAATAAAATCTTCAAAATCTAAATCATTAGTGGGCGATGAAAAGTTAAAGCATCTCGCTTTAGAGTCAATGTCTCCTGCTGAACTCAGTTTCAACTGAAGCTGATTGAAAGAACAGTGTCCAGAGCCATTCTCAGATGCATCTGATGAAATTGTTATCACAGACGGACCATAGGCTTTTCGCTTTCACGATGACCCACGGCAGCGGTTCAAAATGTGCACGATGCCTTGTGCCAGGTATATGTCTATAGCTTAATGGAATGATTGGTAAGGAATTGGGCTCGCGTATCTGAAGAACAAAAGGTTCGATGTCTACCAATCAAATATCACCCGTATACGCTAATGGTGAGTGATGATGCTCGTCAAATTTGTTGTAGTCAAAAAGTCTTCCAAATCCTCATTCTATCGGGCTCCATCGAATCAGTTAAAATATGTGTAGTGATGGGTACGGATACTAGAGTGTAGCGTAGTGTACTCTGATTTGTGACATAGTTTTTCAAGACATGTAAGTTTGTGGCGAATTACATGACCACTCACAGTTTGTTTTCAAGATTTTAGATCTTAAAATCAAGAAATTTAACTCATAGTTAATTTGGAATTGTAAGCAGCCAAGCAGTGAGCTAAATTTCCATGCAATCTTTGCTTTTTCTTACTTGCTAGCAATAGTAAAAATATTTATCCTTCAGAAAAAATTGCTTTTTTTTTCTTTTTCAACCCGGGGGAAAATAAATCAAGAACTTGATTTTTTTTTGGCTTTGAACTTAAGTCTTGCAAATTAAAGAAAAAAAAAACATTATTGCAAAGAAGTTACAATCTTTTATTTTGCTTTCGGTTTCTTTCTCTTTTTGAATCTTAATACATATTAGATGTTCCCTGGGTTCAGGATGATTTCTAAATGCGGTGCATGATTTCAAAAGTAACTTTCTTCCTACTTGTTTCTATGCAGTCAGATTGATTTATGAAAAGAGTAGCAAATACCTTTAATTGACTAACTTGTGCGGCAAATAGCATACTAAGTAAAAAAAATGAAAAGGTAAAAACACGTTGAGTTTATTTATTACAGTTAGTACACGAAACTAATAATTTTTCAATACAATATTATAAATTCTTCAGTAATTAAAAATTAATAGTATTTTTAAAGTAAAGCGAAAGAATAACAAGGATAAATATATCAGCATTCTAGAGACTTTCAAAACGAAAAATTTTCATCCGTAAATAGAGGAAAACTTGTCAAAAATTGCCTGCTGAGTAAAAAGACCATCCGCTTTAGAGTTAAAATTCTGCAGATGATGCTCAGAGCTGCATATTTTATTTCAGTTTTCTTAGTGGCTCCATAACCATTCTTCATCCAGCAGTTTCTCTAACAATAGTTTATTCTACTTCTTACAATATAATATTTTCTGTTTTTTGTCGAGAAAATTTCCTGTACTTTTACAAGTGCTTTGTAAAATGAAACAAATGTATTTTTGTAAAAGAAACAAAAGTTATGCAATTCATATGATGCGACGGCAACCATTTCCAAACTGTTTTCTATGGTCCACTAATGGTTTTATACAGAAATAGAAATATTCATTAAAATTTGGTAATGTATGACTTCATACATCTATAAAACTTGCGGGAAGCTAAATTTAAGTTACAATATTATTTGATTTGAAATTTTAGTTCATATACTGGTATCTTTAAAAAAATATTTAGGTGGTAAATTGGTTGATGTATTGAGAACTACAGAGACCATGCGCTGTAACTTTCCTTTCTTTCCACACTCTGTTTAATAAAACATTTTATAAGCAATTTTAATTAATTCATCACCTTTTGAAGAAAATTCCGGTACTGTTTGAAGACCTTGACCATAATGTATATAAAATTCGCTATAGTCTTTTCTAAAATTGGTATCCCGTATTCTCGATCTTTATTTAAAATTTTTAGTGAATGGTATTTTAAAGCAGAAGCTATTTTTACAGGATCCTGATTTAATAAACGGTTATCGCTATGTGTTCGCAGTTTACAGTTAAATTCAGACATTGACCCAATTTGGCAATATATTGATATTAGGCGCCACATATCAGTTTCTTTAAAATGATACATAGATTCATGAAAGTTAATAGGCCGATCAGTGTCTATTAGAATGCATACTTAATAGGGTAACCTTGCGGTTTGAGGCTGAGGTCATATAGACTACATTGGCTTAAACTTGGTATATTTTGTGATAGTTTTCAGTGCGGTGTACTTAGCGAGTCTGCCGCAGACTTCTTACGTTGACAATACAGCATGCTTATACAGTAAGAAAAAAGCTCATCAGGTGACCCAACAGTACTCAGACAACACCTGTCGCAAGAAAGGATTCACCTCCGCGTTTTAGAACCGCAGCGGTAGCATTCTAATATTAACCCCAATCTGTTACCACTGAGCTTAGGACTTAGATGAACGAAAACTATTTCATAAATAATTAAATTATCGCACATATCTTGTCGAATGGGTGGCATAGTGGTTCAGCTTTAGCCGCTTTACGCTGTAGGGTTAGGGTTCAAGCCCGGCTCTAGTCGGTGGATTTTAAAGATACCGAAAACCGTCAGCGTCAGTAACAGATGATTATGTGACGCATTAAAGATCCCTTGAGTGCCTGTTTGGCTCATATTGTTTCGGATAAACTAAATTTCTGTTGCAATTTTGCGGCGTGAGAGCTCAGACGCGTATATTTGGTGAGAAATCGATCGTCAACATTTTAAAATTGTAATAGAAGTCTACCAATAGTCATGCCAAACGAAATAATGAGAGAATGGTTGCAAGAAGATATATATATATATATATATATATATATATATATATATATATATATAGAGAGAGAGAGAGAGAGAGAGAGATTTCTCATTCCTATAGGTTTTGAAACACGCAAAACGTCTTTTTCACTTTTAAATGTAAATTAATCATCTAAGAAAATATTTTTATTCTTTACTAAAAAAAATAAGTGATTAAAAAAACAAGTTTTTTACGCTCTCGTAATCGTTAGATTGGATGTTTCTAACATGATTGTTAAAGGAAAAAACAATTATTTTCGCAGAACGGGATTTTACGAAAAACGACCGATCGAAGGGTTGTATCTTTCGTTGAAACAATTTCTTGAACTACAGTATTTCATCAGATCTGCATGTCTTGTTATGCAATTTATCTCTGAGACTCGAATGTGATATCAAGCACTTTAAATTTAAAAATACAGTTGGTATAAATTTACAGGTTTCCCTTTCAGTTATATTTGAAGAATATAATCATGACCTTTTTCGGGGAGAAAACAGAAACATAAAAAACAGTTTTCAACTTGCTAATCTTGAAAATGAATGGCATACAAACTTTAAGGTGTTTTGAGCTTAAAGGAAAATAAATGTATTTCAATGTTTCATAATTTTGTTTAGTTTATTTGCAACTAGTTGTATTGCCCAGTTTTGCACGGTCTACCTTGAAAATAAAAGTTACGTCAAGTGACGCACGTTGACCAATCAAGCTTCAATAAAAGAGAAAGAAAAAAAAATCCCGTTAGAATAATCATTCTCAAAGAAAAAAAAACGGCAAATCAAAAGTTCCCGAAAAAATTAAACGCAACCCTCCATAAGTACAACTAAAATCCTATAAAAAAGTGGCAACCTTCTGAATGCTAATTCAAAATGAAATCGCATATAAAAATAACGCCAAAAATAATTAACGCCAAATAAAAATAAGCCAAAAAATACAAAATTTAACTTTTTATAAGGGCCCCTGATTCCCTAACTTATACATTTAGGGAAATAATTACCATCGAAAAATAATGCCAACACAAAAAGTTTGAAATTATTACAACCAATATTCACCGAGATATGAAACGCAGCGTTTTGTGACTTACACCACTTTTCACTCGCCGTCAAAAACACTGTTTCACTTTTTGGGGGAAAATATAGCGGTTAAATAGTGTTTAAAATTATATGTGGACATAGAGTGTGGTTTTTCAAATAGTTTGAGGTTTTACAGTGTGTTTTTGCGTATCATGGCATAACATTCCCTTTTTTTTTGGAATAGCAATGAAAAAATATAAATACCTTGTTTTTCCCACTTTGACGACCTGTCATTCTTCTGAAAGGGCTATAAGTTCCAATTTCCTCTTCTGTGTAGTCCCTGAAAACTTTGAATTGGAATGTTTCCTTAAGTTTTATTCGTACAAGTGTCAAGTTTTTTGTGTCAGTAATAGTTTTCAATGGAGATTTTTTCTCTAAGTTAGGGGACTTGGGGACCGGATAAAAAGTTAAGTTTTGTATTTTTTGACTTATTTTTATTTTCACTTCAAACTTTCAATTACTTAACTCTGCATCTGATTTTGAACATTTTTGCAACTGGAAGTATACATCTAGAACTAACTGTTGCGAAAAAAAAAGGATCTTGAAGGTTAAAACGGAACAACCTGTACATATATCGTAAGTGGTATAGCAAGTGAGGATAAACTACAAATCGAACTAGAAAAGTATGCTTAGTAAGGCGATGAATGAACAAAGAAAAATATTTGCGACTATTGCTTTCCTGTTTTAAGTATGGAATTGCTGACAATAACAGCACCGCAAACTTGCCAAATCTTTTCGCCATTTTTCTAATTTTTCACGGTCCAACAGAAAAAGTATCCGAAGAAGAATTCCCCTAAAACAATCATGTTTTTGTATTACCTTAATGTTCGATCATAAATTCTTTTGAAAGAACTTTTATGTCCAAATCCTATGCATTATGTAGATAAAACATTCCAGACACGTCCTTCTCAGTTTCCGGATCACACCCCCTTTTCCTGCAGGTGTCGGAATCACTCATAACTTTTACCCGTTTAAAGTCTTAAATATCCTTTTCTCCAACATTTCTCTTGCACATCACCATTTTATATTTCTCCCCTCTTTTTCTTCACAAATCTATTTCTTTAGAATGCTTTACAAATTGCTTGATTTTATCGAATACATTTTTTACAGCTTCTCAGAGGGATGAAGTTTTTTTTTGTCTTAGAATGAAAGTATCTATTTCCTTTCTATTTGAAGGTTAGAATAAAACTAAATTCAAGAAATGAACTTTTTAAAAACACTTCGGGATGCAATTTAGTTATTGTTAAGATTTTCTTTGCTAAGAAACGCAACGAAAAAAAAAGTTAGAACTCATGTTTATTGCTATACGGAAGGGTATTTAGAGGTTAAAAGTTTTATATTATGTGAATGATGTAGCCTTTCTACAGTTTTATCAAAACAATATTTACTGTAAAGATTGTCCTTTTTTATTTTTTCATTCTGGTGATTATGCCATAAAATTTGCAGAAATAACTTCATACTTCTCGATTACCGATTTAGTGACTGAGGCGAACATCTGAAGAAGGAAAAGAACGCATCTATTTGTTTGCATACACGTGGCAGTGTGAAGTTGTTTACAGGAATAACCATTTGCAGTTAACTGAACGAAACTGTTCAACGAAATAGGTATCTATACGAAATTGGTTAAAAAATAGCTTAATACGCGTAACTGAATGGGTGGCGGGAAAAACGGTGTATATAGGGTTTCAACAACCTTTTTTACTTCCTTTTACAAAAAGAGAAAGTATTGTATTCGAAAAAAAATTTTCACCCAAAAATCGACCTTAATTTCTATTTTACTCACCCCCAAAGGAATGATGAAGTTTTTTTTTGACACACGCGGATAAGTACCTAAGAACGTAAAGACACATGAAATATCCCTTTTGACGATTCCCGAGTCAATTACAACGAGTTTTCTTGTGACCTCTGTATGTGCGTATGTATGTTCGTATGTGCGTATCTATGTCGCATAACTCAAGAACGGTATGTCATAAAAAGTTGAAATTTGGTACGTAGACTCCTAGTGGAGTCTAGTTGTGCACCTTCCCTTTTGGTTGCATTCGAGTGTTTCTAAAGGGATCTTTTTCCCCTTCTTGGGGGGAAATCATTGTTAATTTCGATGTAAACTCAAGTGCTGTTGTAATTTGGCGGACACTTGGCGATATATCTTTTGGTCACTAACTTTTGTCGCCAACTTGGTGACAAATTTGGCGATATATATATTTTTTTCAAATCTGATTTCAATTTGGCCACTGTTGGTGATATTGAGAGAGAAAACTATTGAATCACATTAAAATTGCCAGTGATGGGGAAATGACATTAAATTGGGGCAAAAGGAAGTCATGTGATGCACACATCAGCTCGTTTTCAGTGGAAAAACGATGAATATAGTCCACAGAGAATGAATCACGAATCACCTGTGTTTTTAGTTCATTTACACGGTCAGAAAATGCGCCAGTTAGCATTTGTATTGTTAATAAATATATATATATATATATATATATATATATATATATATATATATTCACAATTCACGGAAGAACGTTGTAAGTTGCAAACTTGCTTCGGCGCTTCCTTGCCATAGGAAGTGAGTAGGTAATTGAATAGAAAAACGCTGTATGTTGCTTTCAGTGGCTTGTTTAGTATATTGCACTAAGCAGATTCGCTTTTTGGTTGTAGTGGACAGTTGTTGTTTTCAACAAACAACGTTTTCCCCGACACCCATTTAACTATAGTGTTCAAAGAAATGTTGAAGGGCAGGAAGATTTAATGAGATGAAATAAAATTATTTAAGGTAAAATCAGAGAGTGTCAAAAAAGAAGTGAAATTTGAAATACACGAAAAGACAAATTTTGGCTTTTGGCGTAACTTCTGTTTATGATATAACTAGCACGTTTTGAAAAAAAATCTTTAAGCATTTGTCGCAAGTGAATTTCTATAGAAAATAAGTAGGGTCTGAAATATAATTTTTTAATGGATAAAACATGCGACTCAAAAGTTTTCGTGAGGACGCATGAGTCTCTTCTTTGCTAGGGCCTTTAAATCTTTCTTCTGATTGGCAAGAAATTTGATTCAATTAAGTGATTTTATTAAGCGTAAATTTTCTTTTAATATATCAAGCCTTCTATACATGTACACAGGCCCGGCTCCTAGGGTAGGAGACCTAGGCGGTTGCCTAGGGCGGCAGATTTTAGAGGCGGCAAATTTCGAAATTGAAACATTTTTTTAAGTATGAATTACTAATTAATTACTTCTGTTTCAGCACCATAAGATTTACTGCAATACAAGGTGTACCAGTACAATTTAATTTTGGAGGCGACAAATTGCGTGATTTAATAGTCTTTCGGAAATATTAATATCTGTTTCAGTGCCATAAGATGCACTACTTTAATTTAAAGTGTTTGTACCAGTACTTGGATATGCAAAACCCGGTTTGGAATTTAACTAAAAAGTCACTTTATATATAATTTTAAGCTCTTTATAATTATTTTATTGTGATACAGTAAAACCTGTGAAGTTGACCACCCTTGCAAGTTGACCACCTGTCTAAGTTGACCGCTTTCTTTCAGGCACGGAATTAGCTTTTATCATATAAATCAACCTCTGTAAGTTGACCACCTGTTTAAGTTGACTACGAAATTAGTGCACCGCGAGTGGTCAACTTACACAGGTTTCACTGTATTATTGTTTTATATAGTTATTATTATTAATAACTATATAAAATAATATATGCACTTATATATATATAGACCAGGACTATAGGGCGGGATGACACTTGTCAATATCTCTGGGGCAGCAGAAGTAATAGAGCCGGCCCCGTATGTACATTGAAGTTAACAAACACCTCGTACATGCGTGAGCTATACTTCCTGCATCCAGTATTGACAAAATGCGAAATACATTTAAATTAATCTATGAATAACATAGAAATATAATATACACTATTTCGTTGGGGAAAAACGTACAGTTGCAACTTTTCTCCGAGAAATAGCTTACAAACAAACAAAGGCTGAAAATGGTCGTAACCGTTACCGTAAACAAGTGAAGAGAAACAGTTAAGTTACTCTGTTAATTTATGTTTGCGTATTTCTCTGTCAACTATCTGCAAAACGAATAGATCTATCATCAAGGCTACAGCAAATAAAAGCAATAAACAATCTTGATTGCTCAGTAAAGTTTTTTTTTGATACCAAATCTCAACAAATGGATATTTTCTGTTATTTAACAACGAAAGAAGAAACGTACTTAAGAATGTTTTTAAGATATTGTTTTATTAAAATGGAAAATGCTTAAGTAATTTTATTACAAAATTGCCATTTTACATAGACTTTTAAAAGTAGGGAATGTATTATACTCTCTTTAATTTTGGGTCATTCCATACAGATTCAACGGATGAGTTCGCTCGACCATTTTTAATTTTTTTGAAACTCATATCCCAAAAAGATGCATATGAATGATGTTTCAAACCACTTTTATTTTTTTCTCTAACCTTAACCCTTGATTTTTTAAAGGTCCTCAAAAGTCATTTTTGCAATCAAAAATGGGACTTTTAGACCTTTGCATTTTGGCCAAAATCTAATTGAAATACATTTATGGCAGTTAATTTTACGCTTTGATGTGAAAGTGCATAAGATGATGGTCTTACATGCTGAGTTACGTGGCTGTAACATAATAATTATAATAATGGCAGCAGGCCAAAGTTCAAGGTCAAATGTAAAAGTTTTACTCATTTCAAAGGGACTCGCTTAGAGGACAGAAACACAAAGTGAAATACGGCAAAAACAAATCACTGGAGTCACACTAATGAGAAAATATAGCTGTAATTGTGTGTTCGTTTACCCTTTATAAATTACAGCTACTCAAAGATCAGAAAATCGAGAAAAATGACATTTTTAGACCCCTGTAAACCAAAAGGGGACGGAATTAAAAATAAAATTTCTTGGCCAATTGAATATTTCATTCAAGTACTATACATGTTATATATATTGTTTTGTGTATTTGGTTTGTAAAAAAGATACAGGTCTTTGAAATTGAGCAATTTTGATAGCTAATTCACGCACTAAAACAGAAATAAAAAGTGTGAAAACGTCATTGCACTTTCTTAAATGGCCTATATAATATATTGTACTGGAAAAACATATTTTAAGTATAAAAAAACTATTTAAATTTGATAACTTAGAAATATTTGGACATGAATGAGTAGTTCATACTTTATTGACAGCTTAAGTAGTTGATTTATAGACTATCTACACACACAAATTTTCAATACACATTAACATATCTAAATTGCCTTAAACATACGCAAAAACATTATATATACAAAATTTAAAATTTAAAAAGTGCGTTTTTTATTTCTTGTTTGAGTGTCGTTTTGAAAAAATGAACTCACCTAGTAGTCTAAAGTTGTAAAGGTGACTCAAGTATATGGCGTTTTGAAATGCTTTACCAAGGCACATTCATAATTTGACACTTTGAAAATGTACTAGGAGCAAGACAATGACAGGGGTTCTAAATTTAGTGATCAACACAAGCTGTGTAATAACTTTTTTGACAATAATGGGCATTTTCTTTTGATAATCTTTTTAGTAACACACTATTCTTCATACCTATTGCTAGGGACAATAATTTTACAGAGATAATATGCAAATACGGTGGCATAAAGCAGTGGTTAAATGTTGTATTGGGAATTTTATTTGCAGAGTCAAACCTTTCTTGCAGCATTTTCTCAGCTAGTTTAATATACTGAATGCTCACAAGGATACATGCAATGTTTAGTAGCAAAAATGTAGAAGGTATGCATTTCTGTAGGAATTAAAATTTGACTTCTAGTAGTTCTTTGCAAGCTAGTCTTAGTAGTATCAATTCTTTTTACGGTTCTTCTGATTCTGTTACAATGTCCATTACCGTGTGATATTGCATAGAAATGCCATTCAGCTCTCAAGTTGACATCCGCTTCGTGATTACATAAATTAAGAAAGTTCTTTCAATTTTTGTTGTGTATTTGAGTAAAGTATTTCAGTACGCCACATGCTGTGTCACCACCGGAACTATAGTACTACTGTGTGAGTTCATTTTCTTAAAACTACTCTGAAGCTAGAAATGAAAAACGCACCTTTTGTTTCCTTTCAACTATGTAGATAATGCTTTTGCACGTGTTCAGGCAAGTTACATAAGTTAATGTACAGAGCGTATGTTTGTATGTATTGAAAATTTGTGTGTGTAGATAGTCTATAAATTAACTACTTAAGATGTCAATCATGTATGAACTACTCATTCATGTCCAAATATTTCTAAGTTATCAAATTTAAATAATTATTTTTATACTTAAAATATCTTTTTCCAGTATAATATATTACATCGAGTACACTATACGTAATTTAAGAAAGTGCAATGACGTTTTCACACTTTTTATTTCTGTTTTAGTGTGTAAATTAACTATCAAAATTGCTCAATTTCAAAGACCTGTATCTTTTTTACAAACCAAATACACAAAACAATATATATAACATGTATAGTACTTGAATGGAATAATCAATTGGCCAAGAAATTTTATTTTTAATTCCATCCCCTTTTGGTTTACAGGGGTCTAAAAATGTCATTTTTCTCAATTTTCTGATCTTTGAGGAACTGTAATTTATAAAAGGTAAACAAACACACAATTAAAGCTATATTTTCTCATTAGTGCGACTCCAATGATTAGTTCTTGCCATATTTCACTTTGTGTTTCTGTCCCCTAAGCGAGTTATGACCCTTTGAAATGAGTAAAAATTTTACATTTGACCTTGAACTTTGACCTGCTGCTATTATTATAATTATTATGTTATAGCCACGTAACTCAGCATGTAAAACTATCATCTTATGCACTTTAACATGAAAGCGTAAAATTAACTGCCATAAATGTAATTCAATTAGATTTTGGCCAAAATGTAAAGGTCTAAAAGTCCCATTTTTGACTGCGAAAATGACTTTTGAGGACCTCTAAAAAATCAAGGGTTAAGGTTAGAGAAAAAATAAAAGTGGTTTTAAACATCATTCATATGCATATTTTTGGGATATGAGTTTCAAAAAAATTAAAAATGGTCGAGCAAACTCATCCGTTGAATCTGTATGGAATGACTCTTTTGAAATTATTTGTTTTCTTTTTTTTTGAACACGATATGAAACTTTAGTTGGTATGAGTAAAAACACACACACACACCAAAAAAAAAAAAAAAAAAAACCTACTTTCCTTTGTTGGTACAAAAGGAATTTATCTGTTAATTACGTTTAGGTGGCAATAAAACGTTTTGCACAAAATTGTCCTTTTATCAAATTTAGTTTTGAGTTCCGTTTATACAGCGAAACTTGTGCAAGTTGCCTACTTGTGGTGCAGTATTTTAGTGGCCAGCTTATAGAATGGGTAATAACGAAAAAAAAAAGCCTCTTTTCTTTTGTTGGTACAAAAGGAATTTATCTGACAATTACTTTTAGTGGCAATGAAAAGTTTTACACAAAATCTTCCTTCTATTAAATTTAGTTTTGAGTTCCGTTTCTGCAGCGAAACTTGTGCAAGTTGCCTACTTGTCGTGCAGTATTTGAGTGGCCAGCTTATAGAATGAGTAATAGCAATAAAAAAAAGAGCCTCTTTTCTTTGGTTGGTTTATAAGGAATTTATCTGTTAATTACGTTTAGTAGCAATAAAAAGTTTTACACAAAATTTTACTTTTATCAAATTGAGTTTTAAGTTCCGTTTACACAACGAAACTTGTGCAAGTTGCCTACTTTTGGTGCAGTATTTTAGTGGCCAGCTTATAGAATGGGTAATAACAAAAAAAAAAAAAAAATCTTTTCTTTTGTTGGTACATAAGGAATTTATCTGTTAATTACGTTTAGGGTGGCAATAAAAAGTTTTGCACAAAATTTTCCTTTTATCAAATTTAGTTTTGAGTTCCGTTTATACAGCGAAACTTGTGCAAGTTGCCTACTTGTGGTGCAGTATTTTAGTGGCCAGCTTATAGAATGGGTAATATAAAAAAAAGCCTCTTTTCTTTTGTTGGTACAAAAGGAATTTATCTGACAATTACTTTTAGTGGCAATGAAAAGTTTTACACAAAATCTTCCTTCTATTAAATTTAGTTTTGAGTTCCGTTTCTGCAGCGAAACTTGTGCAAGTTGCCTACTTGTCGTGCAGTATTTGAGTGGCCAGCTTATAGAATGAGTAATAGCAATAAAAAAAAGAGCCTCTTTTCTTTGGTTGGTTTATAAGGAATTTATCTGTTAATTACGTTTAGGGGGGGTAGCAATAAAAAGTTTTACACAAAATTTTACTTTTATCAAATTGAGTTTTAAGTTCCGTTTACACAACGAAACTTGTGCAAGTTGCCTACTTTTGGTGCAGTATTTTAGTGGCCAGCTTATAGAATGGGTAATAACAAAAAAAAAAAAAAAATCTTTTCTTTTGTTGGTACATAAGGAATTTATCTGTTAATTACGTTTAGGGGGGGTGGCAATAAAAAGTTTTGCACAAAATTTTCCTTTTATCAAATTTAGTTTTGAGTTCCGTTTATACAGCGAAACTTGTGCAAGTTGCCTACTTGTGGTGCAGTATTTTAGTGGCCAGCTTATAGAATGGGTAATATAAAAAAAAGCCTCTTTTCTTTTGTTGGTACAAAAGGAATTTATCTGACAATTACTTTTAGTGGCAATGAAAAGTTTTACACAAAATCTTCCTTCTATTAAATTTAGTTTTGAGTTCCGTTTCTGCAGCGAAACTTGTGCAAGTTGCCTACTTGTCGTGCAGTATTTGAGTGGCCAGCTTATAGAATGAGTAATAGCAATAAAAAAAAGAGCCTCTTTTCTTTGGTTGGTTTATAAGGAATTTATCTGTTAATTACGTTTAGGGGGTAGCAATAAAAAGTTTTACACAAAATTTTACTTTTATCAAATTGAGTTTTAAGTTCCGTTTACACAACGAAACTTGTGCAAGTTGCCTACTTTTGGTGCAGTATTTTAGTGGCCAGCTTATAGAATGGGTAATAACAAAAAAAAAAAAATCTTTTCTTTTGTTGGTACATAAGGAATTTATCTGTTAATTACGTTTAGGGGTGGCAATAAAAAGTTTTGCACAAAATTTTCCTTTTATCAAATTTAGTTTTGAGTTCCGTTTATACAGCGAAACTTGTGCAAGTTGCCTACTTGTGGTGCAGTATTTTAGTGGCCAGCTTATAGAATGGGTAATATAAAAAAAAGCCTCTTTTCTTTTGTTGGTACAAAAGGAATTTATCTGACAATTACTTTTAGTGGCAATGAAAAGTTTTACACAAAATCTTCCTTCTATTAAATTTAGTTTTGAGTTCCGTTTCTGCAGCGAAACTTGTGCAAGTTGCCTACTTGTCGTGCAGTATTTGAGTGGCCAGCTTATAGAATGAGTAATAGCAATAAAAAAAAGAGCCTCTTTTCTTTGGTTGGTTTATAAGGAATTTATCTGTTAATTACGTTTAGGGGGTAGCAATAAAAAGTTTTACACAAAATTTCACTTTTATCAAATTGAGTTTTAAGTTCCGTTTACACAACGAAACTTGTGCAAGTTGCCTACTTGTGGTGCAGTATTTTAGTGGTCAGCTTATAGAATGGGTAATAACAAACAAAAAAAAAAGTTTTTTGTACAAGGGAGCAGTGGTGAACTTAGACTGGTGGTTAACTTTACAGCGTTTACTATATTTGTGACATCTAATCCTTTTTGTTTATGTAATATTAAAGGAACGTTTGTGTAAAGTTTTGTGTACCAAATGTAACTAAACAATTTAAAATATATATCGGCATGCTAGTTTTAGAACATATTTCCTGATTTGTCTAATTTTTTTTCTATATTTCCTCATTTCATTTGCATATTATGTGCTTTTTATTTTTACGTACCCTATATTTAATTAAAATTTAGAAAAAAAAATGGTTTATAAAGTTTATTAAATAAGACAGAATTCTCCAAGAAGTTTCCAATTTTCGATACATAAACAACTTATTTAAAGTAGTATCTCCTTATCACTTTAGATGCAATGGGAGTGAATTTAATAATGCTACATACATTTTAATAATAAATAATAAACTGTTTTATCACAGGAAACTTTGGACGTTTTTACGTGACTGCGAAGCCATATTTTATAAAAAGTATTTTCCAAGATAAAAAGGGTGCTTATTTGATGCAACTTTAAATAATTAATCGTATAAAAAAGAAGTTATGTGATGTTTTCATAAATACCAAAGAAATTTTTGTTAAAAAAGGCTTAGAATTTTTCAAAATGTAATGTAAAAGAGAGCATGCAGAAGTGTAGATTAATGAGATTTTTTCTTTGCATAAATTTGTTGTTACTTAACGGCAGATTGGTGGAAAAATTAATAAAAAAAATAGTTCGATTTATTTTCTGACAATTAAAGTAATCGAAATCACGAATTGCAGTCATGTAATTACTCTAAGTTTCTAAAAGTTATATTTTTGCATGAATTTCAGTTCACCTTTTTAGATTTTCTCTTTATACTGGACACCAAACAAAAATAAAAGAGGTGTGGAGTTGTATGATTTACTTGTATATTTTCAATCAATTTATATTAATAAAAATATAGATTAATGAAAAATAATACATAATGTAAACAATAAAATTTAAACTAACATTCTGATTTTTTATTCAATGCCCAAAAATTCGATGTATTTGATTTAGAATACATTTAGTGTACAGCAGTTTTCAACTTATTTTGCGACCCTTTTTATTGCTATTATTATTCATTTTTTCATTTTAAAACTTCTTTTTGGTATTGGGACATTTTTTATGAAGCATTTTCTATTATTTTTGTCTTCTTAATGTAACCTTTGAACTTTATTGAAATTACATAATTTTGCATCTCGATTTATTTGAACCCTATGAATTTTGATGCGATTTTGTTTAAATTTATAAATATAAACAATAAAGAATAAAGCGGAACATTTTTACTTCATTAAAAAAAACTTTTTTTATTTCACATTTCTGATTCAAACTTCAAACTTTTTTTTGAACTTGAATTTCTCACTTGTATAAATTTATTTAAGTCATCAAATAAGTGAAAATATTTAATGATCTAAAAATAGAAACGCATTGAAACTACCGTGTTTCTTCGAAATGAAGTCTCAGTCAGTCTATTTATTTTTATTGCAAATATATATGCCCAGGTTTACTTTCAAAGGTTTTCCTTTTTAAATTTCCATGCGCAAATAAGTTAATATTTATTTTACGTTGATTTTTTTAAATCCTATACATTTATTTGGATTAAAGAAGTACGTTTATTCTAAATAACGAAATATACATATTAAAGTTCAACATTTATTTCCTCTTAATTAACTTTAAAAAATGCCCAAAATCATTAATACAACTCTGACTTTGAGTGCGAATCCAAATATTTTCCTTAAAGCGTCCAAGGGGTCCTCTTGGACGAAGCCAAGTGAGCCCTTTAGAAGTGACCGGAAGTAGCCGGAAGCAGCGTTTCTGCAAGATCACACCGGCGGGAGGGGGGGGGGGGAGGTGAAATTTGTTTCCGAATATTACACTTATGTAACTCCCTTTCGGTTTCTGTGGTTATAATTTAAGAATGAAATCCAATGAAGAATGAATCCCCTACCAAACGTAAAATACTCCCACCCTAGCATGTCATAGTTTTGTGGAAAATTGTGAAGGGGAAAAAATTCTCGACACATTCAAATGCTACACATTTAGGTGGTCTTCGATAAGCGACCGGTAGCTCACCGATTAAAATTACGACGTCAGATAATGACGTCACCTCCAATGCTTTTGCATTAGCTGACGTCACAGCTGTCACGTGATTAATCGACCGGTCACTACCGGTTGAGCTCGTCGAACGTAAGCTTAGAAAATATGGAATTCAGTGAAGTTAATTTGTAACAAGTGCAGCCGTTTCTTTCGTTTCAATCTGCGTATTGTTGCCTCTGAACTTGATTATTCAGTAACAATTGGCACATATTGCTGTCTTTTAGTTACTGTTTGACCACGGATTGTATGGAATTGGCAAACATCCAATTAAGACGATTCCATCTGAATGAGGGGAAAAATAAAAATTTTATGCGCGTATTCAGCTCATTTGAATGAGACTCTGCTTAATTTAGAGGTTAACGTACATCTGCAAAATCTGACATCCCTGAAAACTAATAGATGCGTTAACCATTAAACCATTTTAACCATTTCTGCGTGTAAACCGGATACTTGCCTTTCCATACAATCCGCGGTTAGACAGTAGATGCCCATCTAGTTTTTGTTTCATAAAGCATTCGTTTAAAAGACGACCTTAACTAGGGTTTATTTTATGTGTAGGGCTAACATCACAAATGTTCAGAAAATGCTAGGACATAATTTTTTTAGGTCTAATTTTCGGGAAAACAAGGGGGGGGGGTTAAAATCTTTAAATAATCAGACAGTAAAAACTACACATCACTCAGACAGTGTATGTTTTTTTAAAATACTGATAGCATTGAGTTCGTGTCGTTGACTGTTTAGAAATATTTTTTGGCCGTTAAAATTTTGAAAAGCTCCACACCTCTGCTAATGAATCAAAATTATTTTGAAGTTAGTAATGTTTCGGTAACGTTGTGGTGGTGAATTTTCAAAAGTCTTGGCGCGATATCAAATTCAAAAGTTCCATTAAAATATGAAAATTTCACCAAAATGTATCAGGCTACAAAAAACATCAAAAGTTTCATTAAAATATAACATAATACAGAAAATAAATAAATTTTTAATTACAACAAGAGTTTAAAAAAAAGCGGGGGGGGGGGTGGAATTTTGAAAACTCATGGATTGAGCTGGTTTTTATACTTAACGCTTCAAATACGGATGCTAAATATCTTTTGGAAAATCATATTTTTTCAACTATTTCGAGACTTTTTCGATTTTCCATTCATTTACTTATTGCTTACTGTTATTACACATGGATCGTGGTAGAGCAAAATCGTCAATAAACTCAGAGACCAGTCTTCCAAGGTGCCTGTTTAGTCCAAAGAGCATCACAGATCAATTTCGTAAAACAAAAAGCAAATTCTTTAATAACGTATGTCCAAAAATACGTTCTCTGTATAATACATTATTTAACTACTCAGTACACCACGACTGCTTCTGTAACGCTTCAAATGTGGCTTTTATATCTACCGGGTATCCCGGAATTTTTACTCCACATAATGGTGTGCATTTATTATTCCAAAAATCTTTCGAAAGTATCAAAGTTCTGTACTCACACTCTGTAATAGAAACAAATTTTAACCTTTCAGAGCAAGCTGGTACTAAATTTCTTCATTGTCAACGAATCTTAGTTTGTATACTCCCAAACATTTAATTAAAGTACAAAGTGGCTAGCAGCAAATTAATGTGACGTCGTAACGGATGGATCTCAAACCACGATCCCGGGCCTTTAATTTTGTTTTCCCTCGACAGCACTATCGAGAAAACTATCGGAATTTAATACCGCTCTTAATGGAAAACCATATCTCGCGTGCTGAGAGCCATTAGGGCGTTTGGACAAGTAAATGACAACAAACGACCCGTTTTGTGACCGAGGTTTACGACTAAATATACTGCCATTGATTCGTCCGAGACAAAAGACTAACATATTTAGCTCACCAATTTAACTTGGACGCAAAAGGAATGTAGTTCGAAGTCTTTCATCAGCTCTGCTAATGACTTTATGATTTTTAACAAAGTTGCCGTGGATTTTCGTTTCGCAGCTGAAGTTGAAGTCACTGCAATGGATACTTTATAACTTTAGACTTCAATCGGAGTACAATGGCAGATTTCTATCAAAAATGAGAGCAGAATAAGTAGATAGTAAACATTCGCACATAATTCATAAAGAATAAATGAACTTCGATTTTTTTGAAATTGTTTTATTTTTAAAATATTCAGAACAAATCAAAAATATTAGCTCACCAATCTAACTTGGATGCAAAAGGAATGTAGTTCGAAGTCTTTCATCAGCTCTGCTAATGACTTTATGATTTTTAACAAAGTTGCCGCGGATTTTTGTTTTGTTGATTTGCGCGAAGTGTCACTGAAATGGATACTTTACAATTTTAGGCTTCAAACGAAGTACAATGGTATATTTCTATGAAAAATGAGAACATAATTAGTAGATTAGCGTGGTTCAAAAATACATGTAAAATAACTTTATCCTATATAACGGGAGACCCCTCAATATTGTTAGGTTTGTGTATAGTAATATACTGGAAGAATATTACTATCCACAAGCTTCCTATTTCAATTTAAAGAGGATGCTCAACCCCCACCCCCAAACTTTACACGTATGGGGAGGGGGGTGGGCTAAAAATACATTAAACTAAAAAAACGATGCTGCATATTATAATATACAATAGTAATATGCATATATATTGCAATAAAAAAACTTATTTACAAAAAAAAAAAAAAAAAAAAAAAACAGCTCGGGAAATTAAATGTTTCTAAACCCGTGGCATTTTCTATACTACGGTTAATGTTAAATTAAGGGATCACTGAGCACCCTCTAAATTTTGAGTAAGAAGCTAAAACTTTTACAGCATAATACTACTATTAGCAAGTCTAATAAAAAAGAGGGTGGGGGGGCTGGACTCTTGCTCAAAGAAGACTTTAAATAAGGATTTATATAATCTATTTCCATAATAATCCAGGAGGGATCTGGCGTTATCGAATACTGGTGAGGGAGGAAGATAAATTGACAGAATTTCAACCTAGAAGCAGGTAGCACCTACAGAGTTAAGATGGGTAGAGAAAGTTGTGGTAACCCTTTCTCACGCCAGCACGAAACTGCTTTCTACCAAGTGACGAACAAGCATCGCAAAAGAGCCCAACATGTATTTCTACGAGGGAGAACTATTGTTTTAAGCTATCATTTCTAAAGTTTATTTAAAAAATAAACAGTTAATGCTGTCCCCTTCTGCTATCACTGGCAGAAGATCTGTTAGGATTTTTAATGGTGTGTGTAGAAGGAGGGGGGAGGGGAAGGAATTTTCTGATATTTCAACGACTTCCAAACAGCAATGGGCTGTTCCTGGATTTTTAAAAAATGTTGTTAAATATCGCTCAAAAAATATAAAAGTAGACGACTTGAAAACGCTATTTTAACACTATATTTGGTAACTTTGAGGGGGACCTTATAATTTTTCAAATGTTCAAATTAGCTTTGGTGGTCTATAAAAAGTAGTAATAGTAATTAATTAATTTTAATTGCAAAAAGATGCCTTTCTTTCAAGAAATTTTTCATTCTTATTGAATAAAATAAACCCATCATGTAAATTCGCTTTACTCCGTTCACAACAGCTGCCGCAACGTGTTTGTGACCCCCCTGCCAACCATGCACACTGCACGGGGGGGGGGGCGAGAGAAAGGACACCTGTTGGCCCGGGCCCAAAATGTTTGAAATGAGGGGGGAAATATATGTAGGGATATAGGGGTAAGAATATGAAAGGGTTCCGTAAGAGTCATCTGTGACGAGACCCAAAATTTTTGTGCACGCACCCGCAAATTCAAATGTAATTGCCGTTCGTTTTGAGATATAAAATGCTTGAAAAGTGTATGTGTTCTTATTTAAAATAAAATAATCTCTCAATAATGTATTGTATTATTTCCATAAGGCATTGTAAAAGTTTTCCGGTAAATTCATACGCATACATTGCAATTTCTTTTCTTCTTTATCTTTTAGAAACTAATTTGGCTCAAGTGGAAAGTTTTTTTTCCCATTAGCCAATCATGGGTTATGCCTGTAGCAGAATGTATTTATACGTTACAAGTAATCTTAAAAATATTTCAAGATATTAACATACATTCTCTCCCTTGCAAAATATTAAAAAGAATTACATTTGCTAGTCAAGTTAGATCAGCTGTGAGAAATCATTCCGTAGATTAAAGTCATCTTAATTTATAAAATACACCGCCAGCTCAGTCATTCATTCGAGAACTGCAGTTTCCGAAATATTGCTTCGGTCACTCGTCTGGTCAGTGCTGATTTCCTATTAGCTACCAGTTTGTTTGGCTATCTTGGCTCCCTTAAGTGTTTTTCCACCTCCAACTCAGTCACTTCTTATTCCGCGCTGATGAGTGCTAATAAGCATGAACCTGCAGTCTTCGAATGAATGACTGAGCTGGTGGTGTATTTTATCTGTTTCTGCCTTAGCCCTGGCTATAGGACGATAACTTACTGAAAACATCTTAATTCAATTCCATTTCTTGATTGAACAAGCTTTTAAATCTGGTCAATATTTCCGTTGCTCTTTGCTTCGGGAGCGAAAAAGTTGTCTTTGAATTTTGCACTCTATTCAGTTAACAGGATTAATAAATTTTATTCATATTCCTCTGAAGATATTTTTATTGATATTTATACAAATCATCGTTAATACTTATAATTCTTCGGAAATTAGTACGACTTGTTGTAATGCTTTTGAAACGAACAATAGTGGAAATGGCGAACTTGAGTGAACTACTTTTCTTTATTAGAATGATAAAAGAGAATCCACGGAAAAAAATCGAATGTAGTCTACCTCCTTGGCAAAGGCATTCCTCAAAGCCTATTCTTAATCTAATATTCTTCCCGAGAACACTTTAATGATTATTAATGAGGGCAGTTGCATGCTACGAATATTTAGGATGCACTCAAGCTGCTACATTAAGAAGTCAAAAGAATGCCAAGAGAATAATTCGCCTGACACCCCTATTAAGACAAAATGTCAGAGGTTTACATGGAAACCCCTGCAAAAGGCTGGAGAACAAATACAATTAAAAAAAATCATGAGATACATTCTTTAAACGATGAAAAAAATATTGTAATTTTTTTTTATTTGAAAGATTTGTATGTTTAAAAAGTGATAACTGTTGAATACTTTGCGAAAATATACTTTCGAATCGCATAAATTACAAATTTTTGAGGGAAATTATTTTACGAAAAATTTGACAATCTTTTATACATATAAAAGGGCATAACTTCAATAAATAATCGCTCATTGCATTTACATTTGAGGCAGTAAGACGTAAGGGATTGTAAGTGGAGTTTAAAAAGTTGTAAAGCGAGTAAAAAGTTCAAACCGTAAGTAGGCTTTCATAGAAATGTTTTTCCAAATCATGGGTTATAGCCCTTGAGAAGAGATAAAATGGAAGGAGTGAAGACATTCATCCATGAAGCTCATATCTCAAGTCACGTGATAGATTTTAAAGCAAGACATTGGAAGAAATCGGGTTTCTTTCGTTAGTTTCACGCAAAACATGTCGACCATTCGTCGTTGTTGAGTCACATGACCTCCCGTCTATGCCTCACCTTTTGCTAAGTCAATGATTGGACTTGCTTTCTCCATTTACTGATTCCTGCTCTAAGGTTATAGCGGCACCTGTGAGGAGGACTGTTTCCATTTAATGTCACAACACCAATAAGAGTTATTCTACCATTTAGCAAGCTGTCTACAAATTTTTAAATTTGAATCAGAGATTGTGATTTTTCAACGTTAATCGAATGCAACTGATTTCAATGACTGTTAATATTACCAGGTACACAGAATGTTGTACATTCGTTTGCAGATCTTGATAGTAGAAGTCAACATCGGCAACTCTATCGTATGAAACAAACTCAAATTTCAACACGTTTCAGAAATACCATCAAAAGTACAACAAAATAATTTATTTAAAGCAACTACTCTTAACAACGGAATGTTAGATGATCTCGTCTGAATGTTATCTGGATATGAAATGTTCTTTTCATGTTTGGATTCTAGAAGAAAATCTATTTTCTTTCTGATCCAAAATTACATGCAAAACCGAAAATATTGGTGGTTTTCAAGAAATTATTTGAAAAATTTCGTAAAAGCATTGCTAGTAATATAGGGTCATTTGATTGGTAGTTAATCTTTAGGGCTCATTTAGGCTAATCTGGTGGATTTGCCCATCTGAATTATTTCTACAGTTATGTCACTCAGCAAATCGAGAATGGTTCAATAGCCACTTTTAATATGGAAGGGGGTAATGTAGTTAATTTCTAGCTGGTAATTTTGCCGCAGCTTGATTGCATACATTTAGTAAAGTATTTATGCCAAAAAGCACGAAATCATAAGCACAGTAGCAGTGTATACATATTTATCTTACAGAGTCGAAGCCTTCCCACGAGATTCTATTAATATTGTATCTGACGAAGGGTCACAATTACTTAGCAAGAGAGTTTAATCCCGGATTGGCAACATGTATACGTATAGTGCTAAGGAGCAACCTCTTCGCTGTAGATTTTTGACAACTTCTTCAGCAGCGTCATTGTAATGCACTTATCGTGATTATAAAACTGCAAGCGTTTTTGTTTAATGATAGGAAGTGAGAAAGACAAATAGTCAGTCAAGGACAGAGTTCTGTGTACAATGAATAAGTGCTGGAACAGTTTCGGTTTTATAGCTTCAAACTGAACTTGGTTATTGACAACTGATGGCTGTTTGAATGCTGGTTTTCTATTAAGGCTAGGATCTTCTTCTTTGAAATTCTTAAACCAGTTAAATGCTACACATTCATATCAGGGTCATTCCATGTCAAGTGATCCTAAGTTTTTTCCCCCACCTTTTGTATTTCTTTGAAATTTAGCTCATCAATTGTACCCTTTGAGGTAATCAAAAGTCCAAATTTTTAGATTTTTATCTCTATTATTTTTTTATTTATGACACTTTGCTTTTTCGAAAAACCCTCTTTTTTTCATGGATGTTTGAACATAAAATGGACGATAACTCAGCACCAAATATAGATACAAAGATTTGGTAAAAAGCATTTTAAAGTACATTAGTTGCTGTTTAATTGGATATGCAACATGACTAATTTCAGAAAATTTTTAATTTTTAAAAAATGAAATTTAAATTTTAAATTTAAATTTTTCAGAAAAGGTATAATGAATTTTTTTTTTAAAATTCTCAAAATTTTTTGTGTATTTTATCTTCATTTGTGCAAAGTTTCAAGTTAGGATCTCAATGGGATCATATTTTTATGAATTTTTAAATAAAATTTGACTTATGAAATAATGACATTTTTCAGATTCTAAATAGTTAAATATAGGGTTCTCTTACTAAGGATGGTCTAGTAAGTAGTAATTGATCATGACTATGCTTGAAATGAGCTTACATGAATTTGTAGATTGGTACCCCCCCCCTGCCACACAACCACTTTTTATCTTTTTTTTTTCGAAACTGTATTTAAAAAAAAAAAAAGTTGGCACGTAAGAGTTATAATCATAATAAACTGGGATGCACGCTGCTAAACATCAGCAGTGACTAAGGCTTATAAATGGGGGGGGGGGTCATAAAAACTAAAAGTCAGGAAAACTTTAACAGACAAATAGAACCACTCATTTGCAGCTTTTTTTTTCTTTCGAAAAGTGGGACGATAGGGGCATGGGGAAAGGGAGGGGGAAGAGCAATCTGGAATGAAGCTTAACAACATGGAAGGTTATGCTCAAACTATCAAAATATGTTTGATCTATAACTGCTTTTAATATATGCATAAATAGATCTCGCTGCATTGCTCTCCTTTACAACTGAAACGAAAACTAGCATTAAAGAAAAGAAGACCGCCGCACTCCAAATGTTGTAGAAAGACAGTGATACTTAGATTGATTTTTAGTTTAGTGTGAAAAGAATGAATCAAAATGGGGGGGGGGGGACACTCCTATTTTGCTATGATCTTGGGGCAAACTATTTCTTTCCTCCCTCCAAAATTGAAAGTTGGCGCAGGGGTAGGGGATGAAATGAATCATAACTTTCCTTATCAGATAGTGAATTGATCAAGTAAATTTTGTGAAGTTCGGATTGAAAAAGAAACACTTGGTCCGAAAAAAAAAGCGTCAGGTGAGGCGTGATACTATTATAGCGTTAATCGTATGTGTGGGTGGGGGGGGGGAGGAATGTACTTCGTCTTGCTTTAAAGAAGAACATTTACCAGCTTTTTATATGCTTTCTATTCATTTTGTTTTATTTTATTAATTTATTTATTTTTTGCGTTTTGAAAATAGTTTTGAAAAAAAAAAAAAAAAAAAAGTGGTGGTGCTGGGGGGGGGGGGGCTTTTTCTTGCTTTAAAGAAGATTATTTACCAACTTTTAATAAGTTTACTATTTATTTTGTTTTATTTATTTATTTATTTAATTTCAATTTTCGAAATGTTTTGAAAAAAAAAAATTAAAAGTTGTGGGGGGGGGGGCTTACCAATCTACAAATTCATGTCAGCTCATTTCAAGTATAATCATGATCAATTACTACTTATTAGACCATCCCCAGGAAGAAAACCCCATATTTACCTAGTTAGAATCTGAAACATGTCATTATTTCATAAGTCAAATTTTATTTAAAAATTCATAAAAATATGATCCCATTGAGATCCCAACTTGAAACTTTGCACAAATGAAGATAAAATACACACAAACTTTTGAGAATTAAAAAAAAAATCATTATACCTTTTCTGAGAAATTAAAATTTAAAATTTAAATTTCATTTTTTAAAATTAAACATTTTCTGAAATTAGTCATGTTGCATATCCAATTAAACAGCAACTAATGTACTTTAAAATGCTTCTTACCAAATCTTTCTATCTATATTTGGTGCTGAGTTATCGTCCATTTTATGTTCAAACATCCATGAAAAAAAGAGGTTTTTTCGAAAAATCAAAGTGTCATAAATAAAAAAATAATAGAGATAAAAATCTAAAAATTTGGACTTTTGATTACCTTGAAGGGTACAATCGATGAGCGAAATTTCAAAGAAATACAAAAGGGTGAGGGAAAAAATTTCCCAAATTTTGGATCACTTGACATGAAATGACCCATCACAGATATCGTCGGTATCATGCTAAACTAACGAATGTGAAAAATCGCTAATCTCGTTTTTCTAATTCGATGGTTTGCTTTAGTACTCTAAAAGGACTACCTATTGCTTATAACTAGTTCAAACGATAGTTTTCCACTTAAAGTTATCTATAAAAAATAAAACAATGAAAATAAATAACTAAAAGCGTCAGGTGGGAAAAAATATTGTTTTGGATCTCCTTAAAAGTAAAAAATTTCACATTCGTTAATTTAGCATGGTGCCGACGATATACTCATCACTGATTTCTTTAGCTGGTTCGTGTATTAAAGATGAATATAAATTAACCAATATTGATAAGTTATTTTTGCCTTTTTAGCAAGCTACATTAATTGAAAAGGCCGCCAGAAAGAAATGCGCTTGCACGTGTCGGAATGTGTGTGTATGTGTGCATAACGAACAGCGTGAGTTTTTACACTCCCGTGACCTGACGTTTTATAAAAAATTCCAAATATTTTTATAGCGTATAACATTTTTCAATTTAGTACATAACGTGTGAAACAGAGATTCAGAACTCTTACAAAAGCGTTTCCTAAATTTTTGAGAGATTTTTCTTCATTACTATATGTTATAAAATATGAGTAAGGATAACGTGTCTGTTTTAGCCTTCAGCTTTTGATTGATAACTAAAAACGAAATCAACATCTAAGAAATTCATAAGTGTCATCGCGAAGTAAATAAGCGATGGTGATTTGTAATTAATGGGCCGTCTGTCACTTCAGAAAGCCAATTTAAGCGCCATCTCTTAAGCAATCACTGACTAAAAAGTTTGAAAATCTTATCAAATTTAATTTAGTAACAAACAGCTTAAGTGCTTCTTTAATTATAATTAACGTTGACAGCAAAGGATTCTAAATATTTGTTGTCACTTTCTTGGTAAATTAGAAACGATCAAGTACTAATCTTAAACTTCGAGTTCACTTTAAAATGATTAAAACTTTGACTGATGTAAACAACTTACGGAAATGAATTTCCATGGAAGTAGTTTAGCTTTTTACTCCATGACTATAAATATATTATTCTTGTTAAAAATGTTTATTTCTCATCATTCAAAAAGGTATCATCAAAAATTTTTTAGACTTCCAACTAATTCGATTATTTTAAAGACAGAAAGGATTGAACATTCTATGAAAGAAAGTTCAATTATCTGTTGGGTAATAAATGAATATAAATAGTTTACATTTGAATTGGATTCCGAATTTGCAATCAACTCTCAATTGATTTGCAATGCTGATCTAATGGTGTTCGAAATTCTGATTAATAAGGAATGTTATTTGGTAAGTACTTTAACTTCGAATTTTATTGGAAAAAAAAACTAATTATTTCAGTTTCCACTGGTCTATTTTCTTAACTTAAAAAATCTAATCGGCAATAAAAGCATTACTTTGGTGTTGAAAATCTAATTCATAAAAAAAGTCTTTTTAAATTAGTGTACATTTTAGCATAATTTTATCTTAAAGGCTTTAAGTTTGCAACAGTTTATTTTAAAAATGTAATGCGGGAGAAAAAAATTGGGAATTTAAAATTACTTAAACGTTTTACCAACTACAGGAATTAAAAAAAAATAATTTGTCTAGTTTGATGATATTATAAAAATGTTTATTCGCTGTACATATTTGTTTTATGTAGCGAAATTTTTACTACTATTGATGTTATATGCATTTAATAGACATAACTAATGACTCAAATTTTTATAAAACGTTTATTAAGGAAGTTCTAACGCGTTTGTGAAATCATTTACTGAAAGCATATGTTAGTTCCATGTTTTAGATTTTAAAAAATGCAGTTTTAATAAGAACATACATTTAATAACGTGCTTCATTCCTTCAATATGTCTCACAAAATTTAAGGAAAAAAAAACCATCTTTATGCTAACGTGATAATAAATTTGAAAACTCTACTCATCCTTTCTAAAAATGAAATCAAATATTCCATTTCGTTCATTTTCAATGACAACTTTTCTAATTTCCCGTCCAGCACTAGCAGTTGACGTTCTTATATTAAAAAAGTTTGATTTAAGTACTATTTAAACACATATTTTCGAAAAGATGGTGAAGTTTGGATCTACCCGTGAGCATGTAAGAAAAAAAATCTTAATTTTAAACTTGCTTTATTAGAACTCCAGAGATGTAGAGCTTTTTCGAAACTTCGAAAAAGTTTTCTCTTGAGAAACTGCAATGAGTCATATGCGCGCAATTTTTAAAGAACTATGTTTTTTTTTTTAAATTTTTCGTAACTTATTTTTTAACATTTTTTAACGTGGACGTATTTTTTAAAAAATTAAAATGTTTTTTAAACTTTGAAATGCACTAAAAATGTTATATGTAGCACGTATCTTATAAACGTCTATATAATTGAGATGTTATAAACTTATTGACCGAAAACAATGTAGGCAACTTCAACAGATCATTCCATCCTGCGTAGTAGTAATGAACCGACTAGCACCCCCCCTAAAACGTGAAGCAGGGTAGTTCCCATAAAACATGATAGAGAATACTGTTTACTATAAACATAATGTTTAGTGCAAGCATGTCAGGATATAGTACAAATCAACATACGACTCGCGTTTCTGGCGCATTTGGCTTAGGCATTCGGTGGTTGCAGCAATGGCCACCATCAACGAGACATTGTGTTTGGACACGACAAGTCAATGGACAGTACTGCCGTGTGCAGGTAAAGGGCAGTAACTGCAAATTTTTAATTTTTCATTTTTTTGCATTTTTGTCATCTATTGTACGTTATCCTTACCGTACAAGCTCGCTTATTTGATTTCCTCTAAAAAAAAGGCGCAAAAAAAAGCGTCTAATTCCAACATTTCCCCATTGTTAGTATTAAATTAAAAACGCGTTTCTCAAATATCTCGAAAACTCATTTCTGCAGATACTGCCGTTTACCTGCACACGGCAGAGTACGTTAGATTACTCGATTTCGTTGTGGCGGTTTGGAGACTGAACATAAACTAGGTAAATGTAAGTCTTATGTGGTGTGATATGAACTGTTTACGGAAGATCAAGACCCAACCAGTGTCTACTGTAAGGCCAACTTTCTGTAGCACCACAGACAATCTCTTGACATTTGAGGGCAATAGACACGGTGAAAAAGAGTACCACATCAACTAACGGAGGAGCAATGTCTACAGCGTATAGAAACGTGCAAATATCCGCAGAGAGACAAGTTTAGTAACCCATTCTTGCAGCGTATTCTAGTGGTGAATGAAAAATGGGTGCTTTGCGACAATCGCAAGTACAAAACGCAGTGGTTGCACAACCATGAAGCAGATGCCCAAACCTATACTCTATGCACAGACGATTCTCGTCTCCGATTGGCTGACTACCAGAACCATGGTCCACTTTGATTTCTTCCGAAGTAACGATACCGAACGTGTATGGTCATCAATTGGATGAATGCCACAGGAAACTTCTTCACTGGACCTCCATCGTACCACTTGTCAAGAGGTTTCGATTCCATACTCTTGGATGACGGAGCTAGACTCCATGTTTCTTCTGGTGAGCGGCAAAAGATCCAGGAGTCGGGTTATAAGCTTTTGCCGCATTTACCGTATTTCCCGGACCTGGCTCCGACCAGTTATCAAATGTGTCGTCTTTTGGACAGTTTTGTGAGGTTCAAATAGTTCAAACACAGGATGATTCAGGGAGTTCGGGATTTTTTTCAACCAAAGTGATGTCGACTTTCGCCATCGTGACATTTTTGCGCTCAAATCGCGTTGGGAAAACGTTTTTGTCGGTGGTGTATGTTTCATTGAATAATAAAAAGAAAAAATACTTTAGCTTGGACGCATGTTTTCTTTTGAGTTTCCATTTTTGCTAATAAGTAC
Source organism: Uloborus diversus (assembly GCF_026930045.1). Classification (NCBI taxonomy): domain Eukaryota; kingdom Metazoa; phylum Arthropoda; class Arachnida; order Araneae; family Uloboridae; genus Uloborus; species Uloborus diversus. Next base: position 240,098,572 of record NC_072731.1, on the reverse strand, counting down.
GAAGCAGCCCAATACAACAATCCTACCCAAGTTTTATAAATCTACCGTAAATCAGGCACTACGTTTTTATAGGTTTTTGCATACGCGTGCTACGGAATAAGAAAAAAATCTCCTTGAAGAACGAGCTGTTTTTCCAACAAGATGATTAAATAGGAACATTTCACACACATAACAACACTGAAAATTATGAAGTTGTATTAGTTAGGGGATTATGTTAGGGGACTTGTTAGGGATTATTTATTTGTCCACTACAAGGTACAGCATTAACTAATCTAATAGCAGTGACTAAAATGTTATCCGTATGTGAAAGTTTCGTGACGGCTGTAAATAATTTCTGTAAATCATCAACAAGTAGCAAAACTTATGAGTGTTGGTTCGCTGCCGCGTCACGAAGTGATGTTGCACTGAATTCTTCAAAATGTCAGGGTCAGGTCACAAAGAAATTTTTGCATCGACATTGCAGAGAAAGTTGCAGGACACGTGATATAAATGCGTCACAGCGTGACTTCTGTGATACGTTAAAATTCCGTCATTTTTTAACTTGTGGCTATTGTGACTCAAAGTGACGACACTGTAACTTTGCTGTGACATGTTGTTCTGTTCTGATGAACGTTCGAATCCCTGTTTTGGTGATGCGCAGTTATGCACCGTGGTCAGTTCCTCCACTCCTCTTGATGTTTCTGATCAGACGTCTTCAAACTTAAAGACCGCGAGTTGGTCAAGGCAAATATTATTAACAAGAAATGGAGAATAATTGAAAAATGAATTTCACAGAATATCAAGATTGAGTAAATAGATTGGAAACTCTGGCTTTATATCATATAGCTATCGTGCTGAAGATCGGGGGAAAATAATTCAACTCACGCGAGGAAACTTCATCGATTCAAGATTCGATCATTCTAAGTTCCAGACCCGAACATAACATTTGTAATTATACCTAGACTACGACCTTTCTCTTTGTCATTTCCTTGGTCGATATGTGCAGAATATCAGCGCTGAAAGATGACGTTTTCCAATAATAGCTATGGCTGACTTAATTTAGGGTTGATTTATTTCTGGAATCCGGCAGTTTCAAAATGATTGGCTATTTTTATAGTATTACTAGTTTATTATCCAGCTTTTCCCGGATGCCTAAATTAATACCACAATTTTCACAGACGGTTAAAAAATTGAATTCTCAGTATATGAACGTGAAACAAAGCATGCCCGATTTCTAGATATAAACTGCAATAGAATTTTAATTGAAATAAAAGATTAAGCATTAAAATAATGTAATTCATTATAATTTTGTAATAAATTTATTACATTATAATTTAATTTTCCTATTAGTAATAACGAATTTATTGTTGGTAGTTTTGGCTTAACCCAAGTTGAAGCAACTTGTGTTAACCTTCTTCAAATTAATTAGTTAGAAAAAAAAATTCTAACCTTTCTGATGAGCACTCAGACTTCACTAAAATTTCATGTGGGGTAGTTTTTTTTTTATGAGCTCCAACGTTACATAAATTTCGAAATGATAAGGAACTCCGTTCGTGTAGAATAGAGCGAATTTTTTTTTCAATTTATGACAGTCAGTAAGTTTAAATTTAGAACATTTTGTAATGTTTTCAAAATTTGAAGACGATTTAAAATGAAATTCTGAACATCAAAGTACTTCCGTACCAAATTTGAAACAAGGCTTGACTTAAACTCTGGGTTTGCATGTGGAACACTCACGCAAAAAGTCCCCCACATACTTTCATTTTTATACACATGATGAGCAGTTAAAACATGATTATTTTAAGCGAATATCTACTCACAGTAACTTTGCACGCTGAAATGTTCTTTCAATTTGTTGTTATAGATAACGTAATATTAAAGATAAAATTTAAAATATATCTACGAGTATTTTAAACTGTTATTAAATTTTGAAACAGAGACAGAGAAATCTCACTAAACTAATAATCCATATAAAAGTCTTTTTCGTACATTTTTGGAAAAACCTCATGAAATTTTTTATAAAATCGTTTTATTAAGAAAAAAATAAAATTTGGTAAAAAATGTCGAATCCGTGCGAATAAATATTCGCTAGTATACAAATTATTAAGTAAGTTTATGAGGACTTTAATCAAAACATCACAAAATGCATTATTTGAGAGACATTGTGGAATGATCATCATATATTTCCCGCTCAATGCATTTGAGAACGAGTTGCATGATATTTTTGAAACATTGATTTGTAACGTCAATTATATTTTTCGTAATATGTTTCTGAAATTGCTTTACGTAAAATTCATATGACAAAACAAAAGTTGTACAATTTGTAAATAGAAATCCCTGATTTTTTTTAATTGTTAGATTCAAGCTCACAACTAATATAATTAGTGTACTGTTAACGTTGAATTTTAACGGATAAGGTTCTGCCGAAGCATTACAAATCAAAGAATTGTAAAGTTAAAACTGATGACAAAATTTTGAGAATTAGTCGCATTTTTCTTTTTAAACAAGGACTATTTGGAACAATTGCCTGTTTTCCTTATGTTTTTAAATCAACGGATGGAGAGAACAATTATTGAAGAGCCATCATGAAAAAAAAAAAAAAAAAAAAAAAAACACAAATGTGTCACTGCATCATTTTTGTTTTTAAGAAGAGAAATTATCATTTTTTCATATATATAGGGTAGACCGGGGCACGTTTACGCAGTGCCCTTTTTTTTCGAAACGAATTATAACTGGAGAGCCAACAGTCATACTATATTGATGCTGCTCCCTAGCAAATATCCTCACAAGTTTTTGAGCAGCAGTTGAGCTTCGATCTGGCATGCAGAAAGAATAATCTGCTTTCTACCAAGTCAAGTAAATTTTGAGTTTTACGTTTCGAAGCTAGTTGTGAATAAATAATTTTTGGTTAAAAAAGAACAAAGGTATAAAAATTAGCAGAATTTTATCCTTTTTTTTTAAATTGCATTTGTATGAACTGAAATGTTATTAAAATTTTTTGCACGTTAAAAATAAATCCAAACTTGGCGACGGGCCAAGTTTACGCGTTGACATCTGAGCACCTTTACGCACGTTCTTACTGTGTCTTACTTCTAAACGTGCCCTGACGCGTTTTTCGCTCTGAACTATCTCAAAACTTTTTAATATTTTCAGGCTGTTTAGTTTTGAAAATCACCATTTAATTTTTAATTGAGTTACAAATTCGTATCTTATGTCTTACAATCATGTGGGTCTGTCTTTATGCTCGTTCAGCTTTTACCTTGTACACTATTCAGTCTGCAATAAGTTTGCTTTATTTTAACGATGGTAAGACATTATGCTCAAAACACTAACAGAACCACGTTAGGTGTCAAAATAAATATGTGCAAATGTGCCCCGTGTCCGGGGCAAGTTTATGCAACCGAATTGGACTCAAAATAATTTTTTTAGCTGTTATAAGCACAAACTGAGCAACGGCTGAATACACCAATTTCGACTCGATTAACTGCTTCTAACACAATATCTAAAATTTCTTTAGTTAAATCATAAAATATAGAAAATTCATAGAAAAAAATCCGCGTAAACGTGCCACAATCTATCCTACAAATACTGCTGGACAACGTAATCGGACTGAGAACTACAGCGACTCAATTGGCAGAGCACGAAGCTTTGAACTTATCGCACCCCGAATCGAGTCCCGGCTAAGAAGATTGAGACAAATTTACAACAAAATTATAATACCTTAATGAAGAAAACAGACTATAGACAACGAGAACACTAAACAATACTAGATATGCGCTGGTTATATACTCGTGTTCAACGGATTTTCTATGAGCAACCAACAGTTATACTCAACGCAGCACACCATGGCCAACGAGAAGGAAAGAAATCGAAAAGAACGTTAGTGCAATTTTCGTCAAAGAAAAAAAAAGTTTGACGGTTAGAATTTCAAAGACAAGCGTAAAATGTTTCACTTCAAAAAAAAAAAAAAAGTTTAAAAATGAATTTGAATTTTGGCAACTGGAAATTAAATTATGTTTTTCGCAATCACGTGTGTATTTGTGTCTGTGTACAGGCATGAGTGTGTGTGGGTGTGTATGTGTGTATGCGTGTGCGTGCGTGTGTGTGTGCACGTGCGTGCGCGTGTGTGGTTGTGTGTGAGTGTTTGTGTGTAGGTGTGCATGTATGTGTGGGTGTGTATGTGTGTATGCGTGTGCGTGCGCGTGGGTGTGTATGTGTGTATGCGTGTGCGTGCGTGTGTGTGTGTGTGTGCACGTGCGTGCGCGTGTGTGGTTGTGTGTGAGTGTTTGTGTGTAGGTGTGCATGTATGTGTGAGTGTGTATGTGTGTATGCGTGTGCGTGCGCGTGTGTGTGCGCGTGTGTGGTTGTGTGTGAGTGTTTGTGTGTAGGTGTGCATGTATGCGTGTGTGTGTGTGTAGGGTATGGACGCCACCTGGAGACGGCTTTCGCTAGAGGAGCAGCATCGGGAGGGGCCGGTCGACGGTGGTGCTGCAGAGGGAGGCGGGGGGAAAATAAAATCATAGAGACATCAAAACCGTCAAGTGAGAACAATAAGCAATGTGATTGCCCCCCCCCCCCAAAAAAAGAGTCGGATTTTCTTAAAATTTACTAATTTCTTCAAATGGTTCCACTTAGTTGTCATGAAGACAGGGTAATATTTGTGTGTCTTAACATGTTGCTGTAATGCTTCATGATAAATTTCCCACTCAAGATGAAGACTAAATCTCGAAAAATCAAGAATATATTAAAACAAGAACAGTCGATCCATCCTCCATAAAGCAATATACGGGGTCCGTACAACAAGTTATTTTATATTTATCGATGCGACAGCGGAGGAAATAAGGAAGCAGAGGGAATTAAAGACTGAATTATAACGCTGAAATATGCCTTACGTGCCTGGAGTCGGTAAAGCATTCAGACAGAGAAATGGTGATAAACGAGGAATGCAACGAGTATGGTGTGGCTACGTATATGCTATTAAACACAAGCTAAAGGTCAGAGTAATAATTTCTGTGATCTATAAACCAGATTTCAAGAAATATGTGTATTACTTTGAGTGTTAATGCGCAAACTTAGTTCACAATTGTAAAAGTAGTGTATTGAAATAGTTGCAAGTTTATTTTTTCCCCATCTTTAATTTTTTGTTGTATCTTTCAAAATACAGGAATAAGATGGCTAATTTTGCATGAAGTTTACTTTTAAAAAATTTTTAGAGACTTGTATTGTACAGTTAGGAGAACATTTTGATGGTTTTTGAGGACTATATTCTGAAGAAAGGACGCAGCGAAGAAAGGGTAAGATCGGGGTTGTTTACCTTACCTCACGCAAAAATTGAATAGATATAAAAAAGCGATACTTTTCCATTAAAGGTATGAAATTTGGCGCATTTTTTGTTTTTGGCGATTTTATTTAATTATCACTATTGCCAACTAAAAATTTCCTAGCTCGCGGCATTCAGTAATTTTAATTTCTAAATTTAAGGATTGCCGTATACTTGAAGATATTGCCAATGACGTCGACATACCAAGTAAAGTAAAAGCAGGAAAAAAACCCCTTTTTGTTTATCTTGAATAATGTGCCTTTAATAATAAAGGTGTGAGTCATATTAAGGACTGGGTTTTCCCCCCAGAAGTATACGATATGCAGTAGGAATGCAAGCGTACTTGTTATTAAGTGTTAACGAAAATTTACATCTTGTGGATGTAATTTAACGCTGCTTTAACCATATTTACAAACAGAAACATTGGCAGGCCAATATAAAAAGAATAATGTAACTTAATCGATACACGTATGGTTTAAACTCAATAACTATTTCTCTAATTACTTCAAACAAATTCTTTGTGACTGTTCAGAAAAATGTCAAAATAGAATGAACATAAACATTCAATACTTGTTAAGAAAAATCTTGTTTAGAAGAAACATCATTTTAATTACCTGTCATCGATTTGATTTTTGTAGAAAATTACTTACGACGGAGCTAATGGTGACAGTACAATTACCTCTTTTCAAGAAAATACCGGTAAAATAATCATAGTTTTGATGTTTCACAAAATTAATTTATTTCGAATGATTCATATATGCATTCAATGAAATAATGTTTCCCCAATCTTTTGAAGACCTCAAGCTTTGCAACAGAGTATGGAAATCTGCTATGTTCAAAAAAGTATTGTACCGGATTCGGTGCGACTTCCACTTTCTTGAAATGAAGACACAGTTCTTGATAAAAGCACAGGAAATTTATTTACACTATGTACAGGAAAGATCGTCAACAACTGCAAAATTATTCATCAGCAATTAAGCAATTATCACGCAACACCGTAAACTCAACGTTTACACACGTATTTACTTCCAAATACGAAAACAACACAGCGAAATGCCTCGCTAGAAACAGAGCTAATACACACACTCAGTTCGAAATCTGAATCGAAACTCCCCGTTTATCCATCGCTAACGGCTTTTATAAACATCCAAGAATTTTCTACAACATTCTTTCTGCTTCGAGAAATGCGTAGACCGTTATCAAACTTTATCAATGAAAATAAAAAGAATAGGGGTTGTATACTTTAGCCATATGTTAAGGGGTTGTATATTCATTACGGGGAACTATTTACAGGTTACGTTCCTACAATAATTACTATTTACAAGATTTGTAACATTGCCCCCTTCCTAAGGACTGCACGTCCCGGGCAGTACAATCCCCAGAAAGGGTGCCAAACTTCTATCACAAGTTTACAAATATTCACATTAATTAATAACTAACAGATACATAGGAAACACAATAATAACAAGAAATATTACTAAACATTAAAAGCAAAAAATTATCTACAACTTTTATGTTATCAACCATGGTTGTTTACGTAATACTCATGAACTATGGCCATAGTATGGGGCTAACCGATCATAATGTACAACCCTAGGTTTTGCATTAGGTGATTTTTGGATCCTCACTACGACGTCATTTAGTCGGTTAAGGACTTTGTAGGGTCCATCCCAATGCGACTGCAATTTGGGTGACAGACCTTTCCGTCGGATGGGATTCCATAACCAAACCTTGTCGCCTTCGTTGAATTCATGTCCAGTAGACCTTGTGTCGTATCGGGTCTTCATCTTCTCCGCCGCGATGTTGATTCGCTCTCGTGCGAAGTTATGAACGTCTTCCAACCGGGCCTGGAGATCCTGGATGTACTCCTCAGGCGATGCAGGCGCATCCGGAGGGCGACCGAAGACGAGATCACAAGGTAGCCTTAGCTCTCGTCCGAAGAGCATCTGAGATGGGGCATATCCGGTAGTCTCGTGGACAGCACTGCGGTAGGCCAGCAGGAACAAAGGTAGCTTCTTGTCCCAATCCTGTTGATTTCTGGATACCATAAGTGAGAGATTATTCAGGATTGTGCGGTTAAATCTCTCCACCATGCCGTCCGATTGTGGGTGTAGTGGTGTTGTCCTAGTTTTCTCAATTCCGAAAATTTGACATAGGCCCTTAAACACAGCAGAGATGAAATTCCTCCCTTGATCGGAATGAATCTGCAAAGGTGTTCCGTATCTCGAGATCCAATGTTGGACTAGAGTCTCTGCTACGGTAGTAGCCTCTTGATCTGGAATGGGATATGCTTCCGGCCATTTGGTGAAGTAGTCGATGGAAACAAGAATGTATTTGTTCCCATCAGCAGTTCTTGGTAGAGGACCCAGGATGTCGATCCCAATTCGTTCGAAAGGAGCTCCAACGTTGTACAGATGTAGCTTCCCTCTGCTTCTCTTCTTCGGTCCTTTACGAGCAGCACAGGCGTCACAAGAATGGCACCACTTCTCCACGTCATCCTTCGCCTTGCTCCAGAAGAAGCGCTCCCGAACTTTATTGAGAGTTTTCAAGACACCAAAATGTCCTCCAGTCGCACTACTATGTATTTCTTTCAGAACATCTGAAATCCTGGATCGAGGAAGTAGTAACTGCCACCTAGATGTCTTGCCGTCGTCAGATTCCCATTTCCGGTGTAGCACGCCGTTCCGTAAATGGAGTGAGTTCCATAAAGCCCAGTATCTTTTTGTTGCAGGACTGAAGATGGAAACGTCCTGCCAGCTAGGGCGTCGACTGTCACTTTCCATGAACTCTAAAATTGGTTTTATGTCGGGGTCTTCAAGTTGATCTTTTCGAACTTGGTCATCACTCCATGGATCTGGTTCTGATGATGTTGGAGTCACTGTCACCTGATAGGCGGTAGGGCTAGTCGTTCCATACTGTTTCTCGATTCGGGAACAATAGTGGCAGTTCTCAGGACAGGGTCTCCTTGATAAAGCGTCAGTATTACCGTGAGATAACCCTTTTCGATGCTTGATCTCCATGTCATATTCCTGGAGCCGCTGTATCCATCTGGCTATCTGACCTTCCGGATTTTTGAAGTTCAAAAGCCAAGTTAATGAGGCATGATCTGTCCGAAGCAGAAATTTTCGGCCGTAGAGGTAATGATGGAAGTGTTCTACAGCTTTCACTATGGCCAGTAACTCCTTTCTGGTGACGCAGTAATTTCGCTCCGACTTTGATAAGCATTTGCTCCAGTAAGCGATGACATGTTCATTTCCGTCAATTTCTTGGGATAAAACAGCTCCGATGCTCTCGTTGCTCGCATCAGTGTCCAGGATGAAGGATTTTTCAGGCTGAGGATAGGCGAGGATAGGCGTTGATGTTAAAGCCTCCTTCAGTCGTAGAAATGCATCTTCGCATTCTTTGGACCATTCGAACTTTTGCTTGCTCTCCGTCAGCTTATGCAAAGGTCGTGCAATGTTGGAAAAACCCTTTACAAACTTCCTGTAGTAGGTGCAGAGCCCCAGGAAACTTCGCAGCTGATGGATGTTTTCGGGACGACTCCAACTCTTGACAGCAGACACCTTTTCTGGATCGGTTTGTACACCCTCAGAAGAGATGATGTGACCAAGGTAGTTCACTTCCCGGCGGAACAAATTACATTTGGACGGGCTTAACTTCAGATTGGCTTCCTTAAGCTTTTGCAGCACCTTCCTAAGATTTGCCAGATGTTCTTCGAAACTGCGTCCCACGATGATGATATCGTCTAAATAGACCAGACAGGATTCGTAGGAAAGTCCTCTTAACACTGTCTCCATAAGACGCTCGAACGTAGCTGGTGCATTGCAGAGGCCGAAGGGCATAACTTTAAACTGCCACAAGCCTTGTCCAGTTGTAAACGCTGTCTTCTCTCGGTCGTCAGGGTGTATTTCAACCTGCCAGTAGCCGCTCTTCAAGTCCAGGGTCGAAAACCACTTGTGTCCGGAAAGAGTGTCCAAGGTGTCGTCTATCCGTGGAATAGGGTAGCTGTCTTTCTTGGTGATTTCATTCAGCCGTCGGTAATCGACACAAAATCTGGTGGAGCCATCTTTCTTTCGGACTAAGACGATGGGAGAGGCCCAAGGACTGGAAGAAGGTTCGATTACATCATTCTCCTTCATCTCTTTCAGGAGGGTCTCAACCTCTTCCTTCTTGGCGAACGGTAGTCTTCTTGGATGCTGTTTAATAGGGGGGTGTTCTCCAGTGTAGATCCTATGCTGCGTTAAATTCGTACGGCCAACATCCTCCGATGTAGATGAAAACAGATGCTTGAAGTCATCCACCAATTGTTCCGCAGCAGTTCTTTGATCTTTCGATAAGGGTGCACTCCCAATTAACTTCGATGTCAAGGACTCAGAAGACACATTCTCGTGGGAATTGATTCTTCTAATGATGCAGTTTACTGGAGTACAAGTTGCCAGCACTTCACCTTTCCGGATATTCCTTGGCCTTTCACTCACGTTGACGACTCGCACAGGAATTACATCTTTAGAAAGGTCCACCAGCGTAGATGCTACCAGCACTCCTTTTGGGCTATTGCTTAAGTTGGGGTATTCAATGAGTCCAAATCGAAAACTATTGCTTTCTTCAATGGAGCCAGGTATTAATGATTCTGACCTTGAGGGAATCGATAAATCTGTTTGGGCTATTATTTGATGAGCGGATTTTACATCACTTTCTGCGGGGAAAACGACTATGTCTTCTCTCATCGAGTGCAGCTCATTTGTCTTGAAGTCGAGGTTGAAGTCATACTTCTTTAAAAAGTCCAATCCGAGAATGAAGGGGTCTGTGATAGCAGCAACGAATGCCGTATGATGGTAAGTGGCATTTCCAAACACAATTTCTAAGTTTACTTTACCTTCAATCTCGATCTTGTCACCTGTCACAGTTTGGAGGGTAACGCAGGGCGGCGTCCATAGAATGTTGAGTCCAAATTGACGAGCCACATCTGTTCTAATGATTGTAACATTGGCTCCAGTGTCAATAATCAGTTCGCAGGGAAACCCGTTTACGTATGCGTAAACAAACAGTCCATTACTGCCGCCACTCGTCGATGAAATCTGGAAAACTTTAAGATGGGGCTCATTCCAATTTGGCGACCTCCGCCCCGCGAGATTGCCATGGCTTAGTTTTCCTGGACCTGGGAGGGAGAGGTGCTCTTCCCTCTGGTTTCTTGGCGAGCTTCACAGTTTCTTCGTAAGTGACCCTCGCCGCCACATTTCCAGCACTTAAGTGATTGTCCATTTTGGTACTTGGGAGCCGAAGTCCTTTTGAGGATTCCTGCAATTTCTTTTATTTGCTTTTCCAGTTCAGCAAAGCGTGACGAAACCGGATCAGGCTCATCAGTTTTCACGCCGCGGATTGAATGGCGATCCTTGCGGGTTGCTTGCTGGGCGGCCTCCAACTTCATCGCATACACAACAGCAGAACTCAGGTCTTTGACATCCGCCATCCGTAGAGCTTTCTGGATTTCCGGATCTCGAACCCCGTCGATGTAGTAGTTGAGTGCCAGGTTGTCTCGAACATCCGCAGGACAGTCGCAAAAAGCAAGATGAGACAGTCTCTCGACGTCCGCCGCTAGCTCTTGCAGGGTTTCCCCGGTTTTCTGGAAACGGGACTTCAACTGGAGTCGGCTGAAATCTTTCTGGCACTTCTCACCGAAGCGAAGCTCCAACGCAGATGTGAGGGCGGCGAAATCCAGGCGCTGGCTGTCCGGAAGGGTCTGAAGAATGTCCGCTGCGTCACCTCTCAGGGATGCTGCAAGATGGCAGGCCTTGGTAGCCGAGTCCCATCCGTTCGCTTCCGCCACTATCATGAACTGAGTTTTGTAAACCTGCCACGAAGTTTTCCCATCAAATGTGGCAAGTTTAATGGACGGTCGAGCAACCGATGTGGGAGCGCCAAACTGTACAGAGCTGCTTTCCGCGGTCGCCAATCTCCTTTCCAGGTCTTTAAAGATGTCTTCTTTAAGTTGATGAAATTTTCTATCTTCTTCTTCCAGTTTATTTTCTACAGCATTGCATCGGCCTTCAACGGAACTTAATTTTTCTTCAAATTTCTCTTCGATTTTATTTTCCACTGCGATGAATCGGCCTTCAACTGCCTCAAACTTTCCTTCAATAGCATCAACTCGATGCTCTATCTCATTAAATTTATTTTCCATCACAGTCTTTACCGAAGTAAGATCGTTTTTAATTTCCTCTTGGTTAGAAACTAGGTCATTTTTCAGCACCGTTAAATCACTTTTCAATTGGTTTTGATTAGCCGCCATATCATTTTTTAATTGTTCTTGATTAGCTGCCATATCATTTTTTAATTGTTCTTGATTAGCTGCCATATCATTTTTTAATTGTTCTTGATTAGCCGCCAAACTTTCGGTCAAGTCACTTTTCACAGCATTAATTGCTTCCAGAAGTTGTTTTAATTGGTCATCCATTGCGCGAGTAATCACCATAAAAACAAAGTCTATAAATTCAAACAGTCTTTATGAAAAAAAATGTCCAAAGTCACACTTACTCCAAGAAAGTCCAGAAGAAGCCCCACGTTGGGCGCCAATTGTACCGGATTCGGTGCGACTTCCACTTTCTTGAAATGAAGACACAGTTCTTGATAAAAGCACAGGAAATTTATTTACACTATGTACAGGAAAGATCGTCAACAACTGCAAAATTATTCATCAGCAATTAAGCAATTATCACGCAACACCGTAAACTCAACGTTTACACACGTATTTACTTCCAAATACGAAAACAACACAGCGAAATGCCTCGCTAGAAACAGAGCTAATACACACACTCAGTTCGAAATCTGAATCGAAACTCCCCGTTTATCCATCGCTAACGGCTTTTATAAACATCCAATAATTTTCTACAACATTCTTTCTGCTTCGAGAAATGCGTAGACCGTTATCAAACTTTATCAATGAAAATAAAAAGAATAGGGGTTGTATACTTTAGCCATATGTTAAGGGGTTGTATATTCATTACGGGGAACTATTTACAGGTTACGTTCCTACAATAATTACTATTTACAAGATTTGTAACAGTATATTTTCAAACAATAATTTACTATTACAATGGGATCGTTTCCAGAATTTTAAAAGTATTTTTTCTGAAAGAGCATGCTTAAAAACATAGGATCTGACCATTTTTTAAATAATTTGTTTAAGTTTAATATTTAAAAAAAAAAAAAAAAAAAACTCAAATCGGTGCGCTTCCATTGTTTACGCTTCTGTCCGATGACGTCACAAATGATGAAATGCCATTCAGTGTTCCATTCACAAAGCAAAATATTTAATTCGCATCTTTACTCACGTGTATTGGCAACGATATGGTTGATAGCAAGCGTAGAACGTAATTTTGATTCGCTGTTTGGTTATCATAACGTGGAAACGTAGTAGAAAGATGCGCCAAAGAGCATCATTTGTAACATCATCAAGACCACGCCTTGTTTGAAAAATCGGACATTTAAAAAAATTAAGTAAAAATAACTGTTGGAAAAATGAAAGTATTTTCTGGGTCCATGTTATATTTTTGCTTATTCTATCAATCTCAGTGACACTACTTTTGACACTACACTCTAGTGTACTGCTTTTGACTAAAGGAAACAACCCCATTGTTTCCTAATATTAAGATTCTGATGCCTTGAGAACAGTTTTTTGTAGCCTAGAACCATAAAATAAATTTTGAACTTAAGAGACACACACATCTCGTATTCTTTCAAGGGTTAAGGTAATTTGTTATGATTTTTTTGGGAATCGAATCGTTGGATGATAAAGGAAGAAGCATCAGAAAATCTGTTTGATTTAAAAAAAAAAAATAAAATAAATAAAATTAAGTGGGTGGTGACCGTACAGTCACGCCCGCGATCCGTGCAAACCTTTATTAATAAAAAAAAGTTGATATACTTTACATCGTGATTCCATAATGGTTCCTTACACAGGCGTCTTTAGTATAACACGATACTTCTACAACACGGTTTCGATATTACACGGTACTGAATTTGCGATTATTACAACACGGTTTCAATATTACACGGTACAAAACTTGAATTTAATACTTCATTGTTTTGATATAACTCGAATGTTATATTTATAAAAGATGGAATTTATAATATTATTTTAATATATTCTGTTAATGTTTGATAATAACTCTAATAAGTATTTACTTTTTTTTAAGTGAAACTTGGCTTTGATATAACACAGTACACATCTAAATGGAAAATCGAAAACTGCCGATTCAGTTTCCATGTGCGTGTGTTTTCGTTTACGCTGCGCTGACACTATTCTAGCAGTGAAACAAGTTTTAGAGAATTTGCATGTCAGTTTCTAAGTTGAATGCATGTGATGCTGTATTTAGAGCAACTTGCCGAATAATAAGTACACATATAACGTTTTTTCGTTTTTGATTATATATATATATATATATATATACAGTCAAACCTGTCTACAACGATACTGTTTAAACTTAAAAAAGTATTGTTATTGACAGGTTATCGTTATAGACAATTTGGTTATTTATGCTGAAATTTTGCTGGGACCAAGGAAAATATCGCTATATACAGGTTTATTGTTATAGACAGTATCGTTATACACATGTTTCACTGTATATACATTTTGCTTATTTTATGAAACCGAAAGGAAAATTTGTGCTGATTCCCTAAAGCGTTTTTCAAGCCATTGACGATTGGATTTATTTTTAAGTAAAAGGCTTAAGATTTCGTCCACAGCTGTACATTTTATGTATTTTTGAACTATTCTGTGTAATATTACAGGCAATCGATATTATTTGTTGTTGTGAACTAAAAGCGGGAAGTTTTAAATGTTTAGATATTGTATTCTTTCGGTTCAAAATTCCACTAAATTTTAAATTTATCTATTTTTTGTACCTTTTCTGACGTGGCACAACTCGTCCTTAAAGGAATAATATTGAAATGATCTAATAATTCATTTTAAATGGGTTTTGAAGTTAATATTTCGTAATTTCTGACTAGAAAAAACGTTCAGGAGAGTTTCTTTCTATTTATGCACACAAGTACAATAAAAGAAATTCAAGCGTGTGAGGGGCAGTTTGTAATAGAGAAATTGTGAATCGAAGCCACACCCTGAATAACCGTACCGTAACTGATTATTTACAGTCTATGCAATGCGCGATAGAAAAAAAAATCGCATTAAATCAAATCTTACTTCAAACCTAAACTTATGATTTCATATTTTAGAGCAAAGCATAAGTCTAAATCTTTACTCTCGGATGGAAATGCAGAGTATTTTTTTTCCACACACCGAGGAATAAAAAACACGGGAGCGAATGATCTTCCATTTTAACTAGCCAAAGAAACCCTAAATCATGGAAAAGCGTATAAACCTGACAAAGAGAATGGCCCAAAACCGCATGCTTGCGACCAAACTCAATTAGTAATAAATCGTCCCAACCCGCACTTTTTCTCGTAGTTGGTTGAAAGTTATACCTTATAAATCAACTGGTTATCAGTTTTTCTTATTCGATATATAACCACGATTTACACTTGCTACTCCTTAATGCATTTTTTCTGCAGATAGATCTTTATGTTCGGAAACTATCAAGGCAAAATTATATTTTTCTCCGTGTTTTCTGTATGTTCGAGATGGTGCCAGTTGTAGACGGGGGAATGGCGTAAAGGATTCTCTCATGTTTCCTAACGTAATTTAACAACTCGTTATCTTCTTTAGTCCAGTTCTCGAAGAAAGAGATGGTTTTGTATTTATTGCTACATAACGGACGTTGGAAAAGTAAAATTTTTTTTCCATGAGTAATGAAAAATATAGTTTAAAATCTCTCCAGAAATGTAAAAATGAGGTATGTACTAAAGTAACTGGTTTAAAATAAACACTTAGAGTTAATTATACGAAAAGTTCGAGAAAAAAAAAGGAGAACGTCATTAATGTCAAATGTATGTAGTTTGAACGTAAGGAACACATGCAAAAAAAAAAAAAAAAAATCTGCGTCACATGATTTGATTTTTAGTAGCAGGAAAAAATTTTGTTGCAAGAAAGTAAGCAATGGGAGTTAAAGATTGACAGAAACATGCAAAAAATGAGAAAAATATGAATTGTATCCATCGCAATAAAAAGTGGACAAAACACTGTACTGAAAATGCTGATGTATGGTCTAGTTTTGTCATGACTTTTTAGATTCGAGTTTTAGTCCAGTCAATGAATGTTCAAAACAGGGGTGTAGCGTGCATGGAATATGTGATAATTTTTGACTTTAGAATATTGTTAGGGATAGTTGGTAAGTAAACATACTAAAAGTCCCAGACCCTGGGAGGTGAGCTAAAGGTGAGAGGGAGGGGGGAAGAAAACTTTGGGCTTTTCGAGAATAGTCGGAAACGGTGGAAAAAATGAGTTTAAAATAAAAATTTAAGCTAAATAATCTTACTATGAAACTGTTTCTACGCATATTTGTCAAATTTCCAATAATTTTTCGGATATATGTTATGAAAAATCGATGATTTTCAGAAAAATTCTCTCTTTTTGTCAAACATTTGCTCTTAATGCCTCCCAGGATCAGTTATTCATGAAAATTATCAACGACAAAGTTGTAGAGCTTTCACTTTCCTTCAATTTGACATGCTACTTTGTTATATTTTATTCAACCAATCAAAAGTCTGCCAACCAAATCAGAATTTCAAACACGCACCTTCATGGCAAAAAATGGAACACTTGACCAAATGACTAGTTGAATGAATGAAACCAAGCAAAGAATCTCCTGCTCTGCTGATTATTGACAATCAAATCTCACATAGCTTTGCAGGCTATCTTATATTGCAGTGAAAAAACATTATCGTGGTTGGGTTGCCATTTCACATATCACATCATCTCTAGCTCCTGATGCGTCATTTTTCTGCCAATTAAAAACCTACTATAGCCAAGCATGTATCAACTTTATGGTCATTCATCAAGAACAAACTAACACAGAAAAAAAGTATTGGTGAGCTTTTGAGCACCCACTTCAAAGCAGCTACAGTTGGAAATGCCGATAAAGAGTTTAAAGAATGAGGTATCGAATCTCATCATTTTCTTGTTTTTTAGCGGACTATGACGTTGTTGGCTCTGAAACTGAGAATAATAGTACTAATCCTCTGACCTTGGGAGTAAAAAACCAACATGTAAGCCCTCCAGACGAAGCAGAAGTTATGGCAAATGCTGATTCCGATACACCAAAGAAGCATGTTAGTGTTTTTGATTTCAATGCATTTCCTAAAGCAACACAATGCGAAAAAACAAAAACTGAAGTTCAAACATTCTCACAAGCACACCCATCAAAGAAAGGTCAAAACAAGAAAAAAAATAAAAAATAAAAAAACAGGGAAAAAAAGCTCGTGAAGCTAAAAAGGGAGTAAAAAAAGAAAAAAACCTCAGACCAAGTTCCTGTAGGCCCAAGTCTATTACTGTGGACCCGTATTCATGCTAAGCAATGCAGTTGCATCAAATTCAAAGAATAATGTTCTAAGATGCCGTGCTTGGAAAGTGGAATTTTGAGACCCTCCAACAGAAGAATGGATCCACAGCTGTAAAAGCCAAGAGTGGTGATATGAGGAATGTTCCAATCATGAAAATGATATTTTTATTTGTGTCTATTGTTAGCTGCACAACATAACACTTGAACATTACGCTACAACGCATTACGCTTAATTTGATACTTAGTAAGATGTAAAAACAGTTATCATTTGTAAAACTAGGTAACATATTCAAAACATAAAATATATTCAACCTTTTTCGACGTTGTCATCTTGCCCCTAGGTCAAAGTTAAGGTTATGAAAAAATAAAAATATCCTTCGTTATTTTTATTTGAAAAAATTAAATGGCAATATATTTAATACTACAAAGGACTACTCTAACAGCTCATGTAAAATTAATTTTACTATCCTTAAAAATAAATGAATAAACCACGAAAATTGTTAGCATAGTCATCTTGCCCCGGTCTCCCCTACGCGTTCTTGAAAACCAATACCTTTCGGAAAAAAAAATTATCTCCTTCCTTTCGTCGCAGAGCGTCTGTGCCAAGCAGGCGCTCAAGGGATCTTGTACAGCAATCATGTGACATTTACCCTGACAGTTTTATGTGTCTTGAAAATCCACCTGCTGAACACTTAAACTACAGATTCAAACCTGATACCAAAGAAATACGAAGCCTATGCCCAATCACAGCGACACCCAGCTGACAAGCAATCAAAAACTATGAAGTTCTAGCATGTACTCAATTTCGTTACTCTTATTGAAATGATTATGTGACACTAAGCAGGATAATAAAAATTTTAATACTAGAAATAAGGTAAATTTAGCTGACCCGCAGCACCTTTTTGTAATTATAGTTTTTATTACATTATTACTAATCTTATTTTGAAAGTGTTTATGTGGAATATGGACTGACAGTAATTAGGAAATGAAAATATCATCTTTAAGGTGACATCTTGGTTCTATTCTGGGGCGGAAGGGTCATTTCACCAGCAGTGGAAAAGTTGTTCTTAGAAATTGGTAATCTATTGATGTCATCGTCGTTCCCTTCCTCCTGGATAAACATATTGATTTCGTTGTTGCAACTGCCCTTGCAATGCAAGCTTGCGACAGAGTAGTTTAACGATGATTTTCTACATCTCTACTAGAAATGCAAGCTGTCAAAATCATCTTCAAGATTCCATCAGGAGCAACATCCTTTTCCGAAAGTTTCAGCACGAGTTGGTCATTCCTCCTTTCCCAAACCCTCAATCCGGTACTTCACCTTTAAGTTCCTAGCTACAGGTTAACTTGGTGGTACGGTAGAGTTAGAGATCAGTCTTGATGTTAGCTGCTACTTTGATAAATGATCTGTAATAGAACTCATTGAGGGACTTTAATGTCGCTAGAGCACCATACCATGAGGCATACATATGATCCCAACTGCCTCAATGGATTCAGGAGAAAAAAATCTGTTGATATATACCTTAGATACATGCTGTATGATTTTAGATTTCTGGAAGAATGTTGCGATCAGTTGGGGATTTGGCTATCAAGAGGACAACCAGGAGTACTTCCTCTCAAATGATAGCTACCGAAGAATTTTGCCATCTGATCCGTCTTCGCAATATCAACGTCAACATCACCTAAAGCTCGGAGCGTATTTGTCTCGTTTTTCAACAGCTTCATCATTAGCGGATTTGTCAGCTGACTGTTATTATGAAAGTTGGAGAGAAACCTTCTTGTTTGACCGTCATTTCAATTTTCTAACTGACGTTGATGTCCATATGGTTTATACAGTCGTCACTTTTTGAATAACAGTTTTGTAGACTTTAGGTATCCTCAGTAACAACAAATTCAAATTTAATTAAATCAATGTCGTTATCAATTCCCTTAAACAGTATGTATAGTGCTGACTTTCTGCACGTCTTTGGTCCACCAATTCATACCGCATATACGTAATTTTGCAAATCTTCGCCCGATTCCGCGGTAAAGGGCTGTCCATAAATAATGTCACTCTTTTTTCAACATTTTTAACCCTCTACTTCCCCCCTCCCTTCCTTTTGTCACAAAATTCGTTTTACAAGCTACTTTTCATAAACATATTCGTATTAAAAAATGCTTGATGTCACACTTCTTCCTTTTTCCTTCTCCCTTGTGACAAAGTCGCAATTTCACGACCCCCCCCCCCTTAAACATCATTTGTGTTTTAGTAACCCACGAATACTTCTTTATTGTCCATCAGGATTGTCGAATTCATTGAAGAAAGAGGAAGTGCGCGATTCTTCCGAGTCAGTTTGAAATTTGTAAATGGCAAATGTTCCATTTTTTGCCATGAAAGTGCGTGTTTGAAATTCTGTAACTTTTGATGGGTTGAATAAAATATATCAAAGTAGCATATCGAATTGAAGGAAATTTAAAGCTCTACAACTTTGTCGTTGATAATTTTTATGAATACTGATCCTGGGAGGCACTAGGAGCAAATTTGTGACAAAAAAAGAGAATTTTTCCGAAAATCATGGATTTTTCATAACATATACCCGGAAAATAGAAACAGTTTCATAGTAAGTTTATTTAGCTTGAATTTTTATTTCAAACGTTTTTTTTTCCACCGTTTCCGACTATTCTCGAAAACCCCAAAATTTTCTTCCCCTTTCCCTCCCACCTTTAGCTCACCCCCCAGAGTCGGGGACTTTTAGTATGTTTACTTACTAACTACCCCTAACAATATTATAAAATCAAAAATTATCGCTTATTCCATGCACGCTACAATGTGTTCATTGACTGGACTATTTTTAAATAAGGATGGAACATTACTGGTTTTATATTTAGTAAATGGAGGGGAGCTGCCATTCACAAATTATAAAAGGGGGTAGAGGTAAAGTGAAGCTTGGATATATCAAGATTGTTGGTAGGGTATGTTTTCTGGAAATCTGGAACCAGAGCTAAAAATATTGATGTGGATGATAATAACGTTTGTAAATGGCACCGTTATCACAGAAAATACAGGGTGTCTGAAAAGTCCTTGACGTGGAACCATATACTGTAAAAGGTATTCAAGTTCACCCCACGTCCGGAAACGGTGCACAACTTGAACTTTGGTAATGAAAGTATTACTTTTTCTTTACCATTTTTAAAGCTGAAAGTCTCTCTGTCTGGATATCTGGATCTCCGTCTGGATCTCTATGACGCGCATAGCGCTCGGCCGATTTTCATAAAATATAGCACAGAATTAGTTTATAGCATGGGCGTGTGCACCTCGAAGCGATTTTTTGAAAATTCGATTTTGTTCTTTTTCTATTCCAATTTTAAGAAAATTTTACCGAGCAAGTTATCACAACGTGGACGAATAAATTACCAAATTGTCATAACGTGGAATCGTAACATGGGCGAGCCATTTAACATAGCAAATTGGCGAAAAATTCATCATCCATTATTTGTAAATATGCAGGCGAATTAAATGACCTTTTAGTTTTCTATTACGGGCAAAGCTGTGCGGGTACAACTAGTGCTTAATAAAATGATTAAGCGCCTCACATGATGTTTGTTTTTATTACTGTGACGATGCCGCAATTACTTATAATTACTTTTCTCTTTTTTTAATGATGTCATAAAAAGTTCTTGAACCTGTGGAGTATTATGGCCCGAACCGCATACTCATACGACAATTTGTTGGTTTTCTATGAATTTTTAAAACGTGCCATGGACTTTTCGAACACCCTGCATAATAAAACAAACATGATAGTCGAAAAACTTAATGCAATACATGTTCTAAAAATGAATATAATAAAGAATGTACCTAAGAAAAACCAAAGAATAAGACCATATACTGCTTATTTTTGCCACATGGCAAAACTCTTGGTGCAAAAGAGAGAGCTGATAGGCAAATGAGACAAAAAATAAATTTACGATTTCTCGATAGTAAAACTGAAAAGATCCCTTACTTCTCATAACATGCAACTTACGAAGATTAAAATAAATCGCTTTCTGTGTGTTTGCTTCTTACCTAGTTAGTAAAAAACAACAGAATTTATCTTATAGTTTTACTATCAATATTTGTTAGCTCAAAATGGGAAATTATGTCTGTTCACTAGAATATAATTTTTGCAAAAATAATTTCAAAAACGTGATTAAGAATATCATGGCTAAATCTCCATGAAAAAGA
Source organism: Uloborus diversus (assembly GCF_026930045.1). Classification (NCBI taxonomy): domain Eukaryota; kingdom Metazoa; phylum Arthropoda; class Arachnida; order Araneae; family Uloboridae; genus Uloborus; species Uloborus diversus. The sequence continues at coordinate 240,077,616 of NC_072731.1, read as the reverse complement.
AGGTATACAGACTATGCAACATATTCCACTGCTTTATCAGTAAAATATATATTTTGTTTTTGATTCTGCTTTAACCTTGATCTAATCATTTAATGTTTTTTTTATCTCTTAAAACTTCTTCAGTAATTTTCCCCTTCACTCAACACATTTCCATGTGTCAATCAAAGTTCCTGAATGTATTTTCACAAATCAAAATAAAAATTTCTTAAAATTAATTGAATATTAAGTATGCATTAGATGTGCTCCTTTTCTTTGCTTACATAAATTTTTACGTTGAATAATTGCAATCAACAGTCTCAGTCATTTAGAATTAATTTATGCACAAATTTAATTATATGAAGTATTTTTTGTGCAACGTTTCATTTCACATCCTGAATTATTCACAAAATTTTTACTGTATTTTATCTTTAGCTCTTCACGGAAGTAAAATTTTTTGAAGATGTTCAGCAAAAGACATTTCACACAGCTATGAAACGTTAACATATTGAAGATAAAGACGAAACAGGTTGGTTTTATAAATAAACTGTTATTAAAAAACGTTTTAAGTTTATAGTTTTATTGTGGAAAATAATTGCCAAAAACACCTGTTAGCAGGCAGATATTTCAGTGCATTTTTTCCCCACACATGTCTTGCACATCACTCACTCTTTTTTTTCTCTCTCTTGGATAACGTGCTGGCAAGTTTTATTTGAACAGTTTGCTTCTTTGAAAAATTGCCAGCCCTAAATCATTGTACGAGGTTTTTCAATCCTTTTGGTTCATCAAAAATAAAAATAAGCAATCTTAAAAATGGCTTGGCTAGAAACAGTTTATTTAATGTTTTAATTAATATGCTAATTAAAGTTGTGTCTCAAATATTTACTTTTTTCTCACTGCGAAATTACATTTTGGATAAATATTTTCGTAATATTAATAACATTTTCGTGATTTGAATTTAAGGAGTCAAAATTATGCGATACAGCTTGGTTTCGAAAAGAATAACCCGATTTCAAAAAATCATAATATTCAGATTTTAATCCGTTTCATTTCATAAAGGTATCGTTAGAATGGGGAAAATCTCGAGTTTCACGGATTTGCCGACAGGTAGCGCTAGCTCTTTCTTCGCCCGCTATTTCAATGTTTGTGAAAATGGCTACAGTACGACAAAATTCGTATTGGTTCGTACGCTTCGCGAAGTGCGAGTTCGTAACAACATTTCAACGTGATTTTCGTAGATAATACACTGGTACCTCCCGCCCCGAAGAGCATTAGAAGATGATTTAAACAATTCAAAGACACGGGTTGTTTGTGCAAGCAATGGAAATAGTCGATGCAGACATGCTTGCGAAAGTTAGGGACGAATTTGACTACCGTGCAGACATATGATGCCGTGCATCCGTAGGTGGTCATATCTAACACCTTTAATTTTGTATGTAAAAATACTTTATTATCATCCATATAATATAAAATTAATCTGAAGTGTCTATTTTCAATAGTTTTCATAACATACGCATTTCAAATAGGGTCATTTTTTTTTAAACATCCTGTATATAAGATTCTTTTTGAGAAAGTGTAGATCCCTTTTAAGCCTCCTTTACCGTAAAAAAAGTGATAATATATTTTAAAATATTCCTAAAATTAAAAATCAGTTACAGAATAAAAAAAAGAAGGATTTCAATAAAAATGTAAGAGCAGAAAATAATCTATTTCACGTCTTACATTTTTTATTAATTTTTAACCTTAGTGCTTTTCAAATAAAGGTTTAGGCAAAATTAACTTTAAATAGGGAAATATGTTCCATAACAATTGTCACTTTGTAACTCATAACAACAGATATTAACATGAAAATGTTTTAATTGATTCTGAATAAATTTTACCAAGCATAAAAGAAACCAATTAAAATTACCTCGAAACATTTTTATAAATTTTCTAACAGTTTTAAAGTAATGTTGCTTTGTTCAATTTTAATAGTTAAAGCTAAAATAACAAGTCCAGTGGAATCATCACTTTTTTTATTGCCAGGTTTTTTCTTGGATTTTTAACTATGTTTTGGTTCTCAATTTACAAAGGAGTAGAAGTTTCTCATTCCTTTATTCTTTAATCATAAATCGCGTCCTGAAACTGATTAGTTTCTGAAAACTGATCGACTTTTAGCTTGTAACTAGAGACGATCGTTTGTGTGCACGTGTGAGCAAAAGGTAATGAGACTTCCTGGTTTGATTAATTACTGAAACTTATGGTGGTTTCATTTCGTTGGAAACAGTAAGATAGAATGAAAATGATTAGAAAATCAAAGCACCTCGTTAAATACGTAACATGAGGTACCTGTAGCGTGTTTTTACTTTCTTCTATATCCAATATATAGAAGAAAGTATTGGATTTGTGCAAATTTTTGAATTTCGAATTTTGACGGATTCGAACGTTTTGTGGTGTGCTGAGTCCATTTCGACCATTTTTGGAAAATGTCTGTGTCTGTGTGTGTGTCTGTGCGTCCATTTTTTTGTGGCTGCTCTACAGCAAAAACTACCGCATGAAATTGAGCGAAATTTGCTACACATATGTGCCAACATGTGAACTTGTGCCCATTGGTTTTTGGCGCGAATTCCTCCAAGAGGGGTGGAGAAAAGGGACGTTTTTTGAGTTATGCGTCCCTGTTAACAAAGAAAATAACTGGCGGAATTAAACAAAATTTGGTCCATACGTTACCCCTAACAGGTACAGATGCTGATTCAATTTTGGTGTCAATATCTCAAACGGGGGTTGAGCTATAGAACTTTTTTGTCGTCAATTGTGATTGCTGTATCTCTAGAAATAATGAACAGAATCAAACAAAAATTAATCGACAAGTAGCCCTTAGAGGGTATAAGAGCTGATTCTATCTTGGTGTCAACAGCCGAAAAGGGGGTGGCGCGATCGAACGTTCTTTTTTGATTTTGTGTCGGATCATCTTAGTTTGAAAGATGCAATCCTAGTTGCACCATACTTCTTGAGTAACTTAAGTAAAACTTTTAAAAGTCGATACAGTAAAATTCCAGATTTTATTGAAATTTAAAACATTTTAGGCATTTTGCTAATTAATGGGTTGGGTGATTGACGTGGAAATACTGATACTTCATTTGAGTAAAATAAAAGATCGAACGTCTTTACTTTACAAAGCTGCAATGGAGCATTTTGTATTTTAAAATCATCGTTCAATTTTCTCTCAATATTCATTTTTTTGTACATACAACTGCATGCTAAGTATTTGAATGGTCTTATGTGAATCATATTTTATGCATTTTCAATTTCTTTGCATGGACATTGGAGGTAGGGGGCGGGGGGCGGAGTGCGGACTATCTCAGAATTAAAATAATAATAATAATGAAAAAAAGCATTATACGCATGAAAATACATGAAATTTTAAGTAGTTTAAACACCTAGCAACTTGTATGCCCTAAACCGTGTGGGAAGCAACCGTGTAGAAGTAAGAACACAAAAATGAACAATCGTACAAATATGAATACGTTAACTATTATGCAATTTTTCTAGTTCTTTTGAACTGCAAAATTATTTACTAAAAGTGAAAAGTGCTACAAAAATAATGATGGATCATTTTCCAAAAAAAAAAAAAAAAAAACTTAAAACAAATACAATGGGGTTGTTTCCAAAACTTTCAAAGAACATGCTTAAAAACATAAGATCTAACCATTTTTTAAATAGTTTGTTTAAGTTTAATACTTTTAAAAAAATTACTTAAATCAGTGCGCTTTCATTGTTTACATTTTTTGCCGATGACATCACAAATGATGAAATGCCGTTCAGTGTTGCCATTCACGGAGCAAAATTTTTAATTCGCATCTTTACTCACGTGTATTGGCAACGACACGGTTGATAGCAAGCGTAGATCGCAATTTTAATTCGCTTCTTGATTATCATAACGTGGAAACGCGATAGAAAGATGCGCCTAAGAGCATCATTTGTGACGTCATCAAGACCACGCCTTGTTTGCAAAATCGGACGTTTTAAAAAATTAATTAAAAAATAAATGTTGGGAAAACGAAAGAATTTTCTGGGTCCATGTTTTTTTTTTTTTGCTTATTCTATCAATTTCAGTGACTAGAAGTACTACTTTTGACTGAAGGAAACAACCCCATTCTGTACTCGTGGTGAAAGGAGGGAACTGGTCATCGTTGCTATCTTATGTTTCTACCAGCTTTAATTTTGCAAATAACTTTCTGCTGTGACAATGATGTACAGACAGACAAAATTTTTTTAAAGCTTAAAAATCTTTTGTCAATCTTTCCCACAGCTATTTCAACATTTTGAATGGTAAGGTTATTGAGTACGAAAATTGAAAGAATGAGCGCTAACACTTCTGTAAATACTTCTCTGATTATGTCATAAATACTGTAAATTGTTGTATAAATTCCGAACTTACTATTTGCTTTTAAAGTTCCGCAATTTAAAAAATATAAACCAAAAAAAATTTTTAATTTTTTGAAAAATGAAAGTGCTTTTCATTTGACGAAAATTTATTCTTGCGTACTACTAAAAGGTAATAAATAAAAAATACAGTTAAATCTTTCAGAAATAAAATAGTGGAAAAAAACCTACGGCAGGGGCAGATTTATTTTTATGGTTATGATTCGATGCATAAGTAGTTAGTTGTTCAAGCGTAGCACTGGACTGTTGATTAGGGAGGACATGAAAAGTTGAGATAGCGATTGCGAAGGAAAATGAAAGCATAAAATAATGAGGAGAGCTCGTGAAATATAGGAATTGCATTAAGCAGCTCAATAAAGAATTTCGTGTACTTAAAATTTATTAATAATTCTTTCTAAACGGCTGGTAATCTCATGATTTAAGGCCAGTTGAAAAGAAAAATAAATCTTTGTTTTAACTTTTTTTGGCTGTTTTCTCTCTTTTTTTTTAATACTTCACTTTGAGAAGGTTTAAAATGTTCTGATGCTTTTGGAATGTAAAGAAAAAATAGTTTCAGAGTGAGATTTAAAATGTAAAATTTCTTAACTATTCAAAATGTTTCTTGTACTACTAATCAATAAGCTATGCGATTATTATTCTTTCGTCTCTGTGGTTGTGTAAAAGCCATGAATAAAATGAAATAAAGTTGCAGTTGAACGCAAAGTTGTTTTAAGCTTTGATGCATTAAGAACTTATGAGAGGTTACAGCACTGATAAATAATATCTCATTTTTCTTATCCGAGAATGTCTTCGATTTGTCACTGTCACTTGGTGCTGCATCATTCAGAATAATATGGTATGTTCCACAAATTAAACTTAAAACTCGCACGTAAATATTAAGAAATATATAAGAATACGTTAATAAAAATTCTCTGATTCAAAGGTTCTTCTGACTATTTTAGAGGAAAAATTATATAATTCTTTTATATGTTTTTCTAGATTTATTGTTGAAAATATCCAAAGCATATTCAAAGATATTTTGATCCAAGTTCAGTTATATCGACCAGTGATTGAAAGTTTCTTCACGAGATATTAAAATTTTGTTAAATACGATTATAATTTCAACACCGATTAAAAATAAAAATTTCAGAATTTTTTTTTTTTTTTTTGAATTTTGACCTCTTGAATTCAAATTATGTTTTTCGCAATCACGAGTGTGCGTGTGTATGTAGGCGTGTGTGTTTATGTGTGTGTGGGGGGTTTCTGTTTAGGGGGAGTATGTGTATGAGTGTTTGTGTGTGTGTGTGTGTAGGGGGGAATGTGTATGTGTGTGTAGACACATGTGTTTGTCTGTGTGCAGGCATGAGGGTGTGTGTGTTTGTGTATGTGTGTGTAGGTGTATGTATGTGTGTGTATGTGTTTGTGAGTACGTGCGTGTATGTATGCGTGTAAGTGTGGGATATGGATGCAACCTGGAGACGGTTTTCGCTAGAGGAGTAGCATCGTGAGGAGCCGGTCGACGGTGATGCTGCAGAGGGTGCTGGCGGGAAAATAAAATGACAGCACATCAAAACAGTCAAATGAAAGCAATAAGCAATCGTGATTGCTCAAAAAAAAAAAAAAAAGATAAAAAACAAAAACAATTTTAGTCCTTTAATATACGAACCTTGACAGAACGAATATTTTAAGTTTTTTGATTCGTTTTAGAGAAAAAAATGCAATGCCTGAATATTTGAAAATCTCATCTCGGCCGAAACAAAAGTTTTCCTTTATAGATGGTGTTTTAAAACACCTATATGAGCGAACAGATAGAAAGTGTAAATTGGCGGATTGTAAAGGATCAGAGTAAGGAAACGTCAAATAAAAGAGAATTAGGTGCGGAAGAAATCGTTGCCCAATTTCGTAGTCCATAGAAGGACTGGGCGTGATATCCGGATCTGACATTGTACGTGTCCGGCATTTTTCTTTCAAATAATGTATCCAGTCTTGACTTAGTGCTCTGCGAATACTACGCGGGCTCTCATAATGTTCAGCAGTTCTAGTTTTATGGTTTTTTGGTTTGAAGCTCATAATATGTCTTTACTTTCAATACACTTGCAAATTAATTCACGTTTTTATGAGTAGAGTTCTTTTAGGGTTTCAATGTAAGTTACCGTAAATTTAAAACATGTCCTGATTAGATTTTGTTTTCATTTTTGAGAAAAATATTAATATAATATGTCATATAAACATATTTGTTTTCTTTTCAATGTATTTTCCATGTATGCATATTTCTTAAATTTAAAAAAAAAAATATTGATACGTTAACACTTTATTTATACTAGTACCATATTTATACTTTATACCATAAAGTTGATATAAGCAGATCTGAAAGATAGAAACTGAGTTTCAACATGAAGATAATGTAGTAATCAAACAAGAGGAAGATCCCATACTTGGCGGCTATTTCGCTACATTATGGTAAAGTTAAATTACGTATTTTATTACTGTTTCTGAAACTTTTGCAGGTACTCTCTATGCTATATTTTCAAAAATTTTGTTCATTTCTGTCTCATTTGTCTCAAAAGTGAAAGAAAAAAAAGCACAAACGCTTTAAGAAAAATCTATATTTATAACTAGCAAAGAAACCAAAATCTATTTTGTTTCCGAATCGAATATTTTCTTCAAGATACATCAGATATAAAAGAAAGTTGGGAAGAATGCACATGCCTGAACTAAAACTGTTTTTAAAGACTTGCAACGAATGTAGAAAAACGACGGAAAGTATCTTCCTTCACGTAACTATTAGGAAACTCACTCTGGACACCTGAACCTTTATTTTCACTAACAATGAAACAGAAAGAATGCATATATATCTGCGAGTCTTCTACAGAGTGTTATGAAATCTGGCGCTAAATTAGCTTTGAGCATGGGATGGGTAGCTCAAAAATCTCTATTTAGATTTATAAAATATTCAAAAACCTTGAATTTCCCCCCAAAAATGAAGCATTTCCTACGCTTCTAATTCAACTAGAAAATGAATAGTAATTGCCTTTTTATGCTTACCAAAATCGAAGTCTGAACTACATATCAGACGATTTTAAAATAAATGTTGGTAACTGTGGCGTAAAGTGCGGGGTGAAGCGAAATGGTAAAATATTCTCTTAGTTTGCAGCGCCACCTATCTAACAATATTTTAACTATGTTTTAGCATAAAGTTGATTCCAGTCAAAACACAAATAGCACCAGCATTCGAGAGAAAATATGATACAAATCCTTTTCAAAACTTGCTACACATATTGTAATATTTTGTGATATATCAAAATTATTTTTTGTTATTATAAAATGACAAAGTTTTATATTTCTCATTCTAAGTTTTATTTAAGATCTAGTGATTTCCATTGCAGTATTTAGTTAATATTAAACACTTTTTGATTTTAATTGAGCAATTCAGTTCGCCTAGTGCACTCGGAGCAAAGTGGAATTGCCATGTTTATTTCGTTTACTTATTCATTCACTTAGTGAATCATTTACGTATTTATTCATTTCTTAATTCAATTACGTATTAATTCATTCACTTATTTTGTTATTAATTCATTATGTTCTACACATATGTACTTTTCTCATATTTTACCTAATTAATTTTTTTTACTTATTGTTTCATTGTGCATCCATTTATTCTTTCATTCGCTTATTTATTCATTCATTTGATAAAAATTATTTTTACTAATCTATATATATAAAAATGGATGTTGATAAATATGTTCCCTAAGGTCTCAGAAACTACACAGCAGATTTGGCTGAAACTTTCACCGTTTGTTCATTTTGGTACTGGAGAGGTTTATAGACCAGTTCAAAAAAAATCCGATTGATAGTTCTTTTTTATTCCAATTTAAGTCCCAATTTTCACATAAATGCCCCAATAAGGGGACGTGTTAACATTATGTCTCCATCGAAAGCGCTGATTATTCTGCTGAAGATGGCATCTGTTAAAAAGTTCTAAGTTGTATAAAAAACGAGCTATAAGCTTTTAATTCCATGTTCGAAGGCTTCCATCAACTCAATTCATTATTTAGTGTATCATCTCAACTCCCAGTTGATATGGTGTAGTGTTGAATAATTTTGCGTTTCGTCTGACTGTTCGAAGCTTTTCTCAAGTAAAATAAAAACGTAACGTTTTCCCACAAGATTGGCTAATAATACATGGATTTGGCTGATAATTTTCTATTTAAACGGAACTTTAATGTAATTAATGGTTTTTTATTATTATTTACGTTGATTGGACACAAACTTATTATCCAATCAACCAGCAGAAATATCACCAAATGTTTTGCGGAAAGATTTCAGTAGCTGATGCACATAACCATAACCATGCCATAAACAGCACGGAAACTTCCATTAATTTTTCTTTTTGCGCAATTTCAAACAAGCGCAAAATTTTACTACTTATTTTAGAAACATTTCGGATGAAACTGTTTAGCGCCATTTTACGGAGACCAAAAGTATCTCAGCATCTGGCGACAATATCTCTGACGAAAATTAGTAACATATCGTTTGACAAAGTAAGGAAAGGAGGGGGAGAATTATCGAAGGTATCCCAAAACGATTCCCGCAAATTTGGTAAAATCCAACCAAGAGCCCCCAAAGATTGAAATTTCCCAAACAACTAAAGCAAGCATAAGGGGATTATGGTTCATTACATTTTTTTAAACACTTCGTACTTCAATAGTCATACAGAGAAGGTTTTAGAATCCATGTTAAAAATTGAAAAATTATTAACAGATAAATCTTTTTAAACATGTGAAGATTAATTTCCTATTTTGGAAATTCTTCAAATTTGTATATGCCTAAATGTCGTGCTTTTGTTTCTAAATTAATACTACTTTGTTCTTATACTTATTGCTATTTTAGTTTTATGACTAAGGAAGAAGCTCGATTTTTAATCACGTCAAAAAAGAGTGTTTTGAATTCTTTCACTTAAAACAAAAAACAAATGGAAGTAGCGATTGTTTCTCATAATTATTACTGACCCAGGCAACGCCGGATATTTTTGCTAGTCAAGTATAAAATATTTGATTAAAAACATTTTCTTTTTCACTTCGCTTCATACAAAAAAAAAGGAAAGAGAATGTTTTCCAATTTTTCTGAGGATGTATATTTACTGCCAATGATGAAAGATAATATTTCAATGCGAGTTTTATGATAAAATACAGTTTTTCTTTATATACTGAAATTTTTTAAATGAATTTCCAATTTACCTTAAGGTAAGTTATGTTAACTATTTCCCCTTTTACCCGCATTTCTTATTCACTTTTGTGCTACAATTCTTCTGGATATCAAATTAGTCAATTTTACTTTTTATAATTTCTTTCGTTTTTTTTTTTCAGACAACGTTACTTAACATGGCACTCGTGTGCTATAAATCTAAGTAAAATTGTACTAATTTGCTTTTGCAAATTGTCAACTAAATTTTGCTGAAGTATCTTGCTATTATTTATTCGAAAGGATAAATAACATACTTGAAGTTTCATTTTGGCTTTGGGCAAATGAATAGAATTTATGAATTCTTTGAGTGAATTCGAAGATTTAAAAAGATTAGAGAAACGCGGTAGCTTTCAAAAAATATAGGCAAATAAAAATAAAAGTTTCGTATTTCATTTCCTCGGTTGAAAGATCAAACGTTGAGTTCAGTTTTCTAGAGTATATTTAAAAATTCAATTATTTCGTTGAAGACAAAAATACTAAACAACAAAGAAATAATATTTACTCAACAGAAAATTGATTAAAATTGAATATTCCATTTTAATACACAAAAAAGAATTTAATTTTATACAAAAACCCTACATCCTTCTGAGAAAATATTGATTCTCCAATTTATACGAAAAAAATGTCGATACCCTAAAGAACAGTAAAAATTGGAAATGATAAGAGTTTTATAATCTTCGTGTTGTATATATATTTTCTAATAAACTCAAATAGATGATTTTTTGTAGAAAGTGCATGATACGCAATCTTAAACACATATTCTATTTATTAAGAAATTAATATTTAAAATACATAAAGTTAGTTTTAGCTTAAAATTAATTGAGGTTGTAAATATGATGCTATATTTCATCAAGGACTCGATTAACAAAAGAATAATATCGATGAATGACATATTCGATCAATGTTTCTTTTTTAAAGGTCTATGGAACGTTTAAGACTTTTGGTTTGAGGATTTTCGTGCGGTCGTTACGTTTCTCAAGTGCACTTTAAAGTGCGCTGAATATGGAAAAACTTATTTCCCCTCACAAGAGTGAATATATGAGGAATAATTTTGTCTGGTGAAATAATTTTTGTGACTGAGAGATTTGTACACATTAATGTCAAATGCTTCATGAAGAACAACGCATATTGGAGCAAAATTTCGTTTTAGGTTCAGATTTGCTTTTCGGCGTTACATGAAACCTTTTCATAACCAAGTATTTTTATGCTTTCGTATATGTACAATGAAAAGTGGCTTTATGAACCTCGAAATTTTGGGTTCTAAAATTTCGATCGAAAATATAAGCGTTTATCTGTTAAGCTGCATCAGAGGTTCCCAACCTTTTCTGGGTCATCGAAAAAAAAAAAAAAAATTAAAGCGTGCGCAACACACTTAAATACGCTGGCCCTTCTCATTTAACCATAATTAATATCAAATGTAAAAAAAAAATGTACATTATCAAATCCATTTTTTCCTCGCTCTCTGTTCATTAAGAATCATAGAGTAAAAATGTATTAAAACGAGCAACAAGTGTAGTAAAATATTGTTCAGTAAATACCTAAAAATCTCTTTATCAATACAAAGTAATAAAAAGCAATGAAATGGATGGTACAAGTGAAGGTTTTAAAATTAACTGTTTGGCCCGTAAACTTCCATCGCAAATGAGCATGTCAAGTAAAATCTGGCTGTAAGGAGATGGCACTTTACCACACTTTATTTCAGAAGCGTTAATTTCATTTAGGGTCAATGTAAGATTCATCCAGAAAGTAAGTTTCGAACGGTCCGTAAGAAGAAATAAAACATAAAGATTGGAAAAAGATACAGTAATATTTCAGCTACTCCTCAACACAAGAATCACCATATTTGTAACATTTGTACCGTTATATAAGTTTATACTGGGTGTTCCGTTTTAACCTGCAAGACCTTTATTTTCGCAACCTTTAGTCCTAGATTTATACTTTCAGTTGCAAAAATGTTCAAAATCAGATGCAGAGTTAAGATATTGAAAGTTTGAAATGAAAATAAAAATAAGTCAAAAAAATACAAAACTTAACTCTTTATACGGGCCCCAAGTTCCCTAACTTATATTTAGGGAAGTAATCTCCATTGAAAATTAATTCCAGCACAAAAGTTTGAAATTAGTGCGACCAATATTCACCGAGATATGAAACGCAGCGTTTCGTGACTTACACCCCTTTTCACTCGCCGTCAATAACACCTTTTGGGGGAAAATATAGCGGTTAACAAGTGTTTAAAATTATGTGTATGCATAGAGTGGTTTTTCAAATTGTTCGAGGTTTTGTAGTGTGTTTTTGCGTGTCACGGCATAAAATTTGCAGTTGTTTTTGAATAGCAATTAACAAAATATTTTTTTTTTGTTTTTTTACTTCGACAATCTGTTGCTTTTCTGAAAGGGCGATAAGTTCCTATCTCATCTTCTGTATGGTCCCTTAAAACTTTGAAATGGAATATCTCCTTGAGTTTTGGTCGCATAAGGGTCAAGTTTTTTATGTCAGTAATAGTTTTCAATGGAGATTATTTCTCTAAATATTAGTTAGGGGACCTAGGGCCCGTATAAAAAGTTAAAATTTCTTATTTTTCTTACTCATTTTTATTTTTGCTTCAAACTTTCAATGTCTTAACTCTGCATCTGATTTTGAACTTTTTTCAATCGGAAGTATGCATCTAGGACTAACGTTTGCGAAAATAAAGGTCTTGCAGGTTAAAACGGAACATCCTGTAATAGTCCACCTTCATGTGGAACCACCTCGCGATAATGCTACGAAAAGGTCACAGTTGTTATCCCGCACTTATGGATAACTCCTCAGGAACTTTGCAGTGAAGTGTTAAACATGCACATTATATGTCGTCTGACATAAATTTGTTCTTGCTCCTGAATGTAGCAACGTAAAATTGTTCTTGCACCTTATTTTTTTTTTTTTTTTGCCTGAGTACCACATAAGCAGACATGCAGACAGCTGTGGTTTCCTGCCCTCATTCTCTGACAGGAGTGAAATGTTAACACATATTTCACGGTATGATAATTGTTACAATTCTGGTAGATATTATGTCCAGACGTAAGTTTAAATTTCGCAGAACCTTCTATGATAAATCTTTTTCCGGTAGTTATGCTTTGTTTGGTTTGTTTTTCATATGAAAACTTACTTTCAAATTATCTGATATTAGTTTGAAAAAAAGGAAAAAAATAACCCCTTCAAAGTTTTGTTTTTGCTTTGGAACGCTTAGCAGCGTGGCATAAAAGTATTCATGACTTTTTAAATAAGTGTTTAACCTTTTCTTGTGTGTTTGAAATAGTTTGAAGTTTGAAAATGAGCAATAAAAAATTTGAAAGAGTTCGGTAAATTTTTAGGTTATCTTAAACGAAATTGCATATGATGGCATACACGGATATTAAGTACCGAAAACTTTCTTTTCCATAAGGAGAGAATATAAACTTTATTTAGTGCGGTTGCGCTTTTTTGTAGCGAAGTCGTATATAGCGAATTTATGGCTATAACGTTACCGTTTTAATAAATTTTCGTTTACGTTTTACCTTGTATTTTTTTACCTTTCATAACGAAAATGCAGATTTAGAGAATGTTATATTTTGACCCTTTCATTTAACTATTAAGTTTAGGTTACAATTGTGTTTTTAACTGAGGTACTCCACTTACTCGACACATATCTCGACACGTGAAGGATCTGGATCTAGCTTGTTCCATGTAGGTCCATTCACTGAGCTGTTGGATTTGAAAATTTTCAATCGATAATCAGACTTTATCATTACATGTAATTTTTTTAAATTTATATCTTCTCGGTTATCATTATCTATTTCTCTTTCTTTTTTAATTTCTATGTCTTCTGCACAAAATATATTTTACTTTCTCTTCAAATTTTTTTTTATTAAGTAAAAAAATTGTGCACCCTAGTAAATTCCTTCACGAAATGAGATGGAAATTTTAGATGATTGATGATGTATATGTCCCTAAGCAAGGAAAATAAATAAATAAATGAATAAATTAATGAATGGATGGACGGGCAGTCAGAAAGACAATTAAATAAATAAATTAAAAATAAAAACTGTAACCTGATATTATCTCAATGGGGTTGTTTCCATCAGTCAAAAGTACTTGTTTTAGTGACTGAAATTGGTGAAATGAGCAAAAAAAAAAAAAAAAATCTAATGGGCAAAAAAATTTTTTTATTTACAAAAAGTTTAATTTTTAATTAATTTTTTTAACTATCCAATTTTTCTAATAGGGCGTGGTCTAAATGACGCCACAAGTAATGAACTTTGGCGCGGTATTCCACTAGTGCTGAATGCTTACGCTTGCAGTCTACTGCGTTTCCACGTTTCCAGTTTATGGTAATTCAGAAGCAAATTAAATATTTCGCTCTACGCTTGCTATCAACCATATCATTGCGAGTACATGTGAGTAAAGAAGCGAATAAAATATTGCTCTCTGAGCTAATGACATCAGTGAATGGCATTTCATCACCAGTGATGTCATGTGCAAAAGCGTAAAAATAAAATGAATCTGCGAATCGATTAAAATAATTGTTAAAAATATTAAACTTTGTAAAACTATTTAAAAAAAATGCCAAATCCTATGTTTTTAAACATGCGCTTTCAGAAAAAAATATTTTTAAAATTTCGGAAACGACCCCATTTAGTAAGTGTGCTGTTTAACAAAACCAAAAGTATCGCCAAAATTGTTTTTTCAGTGTTATTACCTTCTTTTCAGAAGACAATGTTACCATTTGGTTTTTTAAATTAACTTTCATAATACATACATGATTAAATTATTCAGTGTTGTCGTTAAATAGCAAAAAGAAAAAGAGAGAGAGGATGACGTAGCTATAAATATATTTCTCATTTAAAACAGGTTGATCGAAGGTTCACTACTAAAAGTAAAAGTCATCGGATATGAGAATTCCTATCACTCGTTGTTTATTTTAGCTTCTTTCCGAGTTTATTACTTTATATGATGTGTGCTTCTAAGCGGAATGATTGACGCCTCGATATTGGTAATCCAATAAATTCTAATTTATCTTTGATGGATGACGAAAGACTGAAGTTGTTTCTCTTGCTTTATGATAATATTTTTGAATTTATTTGAGGTTTCGATCCGTCTGAAGATATGTTAAAAATAAGTTCATTTTAGCTTGTGAATTCAGAAATATTGTCATGCGACATTTCTGAAAATTTTTAATGCATACCAGGTAAAGTGATTAATTGATCTTTAGGTTAATTTGGGATGTTTAAAAATTGCTGGAATAAAAATTCAATCGTAACGAATTTGCAATGCAGATTCAGGAAGCAGTTCTTTTATTTTTATGGATAACATAAAAAAGAGATAGAAAAAAGGTATTAAATAAAAAGTTGATGTAATTATATGTGCGATTTATATTAACTGAAGGTATTTTATATGTTTTGCCACAACCGTTACCAACTATAGATGACAAATAATTTTTTAACCATTATTGCATAACATTAATTTAACTCACATTCAACTCTGCTAATTCTTATAATGTTGATGTATCGTACTATTTTAAATAGTTAAATACACTTTTAAATTTTTTTTACTATTGTAATAATCCATGCTATAAATGTGTTTTCTGGTTCAAATTTTTAAGACTAATTTACATAATAAGTTAGTTTTCAAAATTGATAACTAACTTTTTCAGATACATGGAAAGAGTTTTTTGAAAATATGATTTACGGTTAAAAACAATAAAGAGACTATGCTCTACATTTAAACAAGTTGTTTTTTTCGTTTTCTTTTTAGAAAAAGAAAAGAAAATAAACAGAGAAATTAAATTAGCTGTCACCAAAAAAGCATTTTCTTTAAATTCCATTTAAATTTTTCTAATCATACGAAAATTTAAATTAATATATAACTAACTTTGTGCAGACGCGTGTATCGGGGTTTTAATACGTAGACACGTGTCTCAGGGTGGTTCGGGGCTTTCTTTGAAAAAGGGATTGATCGCAATACCGAAACATCTGTGTGAAATATTTTAGCAATTTATATTTTTTTAACATTGTTTATATTTTTATGTACCTAATGTGTTTATGTCAAAGCTTTCACACATCGAAAGTGATTACCGATTTTATATAATAACTGGCGGTATCCGCACGGCTTTGCTCGTAGTGGAAAATGAAAAGGTCATTTGGTTCGCCTGTATATTTACAAATAATGGATGATGAATTTCTCGCCAATATGCTGTGTTAATTTGCTCATTCACGTTATGGTAATTTGCTAGTCCATGTTATGGCAATTTACTCGTCCATGTAATGATAATCCGCTCGGTGCAGAGAAATTAAATCCAAAATAAAATCATAGAAAAAGAACTAAATCGAATTTTCGAAAAATCGCTTCGAGGTGCACAACCCCTTGCTACAAACTAATTTTGTGCCAAAGGCGCTATTTGCGTCACAGAGATACAGACTTTCGGCTTTATTAGTACTGACAAAGACAAGATACTGTTAACATGGACTCTAGAATTTATGCGTGTACATGAAAGTCCTGCATACCGATATACTGTTGCTGCTGCTTAGGAATTCCTTTGGTAGAAGGTCCTCAGGTAGAAGGGGAAGAAATGTGCTGAGTGGTGGAAGAAGTATCGAAGTGTTGATGTTTTTTTTTTATTATTTAATATGTTCTATGTTCCTGAATTCGTCTCGTGCTGCCAATTATTAAATGTTTATCAGTCTACGATGTCCTCATATTGCTGTGTGATGTTGTGCACCTTTAGACACACCGAGATCATTACATACACACGCACACACACACACACACACACACACACACACACACACACACACACATATATATATATATATATATATATATATATATATATATATATATATATATATATATATATATATATATATATATATATATATATATATATATATATATATATATATATATATATATATATATATATATATATATATATTTGAAAAAAAAAAACGAGGTGATGGATTAAAGTAGGTGATGAGAACAACAATGACATTTAATTTCAGCTACAGTTCCATTCTTTATTTTGTTGACTATTTTCTACACACTGCGCAGAACAAAAAACAAAAAACAAAAAAAAAAAACTTGAGAATAACAAAGGTAAAATGTTCACACATTGATACCGGAAGTAAATTGCCTGAAAGTCTTTTTTGATTTTGGGGAAGCAAACATTTTGTAGTAACACGTTACGCACCGATGAAAAACCATGATTAATCAGTGCATAAAGGAGGGATGCCTATCCTTCAAGGAGCAATGGCTGCGGTGACCAATACCTCGTCTAAATTATCCTATTTTATGCCAAGAAAGGTTTAAGTGTTCAAAGTTCCACTTTCTAAAATACACTTGTCTCATTAAAACTTGTGTGTTCAAAGTAAATGGAATGAATCAGTTTAATGAACTATGCGAGCGAGCTCAAGGGCTGGCCGATTGCAGGTAGCCATGATAAAGTTAATTCAAGCTAATGTTTTGAATTTTCAAACAGTAACACGTCTCTTTAGTAAAAAAAAAAAAAAAACTTCTCTGTTTGATTCTTATTTTTTTCTTTCCTTTTTTTCCCTTGTCTAATCCTCTCAAAAAAGTAACTATTTTACTTTTTATTTTGTTTTGGTACTTAAATGGGAAAAAATGAAAGATATTTAAAAGATCATCGGTTACTGAAACCTTGATGAAAAAAAAGTAGTTAAGTGAGAGGGATCAGACGCATTTGTCCCTCCAGAAGTACATTAAGACTATTTTACAGTAAAAAAACAGCTTTTGATAAGGATTTTCCAGAAATCTGAACTTTTATTAGCTCATTGTAAACAAAGATGTGTTGACAAGGGACGATATTGAATCCCAATACCCCTTTATTATTTTTAGCTGTTTACCAGCGGCATTCTGACTCAGAATTGAAGGAAAGTACTTTAGATGTTTTGCTGGAATAAAAAAAAAAGAAAGAAAAAATAGAAAACGCACAGTAGAAGGAACAATCAACTGTTCAAAAAAACTAAAAGAAACGAAAAAATTTTATGGTCATTAAAGTTAAAAAAAAAATGAAATAAAACAAAGGAAGGGAAAATGTCTTGCAATCATGAATAAGAAACGCAATAACAATGAAAAAAATAAATTAAAAAAAAACATTGTTGTTTTAAAACTGTTTTTCCTGCTTTCATTGAACATTTCTTACCCATATGTTACCATAAAGATTAAAATAAGGTAAACACACCAGTAGTGGCCAGTGCTTAGTAGTGCTCCAGTAGTCACACACCAGTAGTGGCCAGTGCTTAGTAGTGCTCCAGTAGTCACCATTTCAAGGATTATATTTGAAAAAAATGGAATTCCATGTTTGCTAATGGATTCAAAGGATTCAAACTGCACGTTTGAAGCACTTTTAAATCCGTTAGGAGACTTGGAATCCTATTTTTCAAATATAAACCTTGAAGGGGCCACTACTAAAGCGCTGGTCACTACTGGTGTGTTTACCTTAAATATGTCTGCAAAATGCAAATTACGCACACTATTAGAAAAAATCCTGAAAGTTTACAGTAAAAGTTACTGCCATCCATGTTGCCAGTAACTTTTACCGTAAAATCATACTTTACTGTAAAATTTTTCGGCAGAATAAACGAGAGTTAAAAAACGCAAAATGTGAGCAACAGGCTCGAACTCGGGACCTTCGTACCGGCAGGCGGTTTTGCTAATCATCATACGAGCTCGGGTGGCACATCGAGTAAGCGGAAACACAGTGTTATCTGTGAAATACACCGCCCGCTCAGTCATTTCCAGCCGAGGACTGCAGTTTCGTGCTTATTAGCACTCATCAGCCCGGAATAGGAAAGTGACTGAGCTGGAGATGGAAAACCTCTTATGGAAGCCAAGAGTGCGAAACAAACTGGTAGCTAATACATAATTAGCAGACCAGACACGGTAATTTATTGAATACAGTGTTATCTGCTTCGCTCTGTAAGTCACGTGGTGTGTCAATTGGCGCTGCAATCGTTTATTTTTCCGGTACAATGCTGCAAATTGTTTCTGTACTGTAAACAAGCTGTTTTACAGTAATATTTACCATAAAACTTTCCTGAATTTTTAACAGTGTATGTATGAAAAATGAAAATTTTAATACTAAAGTAAATGCGCTTGTCTAGCAGTAAAAATGGAAGTTCCTTGTAACCCATATCGAGTAACAGTTTCTTTATAAATTTGTTCCATACAACTTTAAGTATGATATTAGCCATGAAAAACATGCGACAAAGCCAATTGTCTTTTGGTATGTTTTTCAGGTGTATCAAAATAATTTAACGCTATATCTGTAGAAAAAATGTGCATGTTGTAATAATTCACTGAAAATACAATAAAACCCGTTTATAACGATACCGTTGGGTCCTAAAAAATTTATTGCAGGCGAGTTATCGTTATGGATAGCTTGAACATTTATGCAGACATGTCGTCCCTAAGTCTCATATGTACGTAATACATTGAGTTTTTTTTTTAAATGTTTAACTTAATTGATCTTATTAATAATATTAAAGTACAATAATAATTATTAATAGGTCATTAAATCATTTAGTGATTTTTAGCTTTTCCAAGGAATAAAAATTAAAAACTGAAAACATACATTCATAGGTTTACGCAGTAAACTTTTGGTTGATTTCATCAGTGAACGACCCTTTCCGTTTTTTTTTCATTTGGTATTCTTTTCACTTTTGCTAACTATGTGTTCTTTCCTTTTTAGAAGAAAAAAACAAACCAAGTTTGACAAAGAAATTCCACGTTTTCTTTGACATCAACTTGTTTAAATGCTGTATCGATTGGATTCCAGTACAGTTCAACTTTTCCTTTTAATTGTACTGAAATCATTTCCTAGCTATGTGCTTCATGTTTTGTTATCCCTTATTCCGAACGTGACCTTTAAGATAAAAAACAACGATAAATAAATTAATCAGTTTTTGTTTTTTGAAAAAAGAGCATAAATTATCGTGATAGACATGTCTTTCTGAAATGTGATTATCGCTTTGGGCAGGTTGACAATACACTGGATAAATGAGAATTTTGAAGTGACCAAAGAAAATATCGTTACAGGCAGATTTATTGTTATACACAGTATTGCAACACAGGTTTCACTGTATTCAGAAAATATTACGCGTAATCGGGTTTAAATAACACGAGCAACAAACTACCAGTGATAAAAAAACTTTCTGCTGAAAATAGGTTAGGTGGCAACAGGTTTGAAACAGGTTTAAAACCCGAATGAAGTCGATTTTACGTCTATTACGGTGATTCCTCTTTTTTACTGCTCACAGTTTTAGTCAATAACGAACTGATGTGTGCATCACATGACTTCCTTTTGCACCAAATTAATGTTGTTTCCGTATTATTAGCACTTTTAATGTGATTCTAAAGGAACTCTCTAAATATCACCAACACTGGCCAAATTGAAACCACATTACCCCCCCCCCCCAGATTTGCCGCCAAGTTGGCGACAGCACTTGACGACTAAAAGACTGGCGATTGGCGATACATCGCCAAGTGTCCGCCAAATTATAGCACCACTTGAGTATGCATCGAAATTAACAATGATTTCTCCCTAAAAAGTTGCAAAAGACCCTTTTAGAAACACTCGAATGCAACCAAAAAATGAGGTACGCAACTAGATCCCACTAGGAGTCTATGTACCAAATTTCAACTTTCTAGGACATACCATTCTTGAGTTAGGCGACATACATACGCACGTACGCACATACATACGTACATACAGACGTCACGAGAAAACTCGTTGTAATTAACTCTGGAGTCGCCAAAATGGATATTTCGGAAGGCTATACGTTCTTAGGTATATATGTACGTGTGGTCGAGTCAAAAAAAAAAAAAAAAGAACTCAACATTCTTTCGGGGGTGAGCAGAATGAAATTAAGATCGATTTTTGAGTGAAAACTTTTTTGCGAATACAATACTTCCGTTTTTTGTAAAAGGAGGAGAAAAAAACAAACAGTCATTCAAATTACCCCGATGTATTTAGCCAATATCTGTCTCCCGTAAGTCAGATATATGCATAAAAAAATTTACTGCAGTATACCTAAAATTTTTATTACGATTACAAGTTTGACTGACAATTTTCAAAACTTACTGACAACTGCTACAGTGAAAAATACTTTCCGAAACGAAAGACACTTTAAGAGTTACCTGCATTTCATTTCAAAATTGTAATAAAGGCTTTACGATTTTTATTTTTTTGAGACCTATATCTTTTAATGCTTTTAATTTTATTAACATTTATATTTATAGTCCACTTTATAAATTTGTACGTTTTTAACTAAAAAATATTTCGAATCAATGAGGTTGTTTCCTTCAGTCAAAAGTAGTACTTTTTGTCACTGAAATTGATAGAATAAGCAAAAAAAAAAAAAAAAAAAAAAAAAAAACCATGGACTCAGAAAATACTTTCATTTTCTCAACAGTTACTTTTAAATCAATTTTTTCAAAATGTCCGATTCTTCAAACAAGGCGTGGTCTTAATGATGTCACAAATGATGCACTATGGCCCATCTTTCTACCGCATTTCCATGTTATGATAATCAAGAAACGAATTACAATTGTTCTCTACACTTGCTATCAACCCTATCGTTGCCAATACACGTGAGTAAAGATGCGAATTAAATATTTAGGACTGTGAAAATGGCAACACTGAATGGCATTTCATAATTTGTGATGTCTTTAGCAGAAGCGTTAATCGATGAAAGAGCACTGATTTGAGTAAATTTTTTAAAATATTAAACTTAAAGAAATTATTTTAAAAATGGTCTGATTTTTAAGCATGCTCTTTCAGAAAAAAATACTTTTAGAAACGACCCCATTCAAATTGCTGCTTTTAATTTAAAATCTATCTGTTCATTATTTATCGCGTTCATATTGAAATTTCGTAAGAGGTAGATTTAAATTTTCGAACGAACAGTTTTCCTCCAAAACTAGGCCATATCGGCACCGTGCTAAGCTGATATTAAAAGATAACCATTAAGAAACAAATAAATTGAAGATGCTATTTAATAATTAAAAAGTTATTTAGCATTTTCAGTTTCTATATTTGTGTGCGTGTGTCACTTTCAATTTTTTGGAATCATTTTAAAGGTGTTTTTTTACGACTCTTCATCACCGACCTTATGCCTTTTTTTTTGAGAGAGAGAGAGTTACCTTCTCCTACGACTGAATCGGAGAACGTTCATTTCGAACATTACTAATGAATTAAAATTTATCGCCTCTTGTATCAGCAAACCCTTTTCAGCATTGCAGTTGGAAATATATTTGACAAAGCGAAACTATTTATCGAGTTAACTGCGTACTGTGATACGTTCGATTTACTTCAAAAACTTTCCGCAATCTAAATTTCCATTTATTTCTAAAGTATTTAGCATTATAAAGCTCGATTTGCTTGAAGTGTTCTGCAATGCTATTTAAAACTTACTACTAGAAAGTTCTTTTATGTCATTATCGGATTAATTCTGAAGGAACTCTTGAAGTTTCAAATTTTGAAACACACTGCCTAATAATTCATTCACCTTCGATTTAAGCATGAACTGAATAAAGCTGAAATATTTTCCTAAGTATTTCTGTAGTTTACGTTTGAATAAAAAAATAAAGTAAAAAATTTGTTTCTTCTTTGCTACAAATTTAAAGAAAAAAATGATTTTTTGAACCTAGTCTCAGTTTTGCGCTTTTGGCGAAATTTGACAAGGTCAGTTATATTAAAATTGTCGTTACCATAAAAATAAATCTCTGTAGAACGCTTTTTTTGTATTAATCTGCTATAATCTATGATTTTAGTTATTTAGAGAGTTTTCTTGCTCACTCAAAGGCACTGTGTAATTTTTGTTTTTGTTTATTATAACGTATTCAATAGAGTTTTTATGCAATTTTAGATCACAGACGCTGATGAAAACATCACTTTTCTGTACCATTTGAAAGTACGACTCTCGACGTTCACCATACTCTTTCTATGTGTAGGAAAATGTCTAAAATGATACTCACTGAAGATGTACTGTTACTTACGTTTATACAAGAGTTCACACACCCAGTATTATGAGTTATTAAAACCATTTATTATTGATTAGATGTAAAAGAAAGTAGTGCGGGGTCCACATCAGATTTTTCAACCAAATGAAGGCTTCAACCTGCAGTTAGGTGTCCGTTGACCGAGATTCTGGTAAATACGGACATTAAGACCTGATTCACCATACTGTTTGACTCTCGGTCAGGGACCTAAACCACACATTGAAGTTCTCTTCACGGATGAAGAAGGTTTCAATCTACTATTTGGCTGTCTGACGAGGGGTGAGGATGAGTCAGGAGGTGAATAAGTTAGTGATTAATCCCTAAACAATACCAGACGTCATTTGTTGGTCTAGGCACAAGTACGCTGACACCACACCAGCCATCTATTCATGTGTTGAACAGCGAATTGTTCCACTGTAGAGGATACCCGTGCACGTAACTGCACCGGGCATCATGGTCAAGAGTGGCACAATGTTTCATGATAGGATGTCACAGGTATACATTGACGACAGTTTGCACAGCGGACCGATTAGTCATACAAGCTATAGAGCCTGATGCTCTACCCTTGTTTCAAGTTTCTTTTAGAAATACAGGTTTATGTCCCATGGTAAATTCGTAACTTCCTGACGCCTGCCCGGCAGTCTCCTCAGATCTGAATCCCTTCGAGCACTTGCGGGACCTTAATGGATGTGTCACGAACCGTGGATCACTGGCACAAACAATTTATGATCTTCACAAAGCAGTGGATGTAGCTTGGCTAAGGGGACCTTACAAAACCACCAATGACCTCATCGATTGCATGCGGTACCGGATTGCGGCATATATAGATACCCGAAATAGACACATTAAATACGGAATGAATTGGTTAATTTTTAATTAATTTTGGCTCTATTTTTACTTTCTTCTATATCTAATATATAGAAGAAAGTATTGGATTTGTGCAAATTTTCGAATTTCGAATTTTGACGGATTCGAACGTTTTGAGGTGTGCTGAGTCCATTTCGACTATTTTTGGAAAATGTCTGTCTGTCTGTGTGTATGTGTGTGTGTGTGTGTGTGTGTGTCACGTCTGTGTGTGACCAGTTTTTTGTGGCCGCTCTACAGCAAAAACTACCGCATGAAATCGAACGAAATTTGGTACACATATGTGCCCCTATGTGAACTTGTGCCCATTGGTTTTTGGCGCGAATTCCTCCAAGGAGGGTGGAGCAATGGGACGTTTTTTGAGTTACGCGTGCTTGCTATTCCTCAGGAAGTAACTGGCGGAATCAAACAAAATTTGGTCCATATGTTGCCATCAACAGGAAGAGGTGCTGATTCAATTTTGGTGTCAATAACTCAAACGGGGGTTGAGCTATAGAACGTTTTTTGTCGTCAATTGTGACTGCTGTATCTCAAGAAATAATGAACGGAATGAAAGAAAAATTTATCAGCAAGTAGCCCTTAGTGGGTATAAGAGCTGATTTTATTTTGGTGTCAACAGCTAGAAAGGGAGTAGCGCAATCGCCCGTTCTTTTTTTCCATTGTGAGTGCCAATATATGTTAATCCATATGTAAACAGGCTTTGGTTCAATTTTGACGCCAATCGCTCCAAGAGGTGTTGATTTTTTTTTTTGCGAATAAAAATAGCTTTATTAATGCAACAATAAGAAACATAAATCGTAATAGATTGTCGTCTGCGTATTTCTCGTGATTTTAATTGTATGGAAATGATCGGAAATATTATTTCAATGATTAAAAATTTTTAACTGTTGCCATCTTATGTTTGTTAACAAATAAAATATTTATAATTAATTCAAGCAAGGTTTTTAAAATAACTTTCAACTTTCGCTCTTTGCTTTGCTTTTGCAATAATTCAGACATTGGGATGGTCGTCTAGTTTTTGCATGTGTAATTTTGTTTTTGTTGGGAATATTGCATATTGTCAATCATGGGGAGGGATCAGAAAAAAAAGAAAAATATAGAAGAAAGTTTCGTGATGGCCACAACATACTAGTTATCATTTGAATATCTACAGGATATGTTTTTGAAGTAAGTACCGTTTAAAAAAAAAGTGAACAAGTACAGATAGAGCAAAGAAATGTATTGCACAAAAGTCTACTACCTTTACTCTATTTTTCGATATTGCTCCCGTGATTTTTCAAGCATTTGTCATAGCGTTGTACAAGTTTTTGTACCACACTGCTCCTATTCGTAAAAATTTGCTGCCTATGTAGTCAACCATAAAGACTCTTACAGGGCTTTCGCTGGGAAGTTTTTGAACATTTTTCGAACTGCCCTGACCTCACCCACAGCAACTTTCATTTATTTTGGCATCTAAAGTTTTTCCTTGACTGTCGATAGCACAACATCACAGAGCTCAGAGAACATGTTGTTCCATGGTTGACTCAGTGGCGTAGCGTAGGTTTCTGCCGCCCGGGGCAGGCCAAAGTTTTGCCGCCCCTCTTACAGTCCTGCTATATGCCCCCCCCCCCACAAAAAAACGACATGCTTAATATTTTACAGAAGAAAAAAACAAGATTTTATTATCTGAAACAAGTTTGACATTTTAATATAATCTTACTTCAACAGGAAATGCTGTTAATGGAAAAATCCAATTATATTTTTCAAAAATTATTGCATTATGAGAGATAATATTTTCTCTGGATAAAAACATTTAAAACATGATCTAAAACTGTGTATGCTGGTAGTATTTCTTAAACCTTTATTGAAAAGAAGAAGAAAAAAAATGATTATAAATTACCTGATCGATACATTTTTTTTATACTCGAAAAGAATTTTTCGTCTTAAGCTAAAATTTTAATCTTCTACTTTTTATCAACGGAAATAACGGAAATTCTTTAACAACACTATCAATATCGTTTGTATCAGTCGTTTCTGCAAAATGTTGTATAAAATGTCGTTTTTTTTTTAAATGACCCCCTGAATCCAAATATGCAGTCTCGGATCTGCGTACCCGCAGACCCCGCAATGCGGGGGGGGGGGGGGGGGGGCTACGGCCTTAAGCGGCCCGACGGTTAAAGAAACTGGAAAAAAAATGAAAACAACTAGCACTGAAACTTATTAACGTTGCAAATATACTGCTGGCCCCTGGGAGGGGCTTAGTTGCAGGGGTTCCTAAATTTATAGATCCAGACCTGCAATTATAACCAATGTTTCCCCTTATTACCCACCCCGTTTAAGAGTTCCTGAAATCAACCTCCTCCCCTGCCAATTTTTTATAAGCAAATATTTTTGTTTGGAGTGGGAATGAGCATTATATTAATCGTTAACATTCTTCTGGGGGACTAGAGAAAAGAAAAGTTTAAAAAGATGAGCATTTGTAGCAAGGAGGGACCCTCCAGAGTGGTATTCCTTCCTCCTATAATATTTAAAAAATCATCAAAACGAACTGTTTTTTCTTTTTTTTTCACAGTTTGTTTTCGATTGTACTTTTTGATGTAAAATTCAAGTATCGACTTCACTTCTATGAGCCGAATGTCCGAAAAAAGTTCAAGTTGAAAAAAAAAAATATATATACTAAAAATAAACAAATATATAACTTAAATGAAATAAATATAAATTAAAAAAATAATAAATCTTGAAGCACCATATGTTGCATAAAAGTCGCATCACAGATCTTCAGTCACAAACCTTCCCGGATTATGTATATTTATTGAAGTCACGAACACACTGAAGATTACGAATGAAATTAAGTGTGCCTGTAATTTAGCATTAATATCTTCTTTCTATAAGTAAAACACAAAATCCAAATGTATATGTGTGCGGGGTAAATTCAGAAACTACCGGATCGATTTCGTTAGAATTTTTAGTTTAGGTTAGTGCTAGGAAGGTTTATAGACATTTTCGAAAAAATTTCGATGAATAGTTTTTTTTTAATTCGAAATTTAAGTTTTGGATATAAAAATGGATCTTTCTACCAGGGCCGGAATAGGTCCCCTAAAAAGGGCACCAATCTTGACAAAGGGGGAAAAGAAGGAGAGGGAAGAAAAAAAAACAGAAGCGCACAAGTTCAAAGGATAAAAATATAAAAAAGTCGCACAGGTTTGAAGGAGCAAAAGAAAATATGCGCATAGGTTCTAGGGGAGGGTACAAAGAAAAGAAAACGAAGGCACACACGTTCGAGGGCGCAAAGGAAATAAAATTTAAAAAAAAAAGGTTCCAGGGCGCAAAAAAAGAAAGAAAAAACGAGAAGAAGGCGCACATGTTTAAGGACATAAAAAAGAAAAAAAGAGAGAAGGCGCTCAGGTTTGAGGGAGCAGAAAAAAAAGAGAGAAGGCGCTCAGGTTTGAGGGAGCAGGAAAAAAAAAGACCCGAAGGCATGCAGGTTTGAGGGTGCAAAAAGAAAAAGACGCACAAGTTCGGGGCGAGGTCTCAAAAAAAAAAAAAAAAAGAAAAGAAAAGAAAAAAAACCGAAGGCGCACACTTCGATGGCACAAATAAAATTAAGTGAAAAAAAAAAAGATTCGAGGGCGAATTGAAAAAAAAAGCTCCGGATCAAGGGCGCAGAAAAGAGATGAAGGCGCACACGTTCGAAGGCACACATACAATAAAATTGGAGAGAAAAAAATTCGAGGGTGGAGAAAAAAAAAAGATAAGAGAAGAGAAGGAAAAAAACAAAAGTGCTCAGATTTAAGAGCGAAAAAAAAAAAACCGAGGGTGCGTAAGGTTTTTTAGTGCCGTCAAGGGAAACACGTGGAGGTGGAATCACGTTAGTTAAGGCAGTGATTGTTTGCAGGGGCGGACTTACCTGCTGGCCGATGCGCCCTCGAAAGTCCTTCTGTGTGCCTTCGTATTTTTTTTTTCTGGCTCCCTCTAACCTGTTCGACTTTGTTTACTTTATTTATTTATCGTTGGTGCTCTTGAACTTCTGCGCCTTCGTTTTTTCACGCCCGCCAACCTGTGCGCTTTCGTTTATTTTTGCACATTTGAAACCTTTGCGCCCTTGAGCCTCAGTTCCTTCGTGCCCTTTGGTAGTTAAGGCTGACGCCCTCTAGGGGGATCCAGTCCGCCCCTGCCTGCCTGTCGATTTTTGTGATTTATAATCCTCTCCAACGAGAGTGTCCTCTCTCTTCTCGTCTTTCTATGTCAGCGTCAGTGATAATGGTCTGAATGCCTGTCAGTATCCAGTATTTTGTGTTCGTGCTCCAACGAAAAAAATTTCTTGAGACAAGATAGAACTGAAGAGTTAAAAAAAAACATTTTGATGTTGATTTAGTGATACATCCCTAGCAAAGCGCAGTCTTAATGAACAAAAAAGCCTTTTCGATGTTAATGTAGTGTTACAGAATTTGCCGCCCCCTAGCAAAGTGTCGCCCGGGGCGAGTGCCCCTTTTGCCCCCCCCCCCTACGCTACGCCACTGGGTTGACTACACAGGTTTCAACTTTCTACGAATAGGTATGCAAAAATCTGAGCTACGCCAAGACAATTGCTTGGAAAATCACGGGAGCAATTCTGAAAAATAGCATAAGGCTGGTAGGTTTTTATGTAATCAATTTATTTGCTCTATCTGTACTTGTTCTTTTTTATTTCAAAACCGTACTTACTTTAAAACAGTTCTCGTATTTCAACACTACCGCTCCTACAATTTTCATGACCCTATTCTTTCATTATTTCTGAGTGCTGCAATTTCACTTTTGAGATGAGTAAATTTGGTTGCATTAAAAACTAGCATGTAATTTAATTTAAAAAAATTATCTTTAAAGGAATTTAGGTTACATTTGAACACACAGTTCATAGGCTTCAGATAGTACACTTGCCCCCGAGAGCTTCTTAAGTCTATAAGCCGAGTGTTCATGTCACGATTTTTGAGATAAGTCAATTTCATAGGGATCTAAAGCTAAGCTCTGAAATTTCGTTTCTGATTTTACCCCTACTGACTCTACATACTTTTAACGAACTCGTTTATGAAATAGCACTGCAGATCTATAAACCAATGTAACATAGCATAATGTATTTGTCTACATGATTCTACTTATATAATACTTTATGCTTGTTACTTGTGCTCTAAAACCAGCAGTATGGCGTTGTGGTAAGGTATGGGCTTCTAGAGTCCAAGTCGGCAAGGTTAAACTTGGTCCAAGTAGGCAGATTTCAAGATGCAAAAAATTGTCAGCGTTCATGTTCTTAATTATTTGGCATGGCAAAGATCTCCTAAAAGTATATTTGTCTTAGATGCTCTCGATTAAACTGAATTCCTCGTGCAATTTACATTGTTGAAATCTAGGTCGATCCATCCAGTAGAAAACAGGGTGTTTTCAAGTTTCCAGTGGTAATACCACCGATGGTAGATACAAAAAAGAAGGATTGTAGTTCCTATGCAAGGCAAAAGGTTTGCCACTTACGAGCAGGCTCTGCGCAACTTCATTAAAAACGACAAAGACATCTTGAACAATGAAAAATGTTACAAAGATATTTTTTTTAATAGTTTCTAAGATTTTATTAGTTTCCGTAATGTTATACATTCGTGTCAAAGAAAGTTTGTCAATACCATTACGTTTGCATGAGTGTGTCGCGTTTTATGTGAGCCGTGCCGTGGATTGTGAATTTATGGGAAAAAAAAACTAAAGTAATTGAAACATATCAGTTTCTATTTCAAAAAGGTACAAAATTAAGTTATGACCAACTAAATTTTAAATCTACGAGGACGATCTCTAAACCAGGAAGTTATTGTTGAGCACCATAGCTATTAAGGTCCGTTAAAATATAAATATACAGTGAGATTCCATTACAAAGAACTTTAAGAAACTTCAAATTTTATTCACTGTAACAGGAAACTCCGCTTTAAAGAATTTCAAGTAATGTAATGACAAGTAAATTTTCATTGAAACGGCTATTTTATTGTATTGATATTCGTTGTAACGAAGTTCAGTACGTAAAAATTAGAATGTGGCATTCAGTGCAGAATCGGTCGCATAACCGATGTCTTTAATTATAAAATTTCAAAATACTGCGCAATGTCGTTAATTATACATAGTTAATGAAATTGGATATTTAAAATGCATCAGCGTGAAAGGGTTCTGCACAGCACTTAAAGACGGCGACAAAATTCTATTCCTCTCAAATAAGCTAATAATATTTATATTTTTAAATGTCTTTATTTAAATGAAGTTTTTATCAAATCACTCGTTCTCCCAATTAAAGTTAAGTGAAATTATAAACGAACAGCAAAAATAGCTCAAATACTAATAAACTTTTGTACATAATACATCAGCGTGAAAAAGTTCTGCACAGCAATTTGAAATGAAAACGAAATTCTTAGTCCCATGAATAAACTGATAATTTATATTTTTCTACTTGTTTTCATGCAGAAATAAAATTACTACCTAATAATTCTTTCTCAACTTGAAAGTTGTTCTAAATTATAAACGAACATGTTAAAACGATTCAATAAACTTTTCTTTTAACAAAAACTTGTAAACTGAAAATTACGTTAGACTGGCAAAGCTTACATGAATTTTCATCTCTTACGATTTATTAATAATCCAAAGCCAAAGTTTCTTTATTCCATAAAACTGGAGACGAAAACGTGTCATCATATAGGAACGTGACTTCTTGAAAGTTAATTTTGCTTTCAAATCTAATGCGACTGAAAAACCATCTCCAAATAAAATTTTTACACTCAGAAAACTAGTTGAAACATCTTTTTTCATTTTTCTTCGTAATCTAGAACAAGTAAAGTTTTCTTCTGAAATTTGAGAAGTATTATAAGAGAAAAAAAAGATTATATTAGCAAAAATACCACACGAAAACGGTTTATAAAAATGAAAAGGGGGTGCAGGGAGTAAAATATTTTAGAGAAATAGCTTTAGAAAAAAGAATTGTAGAAAAAATAAATAAGAGAAGGAGTTAAAGTAATGTTTTTCTGTTGTCCTAGTAAACTATTTCATTTCCAAACATTTTCTTTTTGTAAAAAAAGGTAATTCATTTTTGAAAAATAAGAAAAATAAGGAAGAAGTGAAAGTGCTATAATGGAATGAAAATTGAACGTGCCCTGTGGTGCGTAAAACTAGGAAGTCGCACCATTTTTTATCTATAAAGCATCATTGATAACTCATTTGTTCGATATCATTCTCAATTTCCAAGCATTGATTGTTTTCGTTACTTCACTTCACTTTATATCTAAAGATTTTTTCAATAACGTTTTCTAGTTATTCTTCTTTTACTGAACAGAAGTGTAAGTTCTGTTTTTAGTTTTTTTTTAAATTTTTTAAAACTGTCTTCGGTGAACATATATTTGAAATTATTATGCTTTTCAGCTGAATGTTTTTTGTTCCAAAGAAAGAATTATCGGTTAAAATATCGATTTCTCAATTTGGAACGAGATCTTGGAGGTGTAAAGTCTTCACAACACACCACACAGTTTGAAAATATCCAACTGGGTAACATTAATGTTTAATAAAATGGATTATATGAGTCGTCTTTTATTTTTTAATAAGCTTTAATAATAATTTTATGGAAAAAGCAGGTAGAAATTCAGTTGTAAATTTAGTACTTTTTAGAATACGGATGGATTGTATTGGGAGGATGTAAAACTGGATCAGAAAAAAATGAAAGCAATGGGTTAAAACTTATAATAGATATTTTAAGTCGATTAATTTCATTTGTACCAAGTTTAATGCTCTTGGAATGCTTACAAGGCGAACCATAGCTTTTAAGAGCATGTTCAAATCAAGTAATCGGTTAACTGGTGAACAAACAGGCACCATCCAATAGAGCTGCCGGTTAGCCAATCGTAAGCTAACTGATTTTGCATTGAAAAATGGGTTCATTGTAACTCTGAAACACGTGTGTGCAGTAAGCGGCAATTTTGTGCTTTATTCTTATTTTACTTTTCAATCACAAAGATATTTTTTCAACCTTATTCTATGGACACTCACCGTACTAGCAACAGACGTCAACAGATCAAATGACCAGGTTAACCGGTTGCTCTATTTGAACATACCCAAAATTTGAAATTGCAGATGGTAAAACTAAAGATGGTTTTAGTTCATGTTGTATCAGAACGAGAGCCACGTGATCTAGCTTCATACATTTACTTATGTTCAAGCAGTTGGGAAACAAACACTTCTAGAAAAATATTTCAAGTGAATGATAGGGGTGTCAAAATGATAGGGGTGTCAAAAATGAAGTTAAAAAGAACGATATTTAGTACTTAATTTGCGACAAGGAACCAAATTTGTCTTTTCAAAAGAAAAAAAAATATATCAAGATAAAACAAGGTAAAAATTTTAAGTAAAGTTCTTATTCATTATTTTCAATACTTTTTACCTTTTATAGCTACCATATTTTGCTATGCGCAGGAATTTCAAGTAATGTTAGGAGAAAATTAGTAAAACTATTGAACAACAATTCCTATTCAAAACTATATTAAACCCTATTTTCTTACCTGTTATATACATCTACTTAAGTTAGACTAGTGCGTTCGAGAAAATTTTCTTGAATAAAAGGTATGTACGTTAAAAAATTCCAATACTTCAATATATTTTTTGTCTCGACGTGTGTTTGTTAGCACTGTGGTTACCAAACTCAGGAAACAAGTAACATCAACCATATTTTAAATTGCACAAAAGTTCACTTCCACAGAAGCAATTTTAAAACACCTAAATAGGGGAAAAGATAGAAAGTGTAAATTGGTGGATTGGAAAGGATCATGGAGTAAAGAAAACGTCAAATAAAGGAGAATTAAGCGAAGAAGAAACCGTTGCCCAATTTCGTAGTCCGTGGGAGAACTGAGAGTGATATCCGGATATGGCATTACAATACGTGTCCGGCATTTCTTGTTCCAATAACATATCCAGTCCTAACTTAACTGCTTTGTGGATAATATGTGGTATCATACATTGAACTGAAGCCAGACTTTTATGGTGTTATTGTTCAAGACAGTATTTCTTTTTTTTTATTTATTAGAATGGGTTTCTGTTGCTGTGACACAGCGAAATAATTTGTCTGTTCTTAGAATCCAGAAGTGAAATCCATCTATTTTTGTTTTGATTAACTTCTATATTTATTTGCGGAGCATGTGATGGAGCTTGTTGCTCTGTAGGGGAATTTTTGACATTATTATTGAGATTTTTTTTGCTAGTTAGATAAGGCCGGAGTTGCACCTAAATACCACTTTAACTATTTTGTTTTAACGTTTTTGAATTATTTGTTCATATATTAATAGTAGAAAATCCCCCGTCAAGGTATGACGGGTGAAAATTGCTTCAACATTTGAACGAGGCAATTACCTGTTTGGTGACAGTTTGATAGTTGAAATTTTAACCCTAACTCCAGTGGATTAACCATAAACTCCAGTGGGGATCTTTACTTGTTGACTCCTTTTTCGTTTCTTCATTCTCCTAAAATGGCAGTCATACCAGTAAAATAGTTAAAATATTATCAAATTATAAATACCTTCCTGAATTTTTGGTGCTTCAACAACAAAATAATGCCGTCACGCATGCCATGGCACGATTTCATTGTTGATGACGTCAGAGCGTTACTCGATCAGTGATTCTGGCTATATATGTATATATAAGGATAAGTGTATTTAATGTGATATATATTGTTTTGATGATACAATTTATAGCAGTCCAACTAAAATAATTTCTTGGAAATTTTTTAAATAATTAAATACGGTAAGAAGTAAATGAAAAAAAAAAAAAAAAGAAACTTAACTTTAGCAGCAGAAGAAGCACCAATCTATTTGATGAAAATAGGGATACTTTATGTGAGGCTAGGAAAACGATTGTGGTACTTTTTTTACTTACATGATTTGATTTTGCAAAACTTTTATTATTTATTTATGTTTTTAAAATAGGTGTAATATATTTTGCTGGTCAAGGATAGAACGTTGAACTTACAATCAGAGGGTTTCTGATTCGGACCTTGATCCGCCAAAGTGCCTCATACAGAATGCGCTCTTGCTACATACGTGGGTTCAAAAGTCTCGTGGTCGGTCGTTAGCAGATACCGTACGTACTCCCTCTTTGAGGACCTCACGCTGAGCGAATGGGGGGTATCGTCTCCCAAAAGGCATCTTTATCTTTATTACTAATAATAAAGCTGAAAGTCTGTCTGTCAGGATCTCTGTGACGCGCATAGCGCCTAGACCGTTCGGCCGATTATCATGAAATTTGGCATAAAGTTAGTCTGTAACATGGGGATGTGCACCTCGAAGCGATTTTTCGAAAATTCGATGTGGTTCTTTTTTTATTCCAATCTTAAGAACAAAACTATCATAAGATGGACGAGTAAATTACGAAATTATCATAACGTGGAACCGTAACATGGGTACAAGCCAATTGGCGAGAAAATTCACCATATATTATTTGTAAATATACAGGCGAACCAAAAGATCTTTTAATTTTTCTATAACGACCAAAGCCGTGCGGGTACCACTAGTATCAAATATAAAAACAGCAACATAAATGTGTTGCATTTGAGATGTAATTTTTGCGTTATAATGGTAACGTGCCATGGTCTTTTTCCTAATGAATCATTATGTTTGTGTCCAAACAAAACTTTGGAATTTAAAACCCAGAAAAAGAAAAACAATGTTAGGTATGTGTGTTTAGGCAAGATGATTAGCAAGGGCGTCCATATAGGGGGGCAAGGGGGGAGGGCTCGAGCCCCCCTTAGAAATTAGAACTTTCTTGCTTTTAGTACTTTTTCTTTGCAAAAATGTAAAAATATTTCTTCTCCAGTCATTAATGAATAAGTTATTAAAAAAGTCAAATTTTAAGGACTCGAATCTATCCTGAAATTGGTTTTCATTGGCAAAATATCATACTAAACCATGGTTAAAATATCTGAGCCCCCCCTTACAATTTTTAATATGGGCGCCCGTGAAGATTAGTGATATGAAAATTGGCACAAATTAATTTAGCCCTTTCAAACGATCTTTGCAACATTAAATTTTGCTCTTTAAAATTAAATGTTTTAGTTTCAAACAATTAATATTATTTGCTAATATGGATACGAAAACGCTTTTGAGCGATTCTCGAAAAAATGTCCCGTGCGTAACGC
The DNA here is from genome assembly GCF_026930045.1 of Uloborus diversus. Lineage (NCBI taxonomy): Eukaryota > Metazoa > Arthropoda > Arachnida > Araneae > Uloboridae > Uloborus > Uloborus diversus. Next base: position 240,042,944 of record NC_072731.1, on the reverse strand, counting down.
TAAGTTTTTAATTTTCCAGCTAACCAAACCCTTCAAAAAATAATACTGTTGGGGAATAATACATGCTTTAATATACTATCAAAGCACAACAGTTAATCCCATGTTTAATTAATAGTTACTTGAATAAAATAAAAAAACATGGCGTTACGCACGGGTCATTTTTTATAGAATGATCCTTTTGCACAATTTAAATTTTAACACATAACTGGTCCCAAAAGTTGGCAAAATATAAGTTTTTTTTTTGGTTTTTTTATTGTTAATAGTCAGAAACTGGATCAATTATTTCTCCCCTTAATTGCATTAAGGTAATCACGATTTGTATAAAATTTAGAGCTTGACACCAAAATTGTATCTCCAATTGTTGTTTCTTCTTAAAATATATGCTTACGATATCAAACGATAATGATATTATAATAGTAACGGAAATTACAAAACAGGCACTTTAGAAACATAGAAGCTCACTTCAGAAAGTTATTGGAATTTAACGACTGATATCAAACTTTTTTAGTTATTTAATTACTGCAAATTCATAGCTTGTGAGCATATTTTTGTATGGAATTAGAAGTTGAAATATTTTACCTTGAAATAGATATTGATACTAAGCAGTAATATGGTGATTACATAGAAAGATATATATATATAAATCTATACATGCATATAGAAATATTCTTTCGGAACTACAAACTTGTACTTCAAAATTGATATCAACGTTAGCATGTTTTCTTATGTGGTTCAACAGCTAAGCAAACTTTTTATCTATGTTTAAGTGCTTAAAAAAAAAGGATAATTTCCCAAGAAAAAGAGATTTTATTTAATTTGTATTTTGATTCCGTATACGACTCCTCTATACGGCATTTAGTTTTTACTTTATTTTCAAGTTGAACAAAGAATAAGTTTTGTGACGTGCCTGAAGATTTCATCCGAGACAATTTGATTTATTTCTAAAGTTAAAATAATCGCTTTGTAAATAGATATAGTCCAAAGAGGAATTGTTTTCACAGAAGTAGTAAATCTTCAAACGAAGCATCAATTTATTTTCTCTGAAGAAACTCTCCAAAAATTCCTCAAACACGATTATATCCCTTAAAAAAAGCATAAATACTTTGAGGCATTAAAGCCTAAGATGCTTTTTTTAATTAGAAGCTGACTGGAAGTTTTAGATGATATGTGATTTTTTTAAGCGAAATAGATTTTTTTTGAAGTTGAAGTTACACAGTTTTATGCTGATGAAGGAAAAACTTTCTGCACTTAAGGGAAGTAATGAAACGAGATGCGAACGGAGGTGATGTCATCAACTGATGTCAGTTTTGGTGACATCGTCACCAATTTTTCGTCAAATTTGGCCGAAAAGTGAGGTGCCAAATTTAGTTTTAAACTGGTAATACGTATTGTCAATATTTGCCAAAATTCCAATAAATTCGTACGTCAAATCATCTAGAATTTCGAAAAAACACTATCTTATAAACTTTTAATATTAACTAAGGTATCTTTTGTATTTAAATTTTATATTAGGAAGTGTAGGTCTTTAAAAAAATGGAGATTTTAATGTATGTTATCTCTATTTAAACCCAGGGGGTTTTGCGACCCCCCGACCAAAATACCGGAACATCGGCCTTGCAACCCAGAGCCCTTGGTCACGAAAACTGAGGCGGGACCAAAAGGCCTTGATCTCCATGGGCTGTTGCTCACTTTGAGTTCTGTCTTTAATTTTTTGTCTTTTTTTAAGTAACGAACTCTATTTACAAGGTAATATGCCAGTTCCCGAAGCAAAGTTTTATGTCTAAGTCAATAAAACAAATGGTTTCTTACTTTTAATAAATGTTATGACTGCTGATTGTATTTCTCCAAATATTTTCTTTCACTTATAAGTAAAATTTGTGTGAAATCTAAAATTTTCAGCCCAAAACTAATATTATGTTGAGTAACAATGCGTGCACATTTTTTCCCACAGGTTACATGTTTGAACACATCATAGCAAAAAAAAAAAAAAAATAGAAAACAATTGAGGCAAGAGAGAAGCAATGGGATGTTGGAGACAAAATAAAGAATTTGGAGATAACCAGTACAAATAGTAGGTGAACCTCTTCTCTGTCTTGGGGCAAGAGATAGTACTAGTATCCCTAGCAGGTGCTGCTGTACAGGATGACTTTTCTGACACAGAAAAACTTTTCAATGAAAGTCTACCTAGGACCTTATCTTTAACTGCGTTTTACTCAAAACTTGAAAATGTCCACTTACATCCTTTAACTTATTACTGCTTCAGTTATGAATTAAAGAAGTATAACACTTGTAGGGGAAGGTCGGATAGTATCGGACACTAAGCTATTTCAATCATAACACTTTTTGTTTTATTTGTAAAGAATTAGTTTTTACACTAAATTATGCTGTGCTAAGTTACCTAACATAAATTGTAAACTTTAGTTCAAAAAGCATGGAGTCGTATTTTTTAAACAAGTTTTTGTCAAACTCTATTTTTGGCCAATTTTAAATTTTGGATTGTTGTTTTGGACAAAACACTAAAATGTTGAAATAAAAAAAAATGGTTCAGAAATAACATTTTAATGTGCATAAAAATGAAACAAATTAAGTAGTTGGTTACTTAGGTTGGTTTACTTTAAGTCTAAAAATGAAAATAAGTAATATTTTTTTAATAAAAGTTGAAAATATAGCCTATGGTTGGTTTAGGCCCCCCTAACTGAAACAAATTCATTTTAATATTTGGAACACAAATCACATGTGTAGTAAAGACTGTCCGGTTGTAGCTGAGTACATTTTTCATGTGCCCAAACCTTACACGTTTGGCATTGGATCCAATCTTCTTCAAATGTCTCATTACAAATTATGCAGTGAGTCAGCTCTTCGTTTTCCTGCGACTCATCATCATACCTTAACTTTCTTTTAGTGTTTTCTTTGTTTTTCATTTTTGGTTGAACTATTTTTTGTTTCTTTGGTTTGGGTTTACCCCCTTTCTCTCTCTCTCTCTCTTTTTTTGCCGCTTCTCTTCTCTCAATCTTTTTTTCTCCTCTGCTAAATTTTAAAACTTTTTCCAACAAGTCCAACTTTTTCAATGGCTTCTTTTATATTTGTTTCTCTCATCCGATTTATGTAGTGATTTTTCCATTTCAACCTGTTGGACAGAGAAAAACACCGTCTGTATTTTATTTTGGTGCCAGTAACTTTGTCCGATACAACCCGAAATTGGTTTGTCCGATACAACCCGACTGTAAAGCTACAGTTGTTTAACCATCACTAGGTTATTACTTAAGCTAGACACTTTTATATCTCATAATACTTAGATTAATATATTATCGCAGTCTAAAGGTATAGCAATGAAACAATATAACTTACTCTATGTGTAAATATATGCCTCGGAAGTTAAGTTCGTGCACTGCAATTCTCTCAACAAACAAACAACTAGCTTTGCACACCAGAACGAACGGTTGATTTGAACTAATATGGCATCTGTGGCTTTCTTCCCCAATACGGCTCACTATGTTGACCCAGTACATGCTGCCCCTGGCGGAGGAATTAAGAACAGCCCTTGTTCAGTACTACCCGCTGTGCGATACTAAATGACCTTCCCCTATATGAGTACCGGAAACAGTTATTTGAGATTCAAAATAAGTTTTGTTCGTTTTTTAAACTTTCGTTGCTAACTATCTAATCCAGGGATTCCCAAACTTTTCTGATTCGCGAGTCTTTTTGAAGAATTAGAATTTTCTCGCGCCACCCTAGCCCATCTCGTATGTGTGCAGGTGTGTGTCCCTCGTATAACACGGTTAATTCGTTCCGTGTAGTATCGAAACCGTGTTATACGAGACGTTTTTTTTAAAAATAACATTTTTACTTATTTTTAACACTAATTATGTATGTGCACGAGAAAAATTAGGTTAAGATGTATCGTGTTACATCGAAACCGTGTTCCGTGTTATATCGAAACCGTGCTATACGAGACTTAGAAATAATGTTAATCAAGGGTTGCGTACCGTGATATATCGAAATCAAGTTTCATAAAAATAAAGTAAAAACTTATTAGACTTATCAACCCTTAAAAAGAATGTATTTAACAAAAATGAAATTCCATCTTTTTTAAACATAACATTTGAGTTACATCAAAACGATGAAGTATTAAATTCAAGTTTCGTACCGTGTAATATCGAAACCGTGTTATAATAATCGCAAATTTGGTACCGTGTAATTTCGAAACCGTGTCATAATAATCGCAAATTGGTACCGTGTAATATCGAAACCGTGTTATAATAATCGCAAATTTTGTACCGTGTAATATCGAAACCGTGTTATAATGATCGCAAATTTGGTACCGTGTAATATCGAAACCGTGCGTTAATAATTGCAAATTTGGTACTGTGTAATTTCGAAACCGTGTTATAATAATCGCAAATTTGGTACCGTGTAATTTCGAAACCGTGTCATAATAATCGCAAATTGGTACCGTGTAATATCGAAACCGTGTTATAATAATCGCAAATTTTGTACCGTGTAATATCGAAACCGTGTTATAATGATCGCAAATTTGATACCGTGTAATATCGAAACCGTGCGTTAATAATTGCAAATTTGGTACTGTGTAATATCGAAACCGTGTTATAATAATCGCAAATTTGGTACCGTGTAATATCGAAACCGTGTTGTAGAAGTGCCGTGTTATACGAGAGACGCCTGTATATGTATTGATACTGTGGACACTTCTCGGCACCCTTCATCTCTTTTTAGGGTGTTACGTAATCCAATTTTGGAACACGTGATCTAATCCAAATAATAATTAAAAAAATGCATTCTTCGAGCTTTGACTAAAATGATATTTTAACATACGATGCATGAACACGGAATATAATAACGAAATTTAAGTTATTTTTACAATGTACAAAAGCACGAAAAAAAACCCTATAGTTTACAAATGAAAAGGCTACTATTTCCTCTATCATGATGATATGTTTAACAGTAGTTACATCGAAAGACTTTTCTGAAACAGTTCGAATCAAAATGGGGGACTTAGAGAATACATGGAGGTTTATTGCCTTTACTGAAGGAAAAATATGGATAGGATACAAACAATGAGAGCAATGTAAGAACATTCTTTTTTGCATTTAAGAAAGCATGTAATTTCAAATCATGTAATACTTCCCCCTTCATAATGAAACGTTTGATGGCGGGGAAAACCAAAATGTTCTTCCAAAATAATTTGAAAACAAAACGAAAGAGTTAGATAAAAAGGAGTTTTCTCACTTTTTTTCCTGAAGGAGCAATTTGAATAAGGCTCCCGGTACGCAAGAAGTTTTTCTTGAATGACTACCTCTTTGTGCGTTGAAAAAGGATTGTAATTTTAATGCACGTATCTTTTTATTTTATGTTGTAAATTTCTACCAAAACAACGATGAATTTTAATAAATTAAAACAAGGTCTGTAGATTTTCCTGTTGTATGGAGTTTAACGGTAATATTTTAGAAACCGAAACGTACACGACTAACATGAAAGCACTGACTTTCTTTATTTGTTTATTTATCTGTTTTTTTTTACTTCCTTTTACAAAAAAGGAAGTATTGTATTCGCAAAAAATGTTTTACTTAAAAACCGACCTCAATTTCCATTTTACTCACCCCCGAATGAATGTTGAGTTTTTATTTATTTATTTATTATTTTTTTTTTGACTCGACCACACGTGAATAAGTGCCTAAGAACGTATAGACACGCGAAATATCCATTTTGACGATTCCCGAGTTAATTACAACGAGTTTTCTCGTGACGTCTGTATGTACGTATGTATGTCGCATAACTCAAGAACTGTATGTCCTAAAAAGTTGAAATTTATTACGTAGACTCCTAGTGGGGTCTGGTTGTGCACCTCCTCCTTTGGTTGCATTCGGGTGTTTCTAAAGGGGTCTTTTGCCCCTCTTGGGAGGGGGGGGATCATTGTTAATTTCGATGTAAACTCAAGTGGTGTTATCATTTGGCGGACACTTGGCGATATATTGCCAGCCTTTTGTTTGCCAAGTCTTGTCGAAACCTGGGCGACAAATTTCGCGATTTTTTTTAAAAATCTGATTTTAATTTGGCCACTGTTGGTGATATTTAGAGCGTTAACTAATGAATCACATTAAAATTGTCAGTAATGGGGAAATGACATTAAATTGGAGTAGAAAGAAGTCATGTAATGCACACATCAGTTCGTTTTGTATAACGATAAATAGAAAAAACATTTGTAGAAATAATGAAACATCAAACTTTGAGAGGTAATGTGCGCAGTATGAATTTGTATTATTTTTCTAACCTTGAAGCTCTAAAATATGTTTAACTGGTTGATCTGAAAAGGGCTCGCTCTTAAAAATAAAAATACGATTTGTGAAAAAAAAAAAAAAAAAAAAAAAAAAAAAAAAAAAAAAAAAGCTGGTTATTTTATAACTAAAATTGCAGAAGAAACATTTGTGTTCTTAATTAAAATGGGTAATATCTGTTTTCAAACATTAGGGATTAAAACGAGGTAACTGTCTGAAAATTATAAGATATTACACGAGAAAAGTATTTTACGGGCATTGAAAATTCCGAAATTTATTAAACTCACCTGTCACTTTTCATTTATATTTAATGAATCCATCTGATATTAAACGGAAATGTGCAATTTAGTAGATGCGCCGAACTGAACGAAAATAAAAAGGAGTATTAATTTCTTTTTAATGACAAACTTCAATGACAGATGAAGCAAAAAAAAAAAAAAAAAAGACAGCGATGAATTTAAAATCTAGTTTATGTTAAGAGAAAAATGCCGTTCTTATTTTCGATGAAGATATTTTCATACTAGTAATAATTCAGAAAATTTGATGCTGATTTAAGGTTAAAATAAAAAATTCAACTCGTAATCATTTCTTTTGGTTTTTTATTCAAACACACAAGTACTAATGATGTTTTTGTTTTAAAATCAAAATTATATAATTATGAAAAATAGCCTAGTTTGACGGAATCAGTAGTTACTATGCTGTTTGTTGTGCAGATGTTTACGAATCGGGCTGTTTTCCACGAAGATCATTTGAATCTTTATTTTTGTTTTGAGAAAAATAGTGAATAAAAAAATGCATTTTAAAACTCTTTTTTCTAAAATAATTGGTAATTTATTTCGTAATTTTAATAAAATGTTTATCCTGGATTTACTATTATTGTAAGGAAAAAAAAGATATATATTTTTTTCTTTATAAAGTAGTTGAAAAAAAAGGAAAAACTGTACAGATTGAAAACTTTAGAAAGGTAATACGTCAGAATATATTCGGAAAAATAAACAAATACTCTGTCCAGAACTGAATGAGCCTACTTTCCCGAAGAATAACATCGAATTTCTAGTATCTACTCAATGTTCTTTTAATTAGCTAAGGCTGCAAATGATGTCAAATATAACGTTTTTAACGTTTTAAGCTGATTTCCAGAAATAAAACATGCCTCGCTCATTTTTTATCCGTTAAAAAGGTTCTTTAATCGTTTAAAAAAATAAAGTAATAATAATAATATTAATAATAATAATAGAAATAATAACAATAATAATAATAAGAAGAATTTAAATTAAAAGGCTCATCAAACTAAATATATTTAATTAAAAAGAAAAATAATTAGTCAAGTTCATTTCTCCGAGTAGAAACAAACAACTCGGATTTTAATATTTCTGCGTTTAGTAGACTGGTTTAGTTTTGGACGAAACTTCTTGTCTTTCATTTTATTGGAGCTGCGGTAGAAGCACTACCTTTTGCTGACTTAGTGCGATCACCCAATTTAAAATCCATTCTTTCATGTGTCACCACTATCGGCGGATGATGTTATCACCGTAATTTTGGCCCCCAGCTTCTACACCAGATGAAGGCATGGGGGATTTTTTTTGTTAGAAAGTGAGCTGGGAATTTAATTTTTCCAAGAGCACTTCAAACCAAACGCGTGCTCGAGGAATCTTTTACACGGCGAATAATCATGGGACCAGGACGTTGTCGATTTTCAGTATCTTGAAAATCCACCAACTGGAGATAGGTTCGATCTTGCGCCTTTGGGCGTAGGAGCTCAGCGTCTAACTACTACACCACCCTGTCGTATTGATTTTCTCCCATTCAAAGGACCAAGCAAATCTTTTAAATAATACCTTTTACTTATTGAATTTCTACAATAATTTGCATTGCTGTATGCATCGCTAGCAGCTGGAGAAGCCAATCGTACGCTTATTTTTACGTTACGTCCATTTTTGGAGTCAATTATAGATTGTTACTATCAATTTACAAGGCATTGGTGAGCTAAATAGTTTAACTACCAGTGCCAAGGTAACCTGAGCTTTTACAAAAGGCATACCACCACAAGTTGTGTTATGATTTTTCCAGACTTATGCAATTACCAGTAATCAAACCGCAGTCTGTAGGTGCGATAAATAGGCTGTGTGGTACCTGCTTGTAATTGAGCCTAGGTTCCGGCTGGAGGGATTGATTGCTTGTACTTTTATGGAGTTATATTTTAAGCAAGGAATTTACAGGATCTTTAGGCATTGGATAAACATAAAAATATTATAGCGCAATAACACAAATGAATTTCATGTTTGCTTCAGAAAAACCTCCATTCGAACTTCTCATTGCTGTAAATATTAATGTCTAATGGCAACCTTTTTTTTTTTTGAATAATGTGTAAACATTCATCGCACCAATGGCGTAGCTCGCCAAAGTACATCACTTCTGACGTCATAAAGACCATGTCTTACTTCCAAAATCGGACTTAAAAAGAAATTAAATAAAACATAACTATTGGGGAAAATATTTTTTTTCCTGGCTCCATGTTATTTTTTTGCTTATTCTATCAATTTCATTGACTAAAGGTAGTACTTTTGACTGAAGCAAACAGCCCCATTCGAACGACATGAATTCCCTATTAGTCCCGATTAATGAGGTACTACTGTAGTTTTTTATGTACAGAATATTAATTGCAGAGCATTTGGAATATACATTCGAAAAGAAAATTAGAAATTTAACTTCTTTAAAAAAATTTTTAAAAAAGAATAAGTTTCACGCATAACTCTCCGACAAATCAATTTTTAGAAAATATAAGACGTTTCTAAAATAAACATTTCAAACTTACTTCAACAAGGAAAAAAAAATCAGCATTTTTCTCTATATATTAACTCAGGATTTTGCATTTATGCCTTTTTTCCCGCGTCATCTGTCAATGCCATATGGCAGTAGAAAAGAAATTATTTCTCATTCTTATTTTCCTTCAGTTACGAAACTTTGCTAGATTGCACATTGCCGTTTGACATCTTACAACGACATTAAAATTTAAATTAAAAAGTGGCAGGTGATTTAAATTGTTTGCAGTCTTTTTAATGCCTTGTCGAGTACAGTTATTGCATATTTCCGTTCCATTTGAGGAACATTTTGCGCATTTTATTCCAAACAGATGGAGAATATGATTGTTTATTTATATACTGATGCCATTCTCCAAGTCAAAAATCAGAAATTCAACTTTGTCTCATGAAGTCATTTTAAAGTTTTATAATACAGTCACTGAAAAAATGTGTAGACCATTTTATGGATAAATGTTGCTGAAACGTTTTTTTTCTCATGAAATTGTGCCGTTCACATGTAAAAGTTAATAGATTTTGCAAGTCTTCCAAGTGTTATAAAAATTTATTTATTTAAAATTAATTTTAACGTTTCGTACTACATCAATATTTAATGATACACATTAAATTTTTGACATTACATCTTTACCAAAAATACGCTTATATTTCATTTTTAAGTAAGAAAACACTCAGACCGATGGCAGATAGTTTGAACTTTGTGTAATTTACAGGTTTTTTGATTAATTCAGTGATTGCATAAAATATTACTTCAAAGTTTGTACTTTGTCAAATATTGTAGATAAAAAAGATGAATTTCTGCTATAAGGTCAAAGAAATAATATTTGAAAATCATGCAGTGAAAATTTTGTTAGCATTGAAGTTTTTTGTTGCATATTTATTTTATTTTATTGGGAGGAAGTTTTTTGAATTCGTTTAAATAAATATATGCATTTTTGTCTGTATGTAGCGTTATTTTTGTTGCATTAACAGTTGCAAGCCGCGAAAATCAAAAATATCCTTAGATTTCGTAAAAATATTTCGTTCAATAATTGATTCACAAGTTCTTTCTACAAAGTTCTACTTTCTATTTTCGTTCTACATTCGACTTTTTAGGTTCTACTTTCGTTCTCAAAGAAAATACAATTTAAAACGTCCGTGCAAATACTGTCAAGAGGGTATTAATTAATTCTGAAAATGTTTCAAAGAAATCAAAAGTGAGAATTCACATTACCATTGAAATGAATAAATTGAATAAATAGTAATAATTTCTTACTGAAATAAAACGTCTTTCAAATCTTTTAATTAAAAAAAAAGTCCCCGGAAATAGTTATTAGCTGTTTTAGAGAAGGCTTTTTAAATAATAAATAATGTTTTTGCTAAAACAAAGTTAAATAAATTATCTTATTAAATATTTATGAACTATAGGATTTTTGTATGTCCCATTACAGCTGCACTACTTGAACTTTGATTATTCATTTAAATTTACTCGTATAGTTCTTTTTTGTGTGCATAGAATATTTTGCTCTGGTACTGTACCACTTTCTTTTAAAGTTGTGAGTTTGATTTGATTTTGTTGTAATGTTTCACAAGCTAGATAGTATAGGAAGTTTGACCCCTTCATTGAATCATTAAGGTACCTAGCCGGAAGTTAATGGCAAGCTTGGCTGGAGATTTGTAGATTTACGAGTAATAGGCATTATTATATGAAACTGGTTTTAATAAATATTTTTTCCTGTTGAATTATGTTTCTGTTCCAGTTTGAAAAAACAGCATTATAAAAATCACCATTTAAAAATGACAGTGTAAGTAAATAAGTCGAAAAGAATAGAGTAACAATTTCAAGCTGTAAATATAATTACATAAAAAACGAGCTGATGTGTGCATCACTTGACTTCCTTTTACTCCAATTTAATGTCATTTCCCCATTTTTGGAATTTTTAACGTGATTCAATAGTTTACTCTGTAAATATCACCAACAATGGCCAAATTGAAACCAGATTTGAAAAAAAAAAAAAAAAAAAAAAAAAAACTGGCGACCAAAACAATGGCGATATATCGCCTCGGGTTCGCCAAATGATAACACCACTTGAGTTTACATCGAAATTAACAATGATTTTCCCCCAGAAAGGGGCAAAAGACCCCTTTAGAAACACCCGAATGCAACCAAAAGGGAGACTAGACCCAACTAGGAGTCTACGTACCAAATTTCAACTTTCTAGAAGTTACCGTTCTTGAGTTATGCGACATACATACGCACATACGCATATCCTCTCATATGCACATACGTACACACATACTTCACGAGAAAACTCGTTGTAATTAACTCTGGAATCGTCAAAATGGATATTTTGCGTGTTTAAGCGTTCTTAGGCACTTATCCACGTGTGTTCGAGTCGAAAAAAAAAAAAAAAAAAAAAAACTCAACATTCATCCGGGGGCGAGTAAAATGGAAATTTAAGTCGATTTTTGAGCGAAATTTTTTTCGCGAATACAATACTTCATTCTTTGTAAAAGGAAGTAAAAATGTAGTAGCATGTCTAACTCCAATGTTTTCCTAGGGTAACTAAAGGTTAAGAAAAAGTTTGGACATTTCTTCAGATTTTATCCCAGGCATTTTGATTTATTTCCAAAGTTAAACTAATCACTTTGGAAATAGAGACGTCCGAAGAGGAATTGCTCACTCTGACATAGTAAATCTTTCAGCCAAACTGCAATTCATTTTGTCTGAGGAAAAGCTTGAGAGATTCTCAACATGACAAAACAGGTTGAATGAAACGTAAATACGTTTTAAATTTGGATGAAGTTCTGTAAATGTTTCCTAAGTTAGTAGTTCTAAACCTGAAAAGCACGCTCGTCTTGATGGACATGATAACTCAAAAGGAGGGTGGGTGTGGAGAGGGGTCTAGCATTTCAAAAAAAAAAAAAAATGTCGAAAGATTGATTAGTTAACTGAAAGAAAAGAAACCAAAATATGTTCTGAAATTATAAGACATAAATCATACATTAATTCATATTTCTGTTTTTAAATATTAACTGAAATTTAATTGATTTTTAGCATGTGTAATATTTTTTATTTTATATTTATTATTTTTTCCGATTCTTTAAAAAATAATATGTTTAGTGTAATGAGTAAAAATTCTGAGTTTCATAAATATAATTTTAGTTATTTACATATACACAGAAAAAAATATTCTAAGAAAAGTTCCCAATTTTTGTGCAATGGTAAAGTATCATTAAAAAACTTATCAATGTAACTCTTTAATGTCAAACATATGGAGTAATAATCTGTTTTATAAAGAAGCATATGGGTGTACATTTAATAATTTAGCTAAAGAATAGTGTAAAAAGTTACTGATATACTAATTTAAATATTAGGTACTGTTTGATGAAATTGCAGAATTCTGTTATTTAGTTGAAAAATAGACTTAGTTGTACAGCAGATTTTGTTTACGATCGTTGGGTAGCTTTAGCGTCAACACCACTCGAAGATCGAGAAAGCATTATCATCACTATGTTATGAGAAGGGGAGGATGAGTGGCGAAAATTATGATTGAAACTAGGTCTGCAATATTAAAAGGCGGAAAAATTTTATATCTTCATTTTGTGTGATTATTCTAAACACTAAAAATGAAAAACGTGTGATGAGAAAAAGATAAACTCAGAATAAATCAAATTTGACCCTGTAACATACATGCAACCTACATAAATCCTAGGAGGGAGGGGGGAAGAGATACGAAACATATACCTAAATAACAAATACATTGAAGGGTTTGTAACCTATGCAGCGTCAGTTTCAATTGTACAGTAATTGTTCCACTAAGAAATTATTTTTTTCCGAATATATAACTGCTCACTGTCAAATTCAAAAGCCTCGTAGCCTATTCTGATCACTGAAAAAACTATTATCACTGCATAATACAAACAACTTTTTATTATGTAACGGTTATTCAATATATATTTTGCTTTTAAGCTTCATACATTGTTTGATAATGTATTTTAAAATGATTTTGAACTTCAGCTTTTAATTAAATAAAAATATTTTGTGTCCTTTTATTTCTTGTAAGTATTATATGACACTAAATTATTGAGTTAAATAAAAATGAAATTAATTAATTAATTTAGTAACAAAAAATTTAAAAAACAAAAATAATAGTCATAAATAAATAAATACTTAATAATATTCATAAAAAATAACAATAAATTTACGAACTAACTATAGGAAAATAATAGTTATAAATATTTACACATCTTTACATATCCTGCACTAATAATAATATTACGGAGACCGGCTTCACTTGTGCTCCTAGATGTTGTGTTCACAAGTGCCCCATCGTCTACTTTAGAGCTAACTCGCTAAAATAAAGAATTTTCAATTTAATATAAAAACTTAAACATTGTCATAAATTTACTCGAATGTTCATACAATGGTTCGTAATACTCAGGTTTAGCATACAGTTAGTTTTGAAAATGTTTTTACCAAGAAAACTGACAAAATTTTTCAACACCTGCTACAACAAAGAAGTTGCCACCACAGACACATAAAACGGCTCATTGCTCTAAATGTTTGTCCAAGAGCTACTGTCCTTATTTGAGAAATTTTCAAGATTTTTTTGCTTAAAGCGATCTTAGTAAAACACACCACGTTCACATGTGCCCCGTGTTCACACGAGCTCCCTTTTCCCCTTCATATTTTTTGTATCAAAAATTTTCATTTGTGTTTTAAAAAAATAAAAAAAACTTTAATTTCTTTTTAAATGTTTTGAGATTCTTCTTATTTATTTATTTGTATTTATTTATTTATTTATTTTTAATGTGAATTTATTTGCATGCAGTGCACTTTTTATCAACTGTCCTGTCATGAATACAATGACTTTTTAAGGTGTCCCCCCTTTTTTTAAACCAAATAATAGTTTTCAACGAGGTACAACTGGTACTGTCCTTATTTGAGAATCTTTCCAGATTTTTTGCTTAAAGCGATTTTAGTAAAACACACCACGTTCAGATGTGCCGCGGCGTGTTTACATGAGCGACCTTCTCCCCTGTGTCTAAATGCATCCCAGCTGCTAAGAACAAACATGTCTTAAAATATGGAATTAATAAAACAAAATGTTTGGAAAGGATAATAGGCAAACTGAGTAAACTTCATATCCGAGCCAAACATACGGGCATTAGAAAAAATGCCTTATTTTATCCAATTAATCCGACCAAGTAACTATGTTCAAATGTAAGCAATTACTTGATACTGAGAATAAAACTGGTAAGAAAAAAATACAATAAATATTTGACGTGAGATAAAAAGAAGTTCTTCATACTGAAGACATTAACTTCATGTACTAGAATGTTGATGAAGGAAAAACACTTTCGTCTTATTCCGATTAAAATGTGTGTAACTAAACAATATACCGTGAGAAAAATATGTTTTGAGAGAAATTTTGATTTGAAATATATAGATTGAGATAAATAATAAAAATGTAGTTGACTCAAAAATTTGTGTGAATATAATACCAGAAAATAGTTTTTGAAAATATAATTTTAGACTGGAGATAAATAAAAAAAACGTGACTGACTCAAAGAGTTGTGCGAATATAATACCAGAAAAAAATGGATAAAAAAAAAAGAGACAAACAACGAAAGTTACGGTGAGGTTATTGTTTTTGGACTTAAAGATTTTAAATAAAACAAAGCTGATTTTTCCAGAAGTTTATTTCCAAAAAATAACGCAGAAAATTTATTGACATTATCTTTTAAGTATTTTTTAAATTACTGCTTCAAATTTTGTATGTCCTAAAAAGTTAATCGATGATATTGTTTCTTGATTTTTTTGTTGAAATATAAAAGCTACATTCTTTGAGTTTCTAATTTTTTTCATAAAACTTTAACTTTTATCAAAAAAATTAGTAAGAATCATGGTCATTTTTACTTTCTTGTACAAAAAAGGAAGTCTTTTATTCGTGAAAAAATTTTCACTCGAAAATCGGCCTTAATTTCCATTTTGCTCACCCCCCCCCCCCCAAATGAATGTTGAGTTTTTTTTCGACCAGACCGCACGTAGATATATGTCTAGGAACGTACAGACACCCGAAATACCCATTTTGACGATCCTCGAGTTAATTACAACAAGTTTTCTCGTGACGTCCGTATGTATGTATGTGCGTATGTGTGTACGTACGTATGTATCTCGCATAACTCGAAAACGGTATGTGTGGGGTCTAGTTGTGCATCTTCCCTTTTGGTTGCATTCGGATGTTTCTAAGGGGGTCTTTTACACCTTTTTGGGGGGAAATCGTTGTTAATTTCAATGCTAATTCAAGTGGTGTTATTATTTGTCAGACACTTAGCGACATATCGCCAAGCTTTTGTCCGCCAAGTTTTGTCACCAACTTGGCGAAAAATTTGGCTTTTTTTTTTACATTTTTAAATCTAGTTTTAATTCGGCCAATGTTGGTGATATTTACAGAGTTAAACCACCGAATCACATTGAAATTGCTAATAATGGGGAAATAAATCTGTCTGAAACTTTTTTTTTTTGCTTCGGTTCGCAAGAAACTAGGGGTGGAAATATTTAGTGTTTCCTTGCTTACTCCAAGGCGCTATTATCATTGAATTGGCGTAAAAGGAAGTCGTGTGATGCACACATCAGCACGTTTGTTATAAGTATGAAGCTAAGGTTATTGTGATGTTGATTAAATTCATGGATAGAGGTTATATTAAAAATAATTCCATTGCCATACAACTGTATATGCGTGGACATTTTCATGGTGGTCCTTTTGATAGCATTGTGGATCGAAACTAGCAATAATATTTAAAATTTGGGAGCCTTATCGAACGCTGCTTCTTTTAAAAAAGCGTGTTGTATCTTTATGGAAATCGGTCATCTATTTTGGGATCTTCCAGTCTCTATAGTCCAATGCCCTAACTAAATTAAATAATTTAAACTACCCTACAAGCTCTCACAGCCCTATATAAGTAATAATGCAAATTAAGGTAGCAATTTTGCTTACTAAATATTATTGTAAAAAATAGATTTGAAAGGTAAGAACCAATATAATAAGCTTCCTGGGATTCAGAAAGTACAGACATAAGATTACATAATTTTGCACATTTAAATTTCAATTGACTTTCTTAATGAAATTTTTTTTTCTGGATAAAGTTTTAGAACACTAAGACAAGATTTATTGCATTCAGAATTGTTTAGCTCCATAATAGCTCGTTACATGAAGCATAATTTTGTCAAAAAAGTCAAACAGAATATGATATGCAAACATAGAATGTTATTTAAACATAGGTTATCAGTAATTTGTTGTGTTTACTATTGTAGTGTAAATTTAGTGCTATATTCTATTCAAAGACGTGTTCCATAGGAACTCCACTTGTTAATAAAGTCGTTATTATGGCAGCCATCATACATTTAAAGTTGGCTATAGTAGCGCCAATGTTTCTTTTAAATATATACTTTCTTAAAGATATAGTAATTTACTGTAAAATGAACTGGGAACTTGGTTGGCAGTTCTTTTTACATTGAATTTTCAATCTTTTCTTTTTAAGTACGGTTTAAAACATGCAAACCGTTATTTTATGTAAAATAAAAATTTATTTTAGTAGCTAAATAAAAGTTACCTTACAGGTCCCCTAAATAAATTTAAAACACTAATATTTTGCATTGTCTCTTTTTTTTAAAATAATTTATGTTTTCCTTTTCTACATTGTAACGCATCTGTCATTTCATTTTATTTATTTATTTACTTTTTTTTTGCCATTTGCATTTCAAAACGCATCGCATTACTGAAACGTCAAGTTGCTTCGATTATTTTACTATAAGTTCAAAACAGTGTTCCAAAAAGTCAAGAAAAAATAAAACGTTTCTGAAATAATTTCTCTTCGTGTCACGTGGCAGTGACAGGAACCTAAAGGTAGAAGAAATATCAGCAAGCGCAGAAGATCTGACACATTTATTCCTGCTGAGGTACATTTGGAATATTTATTTTAGAATGAAAAAGAACAATTTTGAGTCTTAATTTTCCAGAATTCTGAATTTTTACCATTTCATTACTTTCTGAGATACGTTGACAGGACAAGATATTGAATCTTCTCAACTGCAATTACTTGGTTGTAATTTAGGGATGTACTTGTATACACAGGAAAACATATGTCATTTTCTCATATAAACTCAAAAAAAGAACATATTAGATATATGAACAAGCTTAAAAATGAAAAGAAAAATTATGAAAAATATTTCCTGACAGGTGAAGCAACTTTTGTTTTCACATAATTTCCTTATTTTATTGAAATTAATTCAATTTATATTTGACGCATTAAAAAATTCTAGGAAATAACTCCAATAAGAAAATTTCGAAATCCAGGAAATTTACCACGTACTTTTGTTTACAGAACAAAAGGAGCATAGGAGATCTACTAGTGAATAATTAGCTCGTAATTTTTTTTAAAAATAAAATTTGAAAAGTGCTTTTGTAAAATGATTTGGCAGCAGTCACTGTTTTTTATTTATTTTCAAGACGAGAACGGTCAAAGAATCCTGGGTTTGTTCAATGATTGGGGCGACGATTCAATGATTGGGGGATCTCATTCACTATCCAAGTTGAAATTCAAGTTGTGCACATTTTTTCATTTCATCACCCAAAACAATTTGAGGCAGAATTGTAAAAGTTGGCCCATTTAAAATATATATATATATATATATATATATATATATATATCAATTAATGAATGTTTTTACTCTTATGTGCAATAAATTTTTGAAAATGTAATCGAAATTGTTTTAATGCATGTGTAAAAAAAAACAAATATTTCTTCTTATTTATGCAGAATTTTTTTTATGTATGACAAATTTCCATCAGAGCCATCAGAAAATATACTTCACATAAAATGTTTTTTGACCGTGACTA
This sequence comes from Uloborus diversus, assembly GCF_026930045.1. NCBI lineage: Eukaryota > Metazoa > Arthropoda > Arachnida > Araneae > Uloboridae > Uloborus > Uloborus diversus. The sequence goes on along the minus strand of NC_072731.1, from coordinate 240,024,950 downwards.
CCTGTTTTTAGTAAGTGTAGATATTTTACTTTAAAAAACTCGCAAAACGTCGCAACATTTACTTGACAGTAAGAATAAAAATTGAATAAATTTCTGGTACATTAGAGGAAAAGGATTTATTGCGGACACATATGTGAGAACAAAACTAAATAAAAGCCTTTAGAAAAAATTCTTTCGAAGTATCAGCGTTACCCACAGACAATTTCGGTCACATTAAACCAACTTTTCTTTCACTAATCTTACTTTCATTTATTTCGAAGTTTCCTTATTTAAAAACAGGGCAAAATTATTCTTAAAAATCAGTTTCAGAATATATTAATCACTGTGTATATGAGCTATAGTTCCTCCCTGGAATTGTTGACATTCCTTTTCCAACATAAAAATAATTTTAAAAATTAACATTTCTTCTGATAGTTCATTGAAAATGTTGAGTATCCAATGTATTACATTTAAGTTAACAACAGAAAAGAAAAAAAATAATTTTCCCCTTGATATTGCCGACAAAATTACAGTTTTAGAATTATTATTTCATTTTACGTTTGTTACAAGAGGTGCAATTGTTTTATGACTAGATTAGTTTTTAGAGACGCATTTGTCCACTGTTGTTTTCCCTTAATGTTACACGAAAAGTTCAAAATATTTTTATAATCTGCATAATATACATCTGTGCGAACGAGTGATATTTTTAAAGGAAATATTATGACGTTAGTTTGCACGAAATTGCACACACGTGTTTCGGGGTTACAAAGAACCCTTTTTTTCAATCCAAAAGAAAATAAGTTTAATATGAAAAGACTCCCGACAGAAGAGGACACTTCTTTTGCATTAAAAAAAGGGATCCTTTTAACCCCAAAACATGTGTAGGCTGTTCGCTGTTATTTCGTGTGAATTATTGTTGTGAAACTACCTTTTTTTTGTGCACAAAAATATCTTTTTTTTCCTCACTGATACTTAATTATTAATGAACAAATTCGGAATCAATAAAAAACATGAACAATTCGTTTAAGTTATTAAAATTGACAAGGAAAATAAGTCAGACTTAAACCGCACTATTTTAGTGAGAATAATTCTAATACATTACTTAAAACCTAGCGATTACCAAACCAAAAACTTCCATGAAATTTGAAATTCTTTCTAAAATCCATTACTTCACATTTCAATTCACTGCAAAAATGCAGTTTTAAATGAGTTTCGAGTTTAAAGTAAAATAACAAATATCTTCTCATATCCGCCATTGATTACTTTATTTAGGAACAGATGTTGGGGAAAGTAATTAGTTACCGTATGTAGCATTGAAAATGCAACTTACAATCTATTTTAAGAATATATTACAATTGGAGTTTCAACCTTAGTAATGTTTTTCGTTAGATGACTTGCTTTGTTTTCCCAATAACTATGTTTTCTTTTAACAGACTACAGGAAAATATTGGGATGTTTCCTTATCGTTGAAAAAATCAATTACCTAATACGCATGTTATATTAGAAGAAGATGTAAGTAAAAAATCATACTGCAATGCATGAGGAATATTTCAGTATTAGTCTAGTTAGCATATTGCATTACATTTATTGCAAATCAACTGGCGCACAGTGGGGCAAAAATGCCAAAAATTGCTTTAAAACTTTTTTTCCTATATTCAACCAACTGAGGATTGATAAATTTGCACAGGCCTACTTCTTAAGCAATCAGAACTGGAATTTTAGAGCCCTTCGTCCAGTAGAAAGCTAAAGGGAGCCTTAGACGGTGAAGAAGCATGAATGCGGGAATTGAAAAAAAAAAAAAAAAAATGAGCAGTCTATATTTTTCCTTTCTTTACAAAAAAGGAAGTATTGTATTCGCAAAAACATTTTCACTCAAAAATCGACTTCAATTTCCATTCTACTCACCTTTGAATGAATGTTGAGTTTTTTTTTCGACTCGACCACACGTGGATAAGTGCCTAAGAACGTATAGACACGCAAAATATCCGTTTTGACGATTCCCGAGTTAATTACAACGAGTTTTCTCGTGACGTCATAACTCAAGAACGGTATGTTCTAGAAAGTTGAAATTTGGTACATAGACTCCTAGTGGAGTCTAATTGTGCACCTCTCTTTTTGGTTGCGTTCGGGTATTTCTAAAGGATGTCTTTTGCCCCTTTTCGGAGGGAAATCATTGTTAATTTTGATTTAAACTCAAGTGGTGTTATAATTTGGCGGACACTTGGCGATAGATCGCCAGTATTTTGGTCTCCATGTTTTGTTGCCAACTTAGTGACAAATTTGACGATTTTTTTTTTTTTAAATCTGCTTTCAATTTTGCCACTTTTGGTAATATTTAGAGAGTAAACTATTGAATCACATTAAAAATGCCAATAATGGGGAAATGACATTAAATTGGAGTAAAAGAAAGTCATGCGATGCGCACATCAGCTCGTTTTTAGCCTACTTTCCCAGTAAAAGTCAGAAAAAGAAGAAAAAAACATGAAAGAAGGCTTAATGCATCTTAAAAATATCGTGAAAAACAAAAAAAAGTCAAAAATAAATAAAATAATTAAATAAATATTGAAAAATTAAAAATTGGAAAGTAGGGTATTGAGATGGGGAAAAATGTCTGTCGGTCTGTCTGTCTGTCGGTCTGTCTGTCTGTCTGTCTGTCGGTCTGTCTGTCTGTCCCCCCCTAATAACTTTTGAATGAATAGTCCGATTCGAACAAACTTTTTTTTGTTCGAAAGATCTAGGCGAGGACACCTCATTCCCATATTTCACTTTTTGATTTGAACTATTTTTTGTTCAATTTTGAACAGTTCAAAAAAACTTAACATTAGCGCCCACGGGGAAATTCAAAGCAATTGCGAACTGTGAGGCGAATTTGCTTCAAACAAGCTTTGTAGGAAAAAGTTTTTGATGAAAAACTTGTATATAAAATATCTTTTTGATTTGAACAATTTTCCGTTTAATTTTGAACAGTTCAAATCCCTTAACAATAGTGCCTACGGGGAAACTGAAAGTCAATGTAGATTCCGTACTTGAAGGCGGATTTACTTCAAACAAATTTTGTTGGAAATAACTCTTGACGTCAAACTCCAGACTTCGACTCCGAGAATTTAGGGGCACTTGACTCCGACTCCGACTCCTGTGCCCGACAATTAATCGGACTCCGACTCCCCGACTTCGACTCTGACTTCGTAGTTTTGGCAAAAATTTATACACGGTGGACAAATGACTGACTCCGATTCCTAAATATTCGACTCCGATTCCTTTATCTCAAAATGAGATTGACTCCGACTCCGCAGCTATGGTTTTAACTGTGAAATAATTATTGTTGATATGACTTGTTTTATTTTTACGCTAAAGTTTCAATTTAGGTACTCAGTTTTTGGCGAATAAACTCGAAGTCATTTATGTTTCTACATAAAGATATGCGCAGACGATTTTTTTTTGACAAAGAAAATTATTTCTTTAAGTTGTCATTTTATTGTTTTTTTTTTTTTTTGGTAAGTGCATTAATTCATTTAAAAAAATGTTTTTTGGCAACAGGGGAAAAGAAACGATTTTTTTTTGATATGATGTATTTATTTTAATGAGCTGATTAATTTTAATTATTATTTTCTCGTTTTGAAAGCTGTTAAAGATTTTTTTTTAATGAAAAAAAAGTGTATTAGCTGCTTTGTTTAAAAGTTGCTGCTTTTTTTTTTTACGCATAAAATTTTTTTTAGATGAGTGGGGATTATTTTATTCCTAGAAATCAGCTTAAAGTATTTTTAAAATATGTTTGAAAAAATTTGCGATTTTAGCTATTTTTGAGAATATTGATCAGGTACTAGAAAGTAGTATGGGTATACGGGAAAGTAGGCTCATTTAGTTCTAGACAGAACTTCTTGTTTGTCTTATTAGAGGCGGGTACATTTAATTCCTCTCGTGTTTAACGATAGTAATAGGACGAAAAAAATTAATAATCGAATATTCAAACCAAAAATTGGTTTTAATCAGCACCGAAAACTAGGGAATTCAATGTTTTTTTTTCAAAACACTACAGAAAATGTACTTTTATGTACTTTTTGAAATTAATATTTATTACTCATCAATGGACTATATGAAGACCCTGTCTGGGCATTAGCTACGTAAACCTGCAAACTTTTTACACTGAGCCCAAACAAATCGAAAAAACTCGCTAATTATATGCCCCTCTAAACAAACAAAAGAAAGAGGTTTAAAAAACAATTTTAAGCGCTTTTCGGCGTTTTTGTCCCATTGTGTGGCGTGTTGATTACATGCTTTTTAGAACAAATTTTTATCGACGTCGTTTTTTGGAACAAATATTGTAGTACAAATAACTGCGAATCATAGTTAAATGTCCGACAGCCCACGTATATTTTCAGGGTTTGGGGTCAAAATGTCGCCACCGAAATGTCGCGGGACAAAATGTCGCGGCCAAAATGTCGCCGGTCCAAAATGTCGCCGGGCCGAAATGTCGCTTGTCCAAAATGTCGCCAGGCCAAAATGTCGCCGGTCCAAAATGTCGCTTGTCCAAAATGTCGCCAGGCCAAAATGTCGCCGATCCAAAATGTCGCCGGGCCGAAATGTCGCCGGTCCAAAATGTCGCCGGGCCAAAATGTCGCATGTCCAAAATGTCGCCGGGCCAAAATGTCGCCGATCCAAAATGTCGCCGGGCCAAAATGTCGCCGGGCCGAAATGTCGCCGGTCCAAAATGTCGCCGGGCCAAAATGTCGCTGGGCCAAAATGTCGCCTGTCCAAAATGTCGCCTGTCCAAAATGTCGCCTGTCCAAAATGTCGCCGGGCCAAAATGTCGCTGGGCCAAAATGTCGCCTGTCCAAAATGTCGCCTGTCCAAAATGTCGCCGGGCCAAAATGTCGCCGGGCCAAAATGTCGTAGAACCAAAATTCGCTCATTCAGTTGGTAAGAAAAATGCAAATGTACAAAAATGCTGTTTAACACCAAATTTGCAGAATAAATGATTACTGCCTTTAATGAATGTCTTCGTTAAAAATGGGACTGAACTAACTGAGTTTCTTGATGAATTCTAAAAAGATTATTCCGTTTTGATTCGCAACTCTCGGCTGTTTTTCAGCAAACAAATAGAATACAAGCGTTACGTTATCTTATTTCTTGTGACTCGCTATCTACCAACTATAAAACGTTCTGACGGCGTTCAATTCTGACGTTCGATAAATTTTTTAAAACTTTTCTTCAAGAATAGTGTGCATTTGTATGTGACCGATTTTTTGGGGCCATTCTACGTCAAAAACTGTGGTAAGAATTCGAACGATACCCGCAAGTACCCATATATGATTTAGGGCTGCGTGGTTTTTTTGCGTCAATTCGTTCAAGATAGTGGAGTAACTGAACGTTTTCATCGATATGCGTGACTGCCATTGCTCAAAAAATGATGAACGGAATCAAATAAAATGTTAGGAAGCAGCAGGGGGACAGATTTTGGGGTCAATAACACCAGAGGGTGGAGCAATCGAATGTTTTTTTTTTCCTTTCTTTTTTTTATATCTGTGACTGATATATCTCAAAAAGTAATACAGTAGACCCTCGTTTTCAGCAGGTTTATTTTACGCGGTTTCGATTATACGCGGTTGAAGATTTGACACCTTTATTTTATTTACGCAGATGAGTTTCGGTTTTACGCTGATGCGGCAATGCAAACAGGTAACATTTTCCTCTCTTTCAAAACCCAAGCTCCTATAGATTGCAGATTACTTGTAACTAACTGCATTTTGGCGTGCTAATAATCGAACTTGGGTCCTTGGAGACATTTTATGCGATTGGTTCCAGAGCTTTTTCCATTATAGAAGTAAAGTGATTAAACTCACACAGTTCAGAACTCACTGGAAGAAGAGCTTTTAGGAGTGACAAAGGAGGTCAAAACCAACGAGGATACCGACTCCGGTGACACACAACCAAAAACGCTCACATTGAAAATTTTGAACCATTCGTAGACAATAGAAATAATCTTTTTTCTGATTTGTTAGTAAAGGAAGATTTTATCAAGGAAATGACGCAAGTGGTCATGGATGCGTTAATGCTCAGCAAAGAATTAGAGGAAAAATTCTTAATGACTACCAAAAGACTATCATAGCAGCTCTTCTTCATAAACAGAACACGAAATTAGTTTGTTTTCTTTATGCATATTATGCATAAAAATCGATATAAGTACACATTAAACTTTTCATACAATTAGTCATCACCAGAATGAAGTATTTTTTTATCTACGGAACCTAATCCCTATTTTGAACCCATTCCCTATTTTTGATATTAGGTCTCAATTTACGCGGTTTCGATTTACGCAGCATTTCCGTGGAACATAACACCCGCGTAAAACGAGGGTCTACTGTACAAGGGTTAAGACAAAATTTGGTCTACAGGCTACAGGTATATCTTAAAGGGCGAGTTGCTCATTTATTTTTGGCTTCAGTCATCCCAAAAGGATGGATCACCGAATATTTTTAATCGTTTTATGTGACTGCTATATCTCAAGAAGTAATGCGAGGATTCATACAAAAATGTAGTATGCAAGTGAAATTAAACGAAAACAAGCCTTATTTTCGTTCTAAGTTGAGTTTCGTAATCGTTTACGTGAGTCAGTGTAATTAAATAAACAATGAAAAATATACTGGTTGAGCAAGATATCAATAAAATCTAAATTAGCCGTGTATTCCTCTCATTTCTGTAGCACTTTAACTAGCGTGGGTGTTAAATAAAAACTGAGTTTGCATTCTTATACAATTTGCGTAGTAAAAATTCAATAATTAAAACAGCATTTTTTTCTGAGAGGGGAAAACTTATTTGTTCATTATTATTATTATCAGTATTCTTTTCTTTCTGAATTACCAAGCTATATTGAGCTAGAACTATTACTTTTTGAAACTCATTTTAAAAATAAGTCTAGGTCAAAATTGATCTGAATAATCTCATTGATATCAGTTATTTCACCCTACATTGTGAAATTTTTTCTTTTCTATTTAAAATTGGAAAATGTGATTCAGCTGACAAGCGCTACTTCGCAAGCATGAAAGTATCCTCTTGAAAACCTCTAATAAAATAGCTGTTCTGAAATTGTCCCCCTTGATGTTCTATCGAATATATAAATTTCATGAATGTTGAGAATTGAAAATATTTGTCATCGCATAGAGTCGTTTTTCAAAAATCTGTGTGAAAGACACCTGTTTTAGCAATTACGGGTTTCATTGATTTCAAAAGATTTGACGGTGAAGATTTCGACGTAATTTCAGAATTTTACTCATAAGACAGAGTTTCCACGGCAATAATCTGTCATCTCTGTTAAACATTTGTTTTGCTGTCCCAAAATCCCGGTCGCAAAGGACATACAAATGTCCTCTCAGAGGAAGGTCTCGAGCAGTCTTGTTAAACTTCTTCAGTTTCATTTCCAGAAAAAGTCTCAGAACAGTTTTGATCTTACTTTAACCAACGTATATCTCACTGAAAACCTACAGTTTTTTTTTTTTACAGTTCTTAGGGTGATGTTAAAAAATCTATGAGAAAATTAAATTTCATTAAGATACCTTTCTACTTGATTTCCACCCTGGCCCGTGATTTCGAATTTTTCTAGTGAAAGGGGAGAGGGAGGATAACGGGCATATAACCAATGCAAATTTCATAGGATTGCTATAAAAAGCACTTCCACTTGTATATATAAAAAAAAATTCAAAGTCGGGGGCCATTCCGCCTGATCCCCTAAATTACTGACTTGTCGCTAAGGTAATAATATGCTAGAGTGAAGGAGTTATTTGTTTTTACTTCATTACGCCAAAAAATACAAACCGCCTATTCTCTTGCCATATTCACATAGCGCCTCACTATTCTTTCATTCGCCTTTAGAACAGTTTCGTTTTACTTCCATACCAATTTTTTGTCTGAATCCTTGCGTTACATCTTGATCCTTTGCTTTACATCTTGAGTATTATTATTAATCAGATTAAACGAGAAAGAGAAATCCGTTGCAGCAGCCTTTCGCATGTTTACGTTCTTAATAGTATACAGAAAAAAGTATGTTTTTCTGAAAACTATTAATTTTCTGGAATTAATCTGATGCTTACGAATTAAGACAGGAGAAAACGTTTGGAATTTTTGAAGGAACTTACTTTGAAAGGCAATTAATATTCTTTCGCAACTTTTATGCTGAAAAGCATCGACGTACATTTAAATTTTTCGTACCAATTGAACTAGCGAATTTTGGGCCGGCGACATTTTGGACTGGCGACATTTTGAACCGGCGATATTTTGGACTGGCGACATTTTGGGCCGGCGACATTGTGAACTGGCGACATTTTGGACTGGCGACATTTTGGACTGGCGACATTTTGGGACGGCGACATTTTGGGACGGCGACATTTTGGACCGGCGACATTTTGGGACGGCGACATTTTGGACCGGCGACATTTTGGACTGGCGACATTTTGGGACGGCGACATTTTGGGACGGCGACATTTTGGACCGGCGACATTTTGGGACGGCGACATTTTGGACCGGCGACATTTTGGGACGGCGACATTTTGGGACGGCGACATTTTGGGACGGCGACATTTTGGCCGCGACATTTTGGCCCGCGACATTTTGGCCGCGACATTTTGGGCGTATACCTATTTTCAGACAGTACTCAAATTTTTAAAAATTAAAAAAGAACCTCTTAAACCTCTGGAATTACGAAAATTAAAAGAGAAAAAAAGTTGTACTAAGAAATTACGCCTTCTTTCAAGTAGAGGGCTATGTGAGCCGGCAACGTAAAGTTACAACGCTCATTTTATTCCAAAGTTATAGCTTGTGAAAATGAGGAACTCAGTAAATGGATCGTAGTTGGGGGAAATACTTCAGCTTAGATGTTAGGTACCGTTGATCGCTTTTGTCTTTTATTTTTCTTTTTTAATTTCTCGCTGGTAAACTTTTTATTAATAGTCAAATGCCAGTAATGTTCCTAATTGCAATCACTGGCCCGGAAAGATGTACAGTGGTTAGATCCAGTCAGAGAACTTTAAAAGAAAACTAAAATCGGCAGCGTCCATCATATGCCATGTGACTTTGTGGCATGCCAAACAAATCCTTAGTCTCTATTTGACATGCATACTATCAGATAAATCAAATTCCTGGAGCAACTTCGTATCATAAGAGCCCAGGTGCCTTCATCTGGTGGGAAACTGGTTGCCATATTTTTTCAAGTGATCTGGCTGCTCGCCAGTATTGGTGCTACATGAAGGAATAGGTGCCATCCAAGGAGAACGTAGTAGTTCTGCAAGTGGTGAGGAACCAATGCCCAATACACAATCATAAGAAAAAAAATGATTACTTTAGTGACAACATCAATTGGAACTTTTACTGATGTTATGTTGTTCCGGAAAGGAACGAATTTATTAATTTTATATTTGTTTATAAACAAATGTATTAAATTATGTAGCTCGGAATTAACATTAAACCCCCGGACCTGATATTCCTTTCCTACACATTCTTATGTTTTAATCTGTGACAGAAATATATCCAACACTTCAATTTAGACTGGCTGTTTAGCAATGGTGTGGACATTTGAGTCATTGTACTCAAAGATAACTTTTGATGAAAAATCAGGATTACATTTGGTGACTCGAATTGAAACTATCGAGTACAAAAAAAAAAGTTTTTTTCAATCTGCATCTTTCTAAAAAGACTAAGCTCAAATGAGCAACAAGATACGGTAGAAATGAAAATAATGACTTACCATGCCACGACTGCAAAGCCGTTTAAGAAGTGGATTTTTAGAGTTCAAATCCCCCCCCCCCGAAACTTTTCAAAATCTTTCCGAAAAATGCTTTTGATATACTTTTACTGATGAAAACATGTAATCACTACTTTAAAAAAAAATGTTTACTTATTTTTTAATTTTACTTGAAAAATCAAATCATTATTGCTAAAGAATTGTACAAATTCAATGTTTTATCAGCAGTATTTATTTTTTCTGCAGTTATTGCAAATATCCTTTCTTAAAAAAAAATACAGCTTTTTCCTTCAAATTTTAAATGGCCGGAGCTAACAAAAGTATCAAACTTTTTTTTTAACTTGAACGTGCCATGCTCAATATGGAAGGTATCTTATAACTAAAATAAGAAATAACAACATTTAAATGCACAAAATTGCAAATTATTGCATTCACGTGTTTCGGGTCACAATTAACCCAATCAATGCAAAATAAGGGAGCTAATGGATGAAAAGACATCCGACAAGCTTTTATTATCGTACGGAACAAAGCAATTTTCCTATCCGGCCAACTTATTCTCCTTATGGCAAGTCGAGCTATATACTGTATCTGTCCATTTACTGACGTGTTCAGGTTGGAGCTCAAAAAAGGAAAAAGAAAACTTCTTTTGTTACGACAAACCTAACATTAGAGCAATTTGAAAATTACATAGACCCTAATCACAGAATTAAGACACTGCCAGGTTAGGTTTCCCCTTACTATACATTTCAGTTACGGTGAGTGTATAGAAACTTTTTAGACTGACTATAAAGTTAGATTGTTTAAGCGGGCGTTCTTCACCGAAATATATTCCTCTATTCTTTCTAATGCACTTTCTTTATTATCATCAAGTGCAAAATTTATCTTTTTTAAACTGTAGGAATTATTTTTTGCGTAAACTAGGAAAATAAGATTCATTGTTTAGTGAACATAATGAATGATTTAATTAGCAAATGCAATTGAACCATTAAATTAACAATGAATAATTACCATTACAAGAAAAAGAGATGTTTATGTGCTAAAGGAAATAATCTGTGTACTATATAATCTGTAATAATCTTTCTTTCCATCCTCTCATGATGTTTTTCCAAGTAACATTTGTACAACTGCTTCAAATAACTAAACATTAATATAGCAGTTCGTCCAAAATATTGCTCTAAAATGAATTTTGCTGCTTTCGGGTAAAAATGGACATAATCGTCAAGATTTTTTTTAAAATTTTTTAATAAGTGAAATTTTTTTTTATTTAGTTTATTTTAATGAAAGAGCTATATATTTATTATAATCAACTTAAGCCGGTGTCTATTACTACAATTATAAATACAACTGTGTATTTGATGAATTTTGTTTTGTAGAATTCCCTTTATTAAATACTGACCATAATTTTCCTCCTTTCCGCAAATCCTAACTCCGACAATTTAAGAAAACTAAATTTGGCATTTGGATGAAAGCAAAGAAAGCAATTTATGCTTCCAGATAATTTTGCAAGCATAAAAGACAGAAACTAGTTTTGCTTCAGATTTAATATCACTTTTCAATTTTTTATTTACCTTCTTCTTTGATAGAGCATTTTTTCATGCGGGGTATAAAACTAATTAATTTTTTACATAATTCCATTTCTTTAAAAAATATTCTAATTGCAATTAAAGTTCGGGTATCCGGAGTGCTCATTAAAAATAAAAATGCGAAATCTTTGTAAAAGAATGCTGTGCCCAAATAGTTTGTTATAATTTTATTTTGCAACTTCTAATGGCCGCAAACAATAAAAAAACAAGCCAATGCGTGCATCTCATGACTTCCTTTTACGCTAATTTAATGCTAATTGTGCCTTGGACTTGGAGTAAGCAAAGAAACATTTTAAATATTTTCACCCCAAGTTTGTTGCAAACCTAAGCAGGGGAAAAAAAAAGTTTTATACAGATAAATTTTCCCAATATTGGCAATTTTAATGGGATTTAATGGTTAACTAAATATCATCAATAGTGGCCAAACTGAAACCAAATTTAAAAAAAAAAAAACCCTCCAAATTTGTCGCCTAGTTGGCGACAAAACTTGGCAATCAAAAACTTGGCGATATGGTGCAAAGTGTTTGGAAAATTATAACCAATTGAGTTTGCTTTGAAATTAACAACGATTTCCCCCAAAAAAGGTGTGAAAGAAACCCTTTGAAAAATTCGAATGCAACCAAAAATGGAGATGCACAACTAAACCCTACTAGAAGTCTAAGTACAGTGAAACCTGTGTAAGTTGACCACTTGCGGTGCAGTCCTTTGGTGGTCAACTTAGACAGGTGGTCAACTTATGGAGGGAGTAATGTTTTTTTTTTTTTTTTTTGTCATTTCTTGCACCATGTATTCATTTTTTTAATGATTGACACTTACTCTTTCTGTTTAACTCACTTTCATTATTTAGCATTACTTTGAAACAATATTTTAAAATGTTATTCAAATATTTTTAGAGATTATTTTCCCAGAATGACGTATAATGTGTCATGCAAATTTAAAATTTCAGTAAATTGATCAAAAAAAAAATCTTATTGTTTATGAAAAGTTACTCATTTGATATTAATAGTTCCTAAAAATTCATAGCTTCTCAAATTGCAAATTTTTCTCATATACATTTATAACTCCATGATGATCTACTTTTCAACAAAATAACTCCTTATTGAATTTGGCGCACTTACTAGACACTAGTTTTAGAAATTCCATATGTGTGAGCTAATTTTCTCTAGCTTTCTCCCTTTTCAATTAGTTTCAATATTTCATACTTTTTATCAATCTCAAGTTCAACTAACTTTCTTTTTGAAGTCATTTTATGTAAAACTATAACACAAAGAGCAACAAGCTGGACTCTCATAGTTTAAAAAAGCAGTTGAGAATGAAAATGTCGTATCTCTTAATCCCTTGCACCAGAAATACTGCAATGCAAGTAACTTTACTCTTTAGCGCAATTCCATTGTTGTCACAAAATTTTACAACTGGAAAAAAATACTTTGTACTTTTCTATTGACACATGTTTTCATAAAGAAAAACAAGTTTGGGGAATAAAAGGGTTCTTAATAGTTTTCTCATGTGGTTAAACTCAAAAGGAGGTTTAGTTATGCTGCTGTTTCATTTAGTTAGTAAAACGCTGGTCTGGTATCAAAAATGTTCTTGGAAAGCTATAAAAAAAATAATAAAATAAAACAATTTGCTAAGTAAAATTTAAAAAAATAAACCAAGTGGTCAACTTACAAAGGGTTTTTTACAATGCTCCAAACCAAATTTGGTGTTCATTAGTGGTCAAGATAGACAGGTGGTCAAGATAGAGAGGTGGTCAAGTTACAGAGGTTTTCCTTCATTATATAACATAGGACTAATTCCGTTCCTGACAAAAGCGGTCAACATAGACAGGTGGTCAACTTACAAAGGTGGTCAACTTTACAGGTTTTACTGTACCAAATTTCAATTTTCTAGGACATAGCGTTCTTGTGTTATGCGAGATACATACGCATATCCGCACATACATAGGGGAAGACCGCTTATATTGGAACCCCTAAAAACATCTAACCCCTAATAGGCTATTTTTTATTCTTTTATTTATACCTTCTCAACAAGTTCCCGATCGTGCATGTAAATATATTGCTGTAATTCCCATTCAATACTGTTTATAATACTATAAAAGCAATTTTCTCAGTTCACAAATTTTAGTATTATTCTACTAGATATTAGTTCTCAAAATAATATCGAACACGTTTTCAACACAAATCACATCAAAACTCAAGCTATGCAGATCGAAATGTGACGAAACTTCATCCTCAAAGGTTTCAGACACAAATCTTTGTATTTCTACCGGTAGAGTGTAGCACAGAACTCTACGCGAAATTTTAAGCCCCTGGTCCAATTTAAGTAGTGGTCCAATATAGGCGGTAATCCCCTACATACGAACGTCACGAGAGAACTCGTTGAAATTAACTCAGGAATCGTCGAAATGCATATTTCTGGTGTCTATACGTTCTTAGGCATATATCCACGTGTGGTCAGGTTGAAAATAAAAATCAATATTCATTCGGGGGCGAACCAAATTGGAAATTAAGGCCGATCGATCTTTGAGTGAATTTTTTTTTCGCGAATACAATACTTTGTTATGTTAAAGTAAGTAACAAGTACTATTAATGCTAGCGTATTCTTTTTAAAATCAGGTAAGACGATAATTTTTGTTCCAACTTTACCTTTCCTATGTGGGATATACGTTATCCCACATAGGAATATATTATATTATACGCATAATATATTCCTATGTGTATATTATATTATACGTTATGCTTCTATTTTGTACTTAAGCCATATACAAATGAAGGAAATGCCAATTTTATTGACTTCGGTAAGATTTTCTGTTGAAACATTTTTAAACATTGTATTATTGATAAAACTGCTATATATTTTTGCTTATTAAAGTTGATCGTCATACAATCTTTGGCAAAATATATAGACTTGTCACGACAGCTCTCTTGTAAATTTAAAGAAATAGATAAAGAATGAATTTAGAAGAAATCAAACATGATTTGAAGAAAAAAAAATTCTAAAGCTTTATTTTCAGTTATAAATAAAAACTATCCTTTTTAATGTGTATTTTTATCTCCTCAAATAAAAAATTCAACATTCACTTACATATTTTTTTTTAAATTTCTTTTTCAAAAATACTATTTTTTTAAACAGTAAGTCACTGGTGTATGTAAAGTCATTTATGTATGAAAAAAACAGTCTTCGAATTATTAAATATGTAGTAAAGATTTAATGAACTGTTTGCCATTATTTTTTGCATTTAAATTTTAAATGGTACCACGGTGCTTCAAATGGATTCTACGGAAGCAAGCGCACAAGTCCCAATATCTATGTACCAATAAGCAATAAAAATGGAGGTTTTTATTAAAATATGATTGTTAAAATAAAACGAATCCAGCAGAAGATTATATTATTTCTGAGAATGATGATACTAATTTTGAATATAAATATATATCATAGTGTTTTTGCATATTTATATAAAATTTAAATTTTGTCACTATGGAAAATATATATTCGAATACAAATTTTCACGTAAAACAGTCATGTCAATTACATTAACTAAAGTTATTTTATTTTAAACTGATAATGAGTTAAATCAGAAATGTGTGTAAAAAGAAAAAAAAAACACAGCATATTAATAAGAAAACAATATCGTTTATTATGTGTTGAAAATTAATCTAAAATATTTTCCTTACAGCTTCAGCAAGTTCCTCTGTCTGTTGCTGGTATAGTGGCGATTAAAAAAAAATCCTCTCCTGTCCTGCTGTAATTCATTGAACGTATTTGCTTTTATTTGTTCCAAAAAGCTCTAAGGGGTGTTTCTTTTCTTATAAGTATCTGCTCATGTGTGTCAGACCTATCTGAAGTGCTTGTCAGTGAGTATGCATCGTGCATGTGCTTGCATGTTTCGTAATTGCTCACTAAGGATTTCTTTATTTGACAGGTAGCTGCCATGCCCAAGTCCAAATCAGGACACACGCGCATTGCAAAGGTATGTGAAGGTAATCACTAGTAGATGATTTTTTTTTTACAAACGTAGTTTCAACAGAATTTTTTCACTGTTTGATATGTACTATTTAAGTACAGTAGAAGTCCAATCATCCGAATTGATTGTGACCGGACCCCATTCGGAAAATTGGCATTTTAAAGAAAAAAGGGTCCATTTTAATTAATTATTGCTCACTAAGGATTTCTTTTTTAACACACTAGCTGCCACGTGCTAAAGGAGCTGTAATGTTTACGTAGAGCAGAAATCCGGATCAATTGGGATTGGATCTCATTCAGAACATTGTTTTTTTTAGGGAAAAAAGTTTTACTTTGATTAATAATTAAATGTATTTTAAAAATTGGAGAAAAAACTGTTCAAAAGAAAGTTTTCAATCAATCAAATGCAAATGTAACTTTTTTTTTCAATGTAAGCTCACTTACAAGTTCTGTGCATTAACACAGTATGTACGTACCGTACTTTAAATGAAAGTCATTGCTTTGTGCATGTATCTCCGTCTAAGTAAACTGTTTGAATAACTCCGTGTAAGGAAAAAGATTCTTTGTGGGAGGAAAAGCGCGTAGACAGTCATTATTTATCGAAAGACAGTACGCTTTTGTCTTACTGAGCAATCACACTGCTTATTGTTCTCACTTAACGGTTTTGATGTCCTATGATTTTACCCCCCCCCCCCCCCCCCCGCTGTCCTCTGCAGCACCACCGTCGACCAGCCCCTCTCGGTGCTACTTCTTTAGTGAAAACCGTCTCTAGGTTGCGTCCATATCCTACACACACACGCATACATACACACATGCATACATATACACACGTACACAAACACACACACATACCCACACACTCATGCCTGCACACAGACACAAAACACGCCTACACACACACACACGCACACACACTCGTGATTGTGAAAAACATAATTTGAATTCAAGATCTCAGAGTTCAAAAAAAAATTTTTTTTCCTGAAATCTTGAAAGCGATTCAGATAGTAGAAGTTCGAATAATGCGTTTTACTGCACATTAACATCACGTTCCTAAAATTTCTAACATTTTAATTTAATTAAAGTCAGTCACCGACGAAACCCGCGGCTTGAACGGAAAGTTAAAAACAAGCCACTGATGACTGACTTATTAAAAGAAAATATAAGCAATGCGGGTCAATTTATAGCTTTTTAAACTTTGTAATACGAGGGTCAGTCAGAAAGTTAGTTGCACTGCCCAAGAAAACAAAAAAAAAAAAAAAGAAAAAAGGATGGAAATTTTACAATAACTTTATTGTATCTTAAAGTGTGATTTACGAAGAAGTGCAACTAAGTTTCTGACTGACCAACGTACAAATAGTTGAGCCTCATAAACAGAAAAAAGTATACTCTGAATACAAAGTTATCTCTTGCATGTTACATATTTCAGTATTGTATTTCACAAAAACGTTTTTTTTTCGAAAGGCTGCAGACACTTTTTTATACAAAGGGCATCAAAATTGTTCATTTTTAAATTGTTTAATTTTTTATTCATCAGAAGTAGAAGTAGATTGGTAATCGTGAATAAAAAATGCAAGAAATGCGTGATACTGACTAATGGAAAAGATCTGGCGTCAGTGGAATCCAGATTCCATCTAATTTATGATTCTTTCTCATCGTTTTTGGACCATAAAATGGCTATCCATTCATCAAACGCGCGGGAAAGTTTACGTATTCATATAATGCCTACGAGAAAAGCTGATTGAGACTTTATTTCACTGAGAAGAATCTTTATATTTTCAGAAGAAATACTTTGGAAAATGGGAGATGATTCTCAAATTGGCATGTTTTGAATGCTAATATAAATTTTTCTCTTTTTTTTTTCCTTTTCAAAAAAGGAAGTATTGTATTCGCGAAAAAAATTTCACTCAAAAATCGGCATTAATTTCCATTTTTCTCGCCCCCTAATGAATATTGAGTTTTTTTTTTCAACCTGACCAGACGTGGATATATGCCTAAGTACGTATAGGCATCCAAAGTATCCATTTTTACGATTCCAGAGTAAATTACAAAGATTCTTTTCGTGATGTCCATATGTACATATGTATGTGCGTATGTACGTATGTATGTGCGTATGTATGTATGTGCGTATGTATGTATGTGTGTATGTACGTATGAGCATATGTGCGTATGTATGTATGTGTGTAGGTACGCATGAGCATATGTGCGTATGTATGTATGTGTGTATGTACGTATGAGCATATGTGCGTATGTATGTATGTGTGTATGTACGTATGAGCATATGTGCGTATGTATCTCGCATGACTCAAAAAGGTATGTGCTAGAAATTTGAAATTTGGTACCTAGACTCCTAGTGGGGTCTAGTTGTGCACCTTTGTTTTGGTTGCAGTCGTTTATACCAAAGATGGTCTTTTACATCTTTTTGGGGTAAAGTCATAGTTAATTTCAATGCAAGCTCAAGTGGTGTTATAATATTGGCAAACACTTAGCAATATATCGCCACCCTTTTGGTCACCAAGTTTTGTCGCCAACTTGTCATATGATAAAATAAGCAAAAGTAAAAAGTAATTAAAAAATCATAACTTATTTTTTTATGGAAAAGTCATTTCAACACTTTACGTACACACAATAATAGCTTTTAATGTAGTTTTTAAGATTAAATCATTACAATGAGGAAAGAACCATGCACGAGAGATAGTGCTAGAATATTTTTAATTTCGTGAAAATATTGCTTGATATTTTCAGAGGAGTGAAAATCATTTCCAAGGAGTGAAAATATGTAAACATTGGAAATCATAATGATAGTGATCAACTCTACAAAAAACTGTCGAAGGATGAAGTGGAATATAGCAGGAAAAAAAGAGTTGCGTACTAATTTGATTTTTACATTCGGCTGTTTAATAATTGTTAAAAAAAATAATAATAATAATTTAAATTTTGACATCCGGAATTCAAATTGTGTTTTTCGCTAACACGAGTGTGTGTTTGAAGTCGTGTGTGCAGGCATGAGTGTATATATGTATTTGTGTGTATGTAGGAGTGTGTGTATGCGTGTGTGTAGGTATGCGTGTGTGTGTATGTAGAAGTGTGTGTGTGTGTGTGTGTGTAGGTGTGCATGTATACGTTTGTGTATGTTGTGTGTGTATAGGATATGGATGCAACCTGGAGACGGTTTTCACTGGAGGAGCAGCATCGTCTGGCTGGTCGACGGTGGTGCTGCAGAGAGAGGCGGGGGGAAAATAAAATCATAGAACACTAAAACAGTCAAATAATAACAATAAGCAATCGTGATTGCTCAAAAAAAAAATGAAAACACAATTGCTTTATTGTTTCTTTTTTTCTATGATGGAATATTTTTTAAATTCCAAACAAGAACCGTGAAAATATGCATGACAAAATTATTGAGGCATATTTCGATTTCTAATTAGTAAAATATTCTTCTAATAGGGATAGGAATGTTTGAACCATACACTGCCATTTTCCTCTTTATCCTTTCCCTAATTGGTCAAAACGGTCCTTTTTGTGTGCTTTTACAAGACAGGGAAAGATAAATCTTAACCTTAAAATTAAAAGTATATTTTACTGTAATTGTCTTGCCTTGTAAATCTGTTTCAAAATTCTGTAATAAAAATTTCTAAATAAATAAAATTTATAATTATCTGTTTAAAGCAATTTTAATGCTACCCATAAATTAATGTCAGTGTGGTCATAAAATTTCGCTTTGACGAAAAAAGAGTAAAGAAACCAAAAATCCCATATTTGATAAATGAATTAAACATTTTACAAAAACTGAATAAGCAATGCATCGCATTATTAACTGCTGCTAAACACAATTTCTTTGAAATGTATAGAATAAAATAAGGTAACTTGATTAAAACAAAAGTAATTATAATGTAAAACAACACAAGAAACACTGAATTTGTCGAAAGGTGAAACAAAGTGCTATGAGAGGAAATATGATTAAACATTGCAAAAAATTAACCCAATTTAGTGACGCGAGAGAAAGAAATAATAAATTTTAATCAAGACACTGATTTAATTATCTCTCATTTCTTTGTTTTCCTTTAAAACATAAATTGTTTTTGATCTATGGATATATATTTAAAACGAAGTATTATTAGTTGGTTTACTTTAACTTTTAAATAGCTCGTTAAGTGGTAGAGGGGTGGTATGACTCGAAGAAAATTTGTTACGAGAATTGTATTTATTTCAATTATTTCGATTGGTAAATTTAATGTACTAACCAAGTTATCCACTGAATATGATAAATGTGTTGTATTTTTATAACAGAGCAATACAATTGTATTAGAGATACACAGCATAATTTTTTAAAAAAAATGGTGAGGGGAGGGAGAATTGTTTAAGTTCTTAATGAATAAAGTGTTATATTTTATAGGTAATGTTCTTTTGGGAACGAAGTACCTAATTGTGTGCTTTGTTTTCCTTCAACTTTATGAATAATTTTCGTCTCATTTTGGTACCAGAATGCTTGAAATTTAACACTCCTTGCATTCTGAATTTTACTAGTTTATGTTAAAACAAAATCGTTATAAAGCGACATGAAGTTACACTTTATTAAATTTTCGTTGCCATTGGTTTCCATTCTTTGCTTTGTAAACGAAGTCCCAATTTAGGATATTATTGATGTTAGTCGCATCTAGTCGTCCAGTCGTACTTGAAAAATATATTTCCATTCGAAAAAATACTTATGTCGCAATTGATGAGCTAGCAAAGTATTTACAGAAAATAAAATGCTCATTTTTTAAAACTAAATTTATAATTTTATATTTACACTAAAATTTCTGACCTTCACCAACAAATGATCACGGAATTGCAAGCACTATCGCATTGTAAACACAAAACAATGACTCTTTTTTTTCTAACTTGAAAAACTAAGAGTTAGTAATACAAATTCTCAAGTAGCGACTTTAACGCACATTTTTTTTTCGAGAAATCTTTTCTCTAAGTACTTAAGGGTGTGCAAATCTTCCATGCCAAGAAATTTGGGATATAGATAAAGTAAATTGCTCTTCAAATATTAAGCGACAGAAATGAATATTTGTATCTATTTTATTCATTTTTTTATTTATTTAAACCCCACCAATCACCACCGTACCAACCCCGGTGAGGGTTTAACCGGATGTGGTGACTGAGGGGAACAGAACAGTTCGGGAGAGACACTCGCTGGAACAATTTTGATATTTACAGAAACCAATATAAGATCATCTTTACTAATAATAAAGCTGAAAGTCTGTCCGGAGGATGTCTGTGACGCGCATAGCGCCTAGACCGTTCGGCCAATTTTCATGAAATTTGGCACAAAGTTAGTTTGTAGCATGAGGGTGTGCACCTCGAAGCGATTTTTCGAAAACTCGATGTGGTTCTTTTTCTATTCCAATTTTAAGAACAAAACTATAAGATGGACGAGTAAATTACGAAATTATCACAACGTGGAACCGTAACATGGGCACAAGTCAATTGGCGAGATACGAAATTATCATAACGTGGAACCGTAACATGGGTACAACCCAACTGGCGAGAAAAGTCACCATACATTATTTGTAAATATACAGGCGAACCAAAAGACCTTAAAATTTTTCTATCACGGGCAAAGCCGTGCGGGTACCACTAGTAAGCAACAAAAACAACAAAGTATACAAGTGAAGGAACTAAATATTACTGGGACGGCTGGTAAATGCTATGTAAACGGCAATTTTGAAAGTTTTTAGGCTGGATATTTAAAGTCATCTGCTTGAGATACGGGTAGTGGCATTATTTTATGGATATTCTTGCGTGTAACTGAATGAGATATATTAGTATCTAAAAAGCATATTTTTTAAACCAAATATAAGGAGCATTTTCAACGTACCAATGCAAAGAGAATTGAATTTAAATGTTTGACACACGCTGCAAACAGAAGAAAAAAAAATGCTGTCAAAACATGTAGTTGCTACTGTTGATAACATTCTCATTTGCTTTAAAGCAGAGGTTCCCAAACTTTTATGTTCAGTGAACCTATTACCAAGTTTTCCTGTTTCTCGTGGACACCTTTCTAGTTATCATTCCAGAATCCAGTGTTCCAAATCACAGAGAATAGAATGAAAGTTTTGACCAAGGCGTTATAAAATAATCAAATGAAAACAGATTCAAAATGCATAGAAATTCAATGGAACAGTTTAGAAATTCGCCCAACAGTGAAACTAAACGCTAAGAGTTTTGGAATGATCTTTTAAAGTCGAATTTTAAACAATTTTTAAACAATTTCATGCGCATTTTATGAGTTTCGAAACGACTCAATCTGGTTTACTGCCGAGTGTAAAATTAAAGTCTATGTGAATAAAACATTATATATATATATATATATATATATATATATATATATATATATATATATATATATATATATATATATATATATATATATATATATATTCCCTATACAAATCCACAGTTTACGGCGGATCTCTACTAAATTTAGCTGGAAGGCACTCGGACATCCGAGAAAGAACGTAAGTGGGTTTTCGAACGCCATAAAAAACTGAACCGTTTGAATATTAATTTCACAGCCCGAAAATAGCACTGTTTTCTAAAATATGATGGTGAAAAAATGCTGGCAAAAATTAGAACAAAATATCCATAGAAACCTCTGATTTTTCTGCATCAGATAATATTTGTTCCAAGTTCCTGGGCAATTAGATCGTGAGTTATAGCTGTTTTTAAATAATTTCATGCTAAAATGTATGTAAGCCTTCAATTCGAAATTCTTTGTTGATCACAATCATTATTGAACAATGTATTTATTAACTATCGTAGCATGAAGAAAATCATTGAGAAGAAAGATCTGTTGTTATTTTATTCTCTATAACGGCGGCAATTTCAGTATTTTCTCCGGATTCTAAAAATCTAAGATCTGGCAATGTAAGGTCTTAAAAAAAGCATTATCATCACACATCTTGTAATATTCTCGTAGGAGAAACAAAAAAAAAAAAAAAAAAAAATAAATAAAATAAATAAAACGCAAAAACACCGGGAAAAAAACGTTTAGCAAACAGTAACTACAATAGTAAAAATATTGATGTTAAAAGAAATAAGTAAATTTAAAAAAAAAATAATTTGAATTTTGACATTTTGAATTCAAATTATGGTTTTCGCAATCACGAGCGTGTGAGTGAATGGTGTGTGTGTATGTGTGAATGTGTATGTGTGCATGTGTATGTGTGCATGTTTATGTTTATGTGTGTGTGTATGTTTGTACATGTATGCGTATATGTGTAGGATATAGACGCAACCTGGAAACGGTTTTCGCTGGAATAGCAGCATTGGGAGGGGCCGGTCGAAGGTGATGCTGCAGAAGGGCGGGGGGGGGGGGAAATAAAATCATAGGAATTCAAAACAGTCAAATAAAAACAATAAGCAATATGATTGCTCAAAAATCATGCCGCATCCCTTTAAACAGAGTCCAGACTAATGGATCTTCTTGTGCATCGCATGTACCTCCAATTTTTTATCTCGTTTATGTGGACCTCTTTCAGAATGAACTGGACCCTTTGGTTTCGGGAACGAACCCTTTAAAGCAATATTTACTGCAGGAATTTTTTTTTCTAACACATTTTTAAAATTTTAAAGATACGATAATGAACCTTGTTGGTTATTGATGACATATGATTTTATTTTATACTTTCATTAACATTCGTATTCGTTTGATAAAAAGACTTGGGATGAAAAACAATAAGTTTTATTTTTGTTCTTCGATAAGATTCGATCATCGAAATAACATTTATTTCTTGAGAAACAATTCCATAATATTTCCTACGAAAATTGATCGCTCTCGCAATTTCTCTATATTTTTGCGCGTAAAACTTTAATTGGTTTTCCTACATAAACTGATTGAGTTTCAAAGAATCTTTGGTTTTATTTTCAAACTATTTTTTCGTTTATGTAATTACATTCCTGGCCAAAGATAATACTTTTTATGTGGTTTAAAATCTAGACAATAAAAAATTTCTTTGTTTAAAAGAATGCAATACGGACAAAAGAGAGAAAAAAAACTGTATCACTTGCAAAAAAAGTTTAGAAGAGTGCAAAGTTTTGTGATAATTCAAGTAGACAGTTATACTTTATTATATAATGTATATGCATTTACTTTAATAATACTTACATAATATAGTCAAGTTGCTGAAAAGTTGACAAATGTGTACTGAGCACAGGAAACAAAAATGACGTTTCACCAATGTATATTTTGTAATAACTTACAAACAAAATGAAACAATAATTTTTATGCTCTTTTTAAGTATTTTGAAAAAAAAACCCAAACTCAACCCCCCCCCCAAAACAAACATATAATTAAATAATGAAAATAAGTGTGTTAAAGAACTTTGTGTGTGTGTGTGTGTGTGTGTGTGTGTGTGTGTGTGTGTGTGGAACGCTTGTAAATAAATATGCGTGTTTTCAGTTCAGTTACTAGTTTGAAGATATTTTTTTCCAGATACACACTCAACCCCTAATGTAAAAAATGAATAAAGGAATAAAAAAAAAACAGCAGTTTTCTTTGATTTTCAGCAAAACATAAAAATCTGAGTGAATGAACATGCGTCCATTCGCTGGTTTTCCCAATTTTTCAAACCAATGAATGACCCCCCCCCCTCTATCTCAAAATCTACATATTCTGCATTTCTTGAAACAATTGAAGTCATAGCCTAAAAAAGCATACTAATTATATCTTTTGTAGAATTAGGAAATCCAACGCCTGATTGTATTGTTACTATATTAATATTTATCCAAGTATAGTTACATACACAAAATAAGGCTTATTTTTTTGGAAGAGAAAAAGTGATGCAAAGTATGATTTAACATTCCATATTTTTATCAAGAAAACAGACATGGCTGAGGTGACCAATCAAGTGTCAGAAAAATTAGAAATTCAAGGAAGAAATTCGTAGTAGCTCACTCATTAAGGAAAAAGCTTTTCAAAGCTTATTTTTTTTTAAAAATAACGACGAATTTTCATTTACTAGTCGATCTATTCTACTTGAAGAGAAAGACTTAGTAACTACTGCTCATCATTTTACAACTGTTTTTTTACGTTAAAACATTATCTTAACCACACACAATTTTTCACTAATGATTTATCTAAATAAATGCGTGTAAAAATATACTTTAGCAGGTAATAAATTGCATCTTGACATTCTACGTTATAAAAAAAAATAATAATAATAAAAATAAAGGACACTTCTCCCCCTCTCTCTCTCAAAAAAAAAAAAAAAAAAAAAAAAAAAAAACTCGTCATGTAAATTCTAGAACTGTAGAGAAATAACAAAATCAATAAAAGCAAATAATATTAATAATCTTTACTATTAATAAAGCTGAAAGTCTGTCTGGATATCTGGATCTCTGTCTGTCTGGAGTCTGGATCTCCGTGACGCCTACAGCGCCTAGACCGTTCGGCCGATTTTCATGAAATTTGGCACAAAGTTAGTTTGTAGCATGGGAGTGTGAACCTCGAGCGATTTTTCGAAAATTCGATTTTGTTCTTTTTATATTCCAATTTTAAGAATATTTTACCCAGCAAATTATCATAACGTGGAAGAGAAAATTATTAAATTATCATAACGTGGAACCGTAACACGGGCGAGCCATTTAACATAGCAAATTGGCGAGAAATTCATCATCCATTATTTGTAAATATACAGGCGAACCAAATTTCATTTTCTACTGCGGGCAAAGTCATGCGGGTACCACTAGTTACCGAATAAAGTCTTTTACACAACTGGTTTCTGTGATGGAGCTTTTGTAGCCGTCTTCAGGATAAAAACGTTTCACAACTTTTCGAGTACATGTAATTACTATTCAAAGTACTGAGTATGGAAGTAAATGAAAAACAATCGAACAAGAGTCAGGAAGCAAATTACGAAGTTGGGGGATCGAAGAATCGTCAAACAGTTTTTTTTTTTTACCGAACAGCACACGAAATTCCAAACATTTTCCCAATCTGAGTTCAACCCTTTGACTGAACGCCAACAAAAGTAATCCTGGCAACTTTTTGTATTATTGTAATTCGTCAGGCTGTTAGTTTTACTTATCAGACAGTATGAGAAAATCGACGTAGTTCTCAAGCTTACTCACAAATGTTTATGAGACTACAAAAAAAAAAAAAAAAAAAAAAAAAAAAATTGTTATTTTAATCAATTAAAACAAAAATTAGTGAAATCAAAGAATAATGCGAATTTGAAAGCACATTATTCAAAAAACATAGCAAACGAGTATACACGAAGCTTTATAATACACATATAGTAAAACTGAACATTTTAAATCTTACACATGCTCATTTTCTTTTTGAAACACTTATTTCAAGCAAACGTACGATCAGAGATCTCATAAGAGAGATAAATTTTCTAACAAGATTTTCAAAAGGGTTTTTGATTTTTTTTTTGTTTCAGTATCAAGAATTGTGCTCACAGTACATTGAAAACATTTTTTTTAAATCCTGAAATGAAATAAAATTGATAGATGTTAACTGGAAAATTTCAATTGGCAAAGCTTTGTTGTCAAAATCTTGTTAATGCTCGTTTTACTATGTTGCAGTATCATGGGGAGCAAATGGTATTGTGTGCCTAACGGTTTAATATCTCATAAGAAACAGATGAAGAAAATCAGAACGTATATCAAAATTCAGCAAACTTCAATAGTTCTAGCATGCGAAATTATTATGCAATTACTGAAGTTATTCGAGTTGTTTCGAAGAAATAATACATTTATTATTGAAGAAGTTACATTCTAAAAGTGTTCTCTATTATCTTTAAATATTTTTCTCTTTTCACATTACAAATTGTAGATAAAAAAATCCATCTCTTTTTTTGAATCCCTTTAACTCTATAACAATATTTTTCTAAACAAAAGCTACAAAAAATGTTGTTTTATGTTATTTTATTAGGCAACACTAAATGCTGTATTTATAATTGTGATTCAAAATAAAATGAGGAATAATAAAAGTGAAACAAAATTTTGTTTTAACATCTCAGAAGAATTACTTCAGAACATCTAGAAATTCTAAAAACTTTCTTAGTTCTCACTTATTCAGTGTTTATAAAATAAATAACCCAAAGAATAACGTAAACTGTTTGGGTTGTAATAATACGGATTTTATTCAAAAAAATTTATTTGTTTGGCGTTTTTTTTTGGTATCCCCCCCCCCACAGTTTAGTTTTGGCTTCGATTGTTGCTTTCGTTTCTTTAGGATTACTTACACTCTATAATATTTTTTTCTAAAAGAAAAACCACAAAAAAATTGTTAATTAATGCTACTCTTATAAGGCAACAATGTTGAATTCATAACTTTTATTAAGAAACAAAAACGGAAAAAAATATTGAAATAAAAAAATCAAACTTAACCAAGAATGCAATTTAATTTCTTTCGAAGAAGAAGCTTATTTCTATTTAAACCCAATCATGGTCACGCCAACTTTTCATTCCATTAATCTTCTTCCAATTTCTTTGAAACTTTTCCGTGCTCTCCAAAAAGAATGAATTGCCCTTTGTAAACCTATTTGGAAATGAAATAAGTCACTGAGAACTGAAATAAATATTTTGTTTTAGATTTATTTGCTCGGTCAAACGTTGTTCTTTAAGAAATCAAATGTTTCTTTCAGATATTCTACCGTAATGTCGAAACTTTCCTTAAATTTTCCCCACAAATCTCAAGTATGAAATAAAATGGGTTTCAGTTCTTGTCTGTCGAGATTTTAATATATATATATATATATATATATATATATATATATATATATATATATATATATATATATATATATATATATATATATATATATATATATATATATATATATATATATATATATATAAAGAGAAAACGTGATAGCAATTTTGTACAAGTTACTGTTGAATTTTAATTGTTCAGGCTTCGTTTTATTATTTAATGGCTTTACGACATTTCTATATTTCAGAATAAATTTAATTTCACGTGGAAGCAATTTTTGAATGTAATTCATATTCTACAGAATGAAACCGTTTTAAATTTTTGATGCGGTTAAAATTTAATTACTAATCAGTTTTTAAATAATGATGGCACGAATAAATTCTACACATGCTGAAGTCTACTAAAGCATATTTTTTAAACACATATTTACTATATAATGAAGTAAGATTTATATTACATTAGAAAAACGTAATACAGTGTACAAATAATACAATAAAATGTCATAGGGAAGATTTTGATAGCTGAAAATCCATGTAATTTTTCTTATGTTCTTCATTTTTTTTAAATGACAAGCACTCTGAGCTAATAAAAGGGGAATTGTGGGCATAGTAGGACCAGAAATTCAAATGTATTTTTTTTTCAATTAAAAAACACGAAAATTAATTTCTTTCAAACATTTCAATATTTGTCTCTGTAATTGGTATTATAAAAATAGGTCTAGAAAAAACTACGATTGCACAAAAACATAAATAAATAATAAATAAAATAAAATAAATAAATAAATAAAAATTAATTTGAATTTTGACACCTGGAATTCAAATTACGTTTTTTGCAATCACGAGTGTGTGTGTGTGTGGTGTATGTGTGAGGTGGTGTGTGTGTTCTATAGATGTGTGAGTGTGTAGTGTGTGTATGTATGCGTGTGTGTGTAGGATATGGACGCAACCTGGAGACGGTTTTCACAAGAGGAGCAGCATCGTGAGGCCGGTCGATGGTGGTACTGCAGAAGGAGGCGGTAGGAATATAAAATTATAGGAATTCAAAACAGAGTCAAATAAGAACAATAAACAATGTGATTGCTCAAAAAAAAAAAACATCTTTGTCCCGCAAAACAATCTCGAAAAACAATTTTATCCCACTCCTCTCCCAGTAAGTGGGAACAGTAATAAACATAGTTTTTTATTTAGCAAACTTTAAAAGTATCTAAATTTACTTTTGACAAGATAACTTTCATGTCGGTTTGAGACACAGTAGTGATATCAACCGCGTATTTTTCGAGGTTCAGAAAGACGGGTTTAGATGATTCAGGATTAGAAAATGGGCTTAAAGTGATGTAGCATATTCTAAGGATGGAATGCTTCAACTGTAGTCTTTATCTATCGCTATTATAATAGCTTTTTTCCTATCTGTTTCAGAAAATCTTTAAATTAGCTTATCTGGTTTCCTTTTTACTTGACATGTTGAAATTTTGAAATGTAGATAAATATAATTATATTTAGCATAATGCGATGAAAGTAGCAGAACGTTTTGAAAAATATCAAGCACTTTTCATAATGCACTCAAAAGGACAAAATAACGAAAATTAAAAGAAAATGAAACCGCAAACGAAGGCAAATGCGGCTCAAGCGATGAAGAGAATGTCTTATCATTATCTAGATTTCAATCATAACTTTGTTGTGTGTTGAAATTTGTTTTGGGTGTTGAAACATGCAGATTTTTCTTATTGGGAAAGTTTGGTTTGAAATGACTAGAACCGCACTTTTCAATTTTCTTAGAATTTGGTGTCATTTTCTTGGAATTTTCGAAAACTACAAGAATTTTTTAACTGTCCTTTTTGACCCAGAAAAGTTATTTTGCCTTTTGAAAAACATTGTGAAAAGTGCTTGGTATTAAAAAAAAAATCGGTTATTTTATTCTTTTAATTGTAGTTGTATTTCAGAAATAGACTAATTTTACCCTCACGAAACTTCATCTTATTTTTTCATAAAAATGCTCTGCACTAAAAGGAAAAAAATCTACATAGTGTCTAAAACTTTAAGCAGTTGGCACTGAAATTTAATTCTTGTTCCTCTCTAGAATTTATGCTTGTTAATTTCATGCTTGTTTCAGAGAAGCCTTCATTATGATTGCTTTTAATATTACTGTTGCAAGGCAACAAAATTTATAACAATGGGTTTTATATTTGAACATTTAATAGGGAAATTACATGAAATTTGCTGTTTTCCATCCTAACTGAAATAATAATTTTATTTTAAAATTTCAATTTTTCAGCTCTAAGTTGTACTTTAAGATTAAGCAAATCATTTAGTGAAATTCCAAAGTCTCTAAGCGGTCTAGTTGCAGAGATATAAGCAAAACTAGGCCTCAGATTTCTCCGTGAGAATTGGGCCAAGTATAATAAAAGTGCTTAAAAAAAGCATAAAATAAGTACGAAATGGAAAGATTTATGCGTTATAATGTAGCTATAAAAGTCGTAATTCCCTTCAATCATCCTTATTTTGTAGTGGAGAGCTTTCTAACTTATTTTTTTATTACTTGCATCTACAGGCTAGTTGTAAGTAGATTTAATTCAGTGTATAATTTCTCCACTTTTAATATAAAAGTGTCATGGGCGCAGTGAGCAACGAACTAATGGGGCCTCACTGTTAACTCATTGCAAAATATGATTTCAATATCTGCTATTCTCAGACAGTGGAAATTAACATCACTCTACTGTTGAAATGATCTGTAGTTAATAAGCTAATGCAAGATTAACAACCCCAGTAGGGTGGTTCAAAAATACATGTGGAAAAAAGAAGTTTCTCCTAGATAACAGGACACCCCTCAATATTTTTAGACTTGTGGATAGCAATATACTGGAAGAATGTTACCTTGCTATTTCAACTGAAAGAGGGTGCTCAACCCCCTCCCCCCTGAGAAATTCAGAGTTCTTTATGTTTCTAAATAAAGATATGCGCAGACGATATTTTTTTCAACAATGAAAATCATTTCTTTAAGTTCACGTTTTATTGTTTTTCAATTTTTTTTGAAAGTACATGAATTCATTTTTAAAATTATTTTTGGCAACAAGGGAAAAAACAGACGACTTTTTTTCGAAATGATGTATGTATTTTAGTGAGCTTATTCATTTTGATTCTTTTTCTCTTTTTGAAAGTGGTTTAAGACTTTTTTTAATGGAAAAAAATGTATTAAATGCTTTGTTTAAAATGTGCTGCTACTGTATTTGTTCGTTTATTTTTTTACGCATCTAATTCTTTAGATCAGATTTTATTTCTAGGTATCAGCTTAAAATATTAAAAATTTTGTTTGAAACCATTTGCGATTTTAGCTTTTTTTTGAGAATATTGATCATATACCAGAAAGTCGATATTGGTATACAGGAAAGTAGACTCGCTTATTTCTGGAAGGAACTTTTTGTTTTTAATTGCTGGCAGAGTAAGTTTAAGAATCAACATTTTATTGTGTGCTTGTTCTGTAATTGTAACTTTTCTTCATTACTAAAACGATTTTTTAAGGGCTTATTTGTCCACTTTGTTAAACGAATTTTTCAAAATCCTTAAAAAAACTTCACAAATTACTTTTGTAGAAATAATTGATAGCTTATTATGCACAAAGTAATGGAGAACCAATTTAAAATCTAGTTTGTAGAAATTGATTAAAAAAAAATCAAAAGAGTCGTACAAAATGTATACTATTTTTCGAGGATGACCCGTAAGGGTTAGCCATAATAATGGTCAGTGTTTTTTTTTTTTTTTTTTTTGAAACAAGAGATGGTAAGATAATAAAATCTTTCAGTTGATAAAATAATGCAAATAAAATGGATTACGATATGTTTGTTGTACCACATCGTATATAGATGATTAACAGCGCAATTATTTTTCAAGTCATTTAATTATTTAACAATCTGTGACGTAAGATTCAAAGTCTTTAAAATCTGTTTTGTCTCTTACTGGTGTAGTGCTAAAAACAGCGAGACCAGTGTGTATGTGTGTGTTTCGACTTCTACCGCTTGAATCCTAATCACCATCAGCATTGAAAGAAATGCGCCTCAAGTCAAAGGGAATAAACCTATGACCGGAAAAAAGTTATCTGTTCACAATTTCATTGTTTTAAAATGTAATTACCACCACTAGCTAAATAATAGTTGAAGAGCTACGTGTGCTCGCTTGCAAATGATCTTAATGCAGAAATTTTGATATTTACTTACGTGCTTTGGAAAAAAATCTGTGAGAAACCCCGTATTGTTTTTTTAAGCAATTGCGATTGCTTAAAAAAACAATTCAATTGACATTTGGATGGCTTCTTATCCTTTTGAGATCCACCGGCCTCCGCACGCGAGTACTCTTCCTTGGCGATGGCGTAGACAAACTCCTCAGATTCCTTGTCCATGTACCCCAGAATCAACTTAATTTATACCGGACCCTTTTGGCTTTACATAATCCTCTTTAGGCAAAAACGGCATCCAGCACACAACTTCCGACCCTGGCATTAACCGGAATTCCGACATCTTGAATTCAAGTTAGGTTTTTCGCACTCATGATTGCATTAGGAGTTATTTGCAGATAGAAGAAACTCAATGAGTAGTGTTTCCGGGGGGGGGGGGGGATGCCAAGGACTGGATGTTAGATGTTGTCTGCTGGATGTTTTTATCATTATTTTTATCCTTTTGTGTTCAACTTGTTTAGTTTGTATGTTGATTTTTTTTAAAGACACCTATTCTTTTTTAAATAATAATAATAAAAAAATAAAAGATGCTTATCTTGGCACATTTTGTACGACGAAAGATATTGCTTAAAAATTTCTGTTCCTTTTGTTCAATTTCCAAAATATGTTAAAGTTTAGAACTTGAAGAAAAAGTTGGAGCTTAATTTTTTAGGCTTACTAATTGTTCACAACAACTATTATCATTTTGATTGGCACTGGAATATTGTTTTCTCACATTTCATGTTGCAGAGAATTGATACATTATTCAAACCCATTTAAAGTATAAATTTACGATTGCAATCCAGGGTGTGAAACTAAATTTAAACTCTAATTAAGGTAGATTATTCGAAGAAACATAAAATCAATAAAATTGAATTAAATTAACTATTACTTTATCAACCATGCAATAATGATGAATCTGCACTATTATATCGTAAAATGTGGAATATAGCTCTTTCGTATAAACGGAAGTCAATTTAATTGTGTAGTTATCATTTGCTGTATTTGTCGGCATCAGAAATATTATTAGTTACTTAAATCACATTAATAACAGACAATACAATTAATTTACTCAAACAATTTAAATTTAAGTATGAATTTAATACAACTACGGTAGAATATTTATACAAATTCTAAAAGCAAATAAAGAGATGCTAATTATCCTCAACTAAAGCTACAAAAATCATTTTATAGTTCATATCAGTGCTTCACATAAGTATTTTATACGCGTGTTTTGGCGAAAGACCGAAATTTAAGAATATCAAAATTCACTGGATAATGGGCTGAAATACAGCTAAATTAAGCAGAGCGTAAAAAATCCAACAGTTAATTTTAAAGCTCTTGCAGAAAAAATCTGACTTTAAGAAACGAGTTAACGTCATTTTCTCCTTAGAGACAGTAATTTAACTTTCTTCGTGTGAAATCTGTGTATTTTGCAGACATCCAGTCAATGATCTTTGTGTAATTACTGCATAGTAGTTCCTCACAGAGTACACTCAATACTGTAAATATTATTAATTTTTCTTTTATCTTACATATTTAAAAACTAGGCGTATGTATGTATCTATTTATGTCCGAGTTACATCTCCCAAACGCCAGTGAAATAACAATCGAACCATTTATTGATAGAAATGTAATTGTCACGTCTTCATGTTTGGCAATTTAACATAATCCTCTGCTAATAATTAGCGGAGAAATCAATTAAAAACTATTAATTATGATTTCAACATAAATACTTATGGTTTTCAACATAAAAATCTCTATTTTTCGAAGACTTTCCTCCATTTAAATTATTATTCAGTGTTTCATCTCAATTTTCCGTAACAATGATTTTATTAAAATTTATAGCGCGAAGAAAATCATTGAGACGAAAGATCTGTTGCCATTTTTTTCTCGAATATGAACGAGAAAATTCTGTATTTTGTTTTAAAGGCTTTTTTGTAATCAGGGGATTTAAAATGTATACTTTTTGGTTATTTTCCCGCAATCTTCCGCAAAATTTTACTGATTTTTGTTTTGTTTTCAAGCCTGATGCTTGAACATGCGTCACTTGACATAACTTTTATTTTCGAGGTAGACCGGGCAAAGCCGGGCGACGCAGCTAGTGTTCAATAAAAACTGCAGTTATTTTTTTTAAATTGAACTTCGTTAAAAGATGTAATTACATAAAATAGCGCAATGTATGTTATTTTCATACTGTAAAACTACTTTATATAAAATGACTATCTGAAGGGTTTTTTTTCTCGTTCTTTTCGAAAATCCGAATTATATATGGCCCCAATTAGTATGAATTTTTAGCGTGCTACTGTATTGTTTTTCGTCAATGTATTTGGTCTGTGAATGTTGACATTTATCAAATTTCGATCTTTTGCAGTAGCACATACACATACAATATGCTTATCCCGGTGAAACAGTGAACCTAAATATGGGCAACAATGTGGTTTTTTTCTGCCCCATTCTATAAATTCCGAAAAAAAAACATCCTTATTATGTTAACACCAAAACATAAAGATGTTTCCTAGCTAATTATTCTTTGGGATTAAGACCCACATTATGCAAATTCTGATGACTACGTTGACGACTTTATTGAACTAATACCTATGGAGGACAAAAAAACATTTACTTCAAGGTTGTTTCATAATTGTCACATTAAAACACTTCTAAGTGATGTGAAGGAGACATTAAAAAAAAGAAAGTTAACTAATAAAATGGATATTTTATGCAGATGTTTTCCAATTGGATTTAGAAGACAACATTAATTCTTTTAATGTCGGAAAACTGTGTACATTTGTTGTGCCACCATGTATTAGTATTAACTGATCGAAAAAAATTGTTTTCTACATTTATTTTCTACTAGTGGTACCTGCACGACTTTGCCCGTAGTTGAAAATTAAAAGGTCATTCGGTTCGTCTGTATATTTATAAATAATGGATGACGAATTTCTCGCCAATTGGCTATGCTCATTCGCTCTCCCATTCTAAGTCATGATAATTTCATAACTTACTTGTATTTTGCTCCGGAAAGTCTTCTTAAAATTGAAATAGAAGAAGAACAAGATTTTCAAAAAATCATTTCGAGGGGCACACCAGATGCTACAAACTAACTTTGTGCCTAATTTCATGAAAATCGACTGAACGGTCTAGACGCTATGTGCGTCACAGATATTCTACAGACATCCAGACCCAGAGACTTTGAGCTTTATTATTAGCAAATATTCTTTTACCGACTAAATATTTTTATTTCTTTTACGTTTTTTATGCTAATGACGTTACGGTTATGCAATGATTTACGGTTTGATTATAAGTTTAATTATCAAACTATTCTAAAACCCAGTTGTATTGAAGCAGTTGAAAGAACCTACAAAAAAGGTTAAATCAATAATTTAATCACATGCTGTGTGTTCTGAGATCTACAGAATTGGAATCTTTGAAATCAGCCGATTTGAAAAAACTTTTCAATGAAAGCCTACCAAGGAACTTATCTTTAAACGCGTTTTACTCAAAACTTGAAAATGTCCACTTACATCCCTTTACTTCTCACTGCCTCATATGTTATTATTATTATTATTATTATTATTTCTAACTAGTGGTATCCGCACGGCTTTGCCCGTAATAGAAAAATCAAAAGGTCTTTTGGTTCGCTTGTATATTTACAAATAATGTATGTTGAATTTTCTCGCCAATTAGCTTGTACTCATGTTACGGTTTCACGTTATGATAATTTCGTATATCGCCAATTGACTTGTGCCCATGTTATGGTTCCACGTTATAATAATTTCGTAATTTACTCGTCCATCTTATGATAGTTTTGTTCTTAAAATTGGAATAGAAAGAGAACCACATCGAATTTTCAAAATATCGCTTCGAGGTGCACACCCCCATGCTACGAACTAACTTTGTGACAAATTTCATGAAAATCGGACGAACGGTCTAGGCGCTATGCGCGTCACAGAGATCCTGACAGACAGAGATCTGGACAGAGAGACTTTCAGCTTTATTATTAGTAATGATAAAGATAAAGAAAAGATGGCTGGCAGTAAGAAGAAGAGACAAGGAACAAAATGAAAAATATAAACACTACACACACAACAAGGAATACAGTGAAATATTAGCTGCCTTTATGTTCTCTTGCCTCCTAATCACGGTCGCATAGGCTCAGTAAGCTCAGTACAAATGTTCAGGGCCGGACACATGTTTATAATGAAAAACTGATTGACAAGTGACAAGGAAAAGGGGAAGGTAAGGTGTGACGCTTTGTGACAGATGGGGAGGAGGATCAATGTGTTGTAAAAAAGTGTGACATCATTTGTGGACAGCTCCTCGCAAATAAAATCAAAGGGCTGGGGTTCTTTTTCTTTTTTGAGCAATCACGATTGCTTATTGCTTTCATTTGACTGTTTTTGGCGTGCTATCTTTTTTCCCACCGGCGCGGCACCACCCTCTGGCAGCACCACCCGTCGCGTCGGCCGGCCTCACGATGCTGCTCCTCTAGCGAAAACCGTCTCCAGGTTGCGTCCATATCCTACACACACACACACGCATACATACACAAACACACAAACACACACATCCACAAACACCACCATACACACACATACCCCTACACACATACACAAACACATATGCATACAGACACCTACACATACACACAACTGCCCACACATTCATGCCTGCACACAGACACAAACACATATGCTTACACACACATACACATACCCCACGCACACATGCAAACACACACTCGTGATTGCGAAAAACACAATTTGAATTCAATTTTTTTTTTCAGATTTAGTCCATTTTTTCGATGCTTTCAGTCAGTGGGTAAATGCGAATTTTCATATTTTGTGCATTAACCACTCATTATAGTATTAGTAGAATCAAATGTATAGTCACGGTTAGAATTATATGCATTAGTTTTAATTGCTGAAACTAAAAACATTGATATTACATTGTTTAAACTAAATACATTAATATTACATTGTTAGAATTAAGTTTTGTTATTATTACAACATTAGATATGAATACATAAATTATAAGGTTTATTTCCAGTTTCGCTGAGAGTTCAAATTTCCTGCCTCTTTAATACATCAAAAGGTATGACTTTAACTGAAAAAAAAGGGAGGTGGTGAAATGTTCGCGAAACTGGGAAGATACCAATAATATAGCATTAGGATTATTTGATGTATTACTCGTTAAATTCTTGTCTTATTAAATACTTGAAAACAAAATCAAGTAGTTCCATTTTTTTTATTAATGTAACGAGAAAAGGCTAAATAAGATGTCACATTTCTAATAAAATTCAAATGTGAAACTTAGAGTAAATTGTTTTCTTGGTTACATATTCAGAAACATATGTTACGTGATCTTAAATAAAAACTTGCATTTCTGTCTTGCATTAAAACAGAATATCAATTTTTCCACGAAGAGTCTCGTTTTTCGCGTCTGTCGCACATTTTTCCTGCGTTTGAAATTTGATGTTGTTTTAAAACAGCTTTTTAGTGTTTTCTTTGAAGTTTTCTTTCCTTTCCTAAGAATATTCTTTGTTTATTTTTATAACCCAGAAGAAGTACTTTTCGTTTATGGTTTCAAAACAAAAATGTTTTAACTCAGCATCCAATTGTTGTTAGGGGGTATTTTCTGTCCATTATGCTGTAGTATTTAAATGCTATAGTTTGGTACAAAAATAAAATAAAAATAACTTTAAACTTTACCTTTTAATCGCAATATTTAAAAAGTAAAACATTGTATTATTGCCCAAGAAAATCTATAGCTGAGATTTGTTTTAAAAAAATTCTCTTATCGGGAGGATATGACATGTACAACTAAAAAAGAAATTATTAAATGCAATTAAACTGAAAAAAAATGAATGTGTTAACATTTTGAGCAGAAGAAATTAACACAAGAGATAATAAGTATCGCTTTTTACAACGAACTAAAGAGTGACAAAGAGTATTAAATAATAACAAAAATGCGGAATAAAATTCTTTAAAACTCACCTAAAATCCAACTTTCCTTGTAATTAATTGACCAAATTTTGTTTCTTGCGGATTATTTTTTTCTGACCATCAATTAAGGCGGATATCATCATTCAGTATAATTTAATGTCTCAAGAATTAGTGCCAGAATGAAGAAATATATTATTTTAGAAATGAATATCAGAACGGACTGATGCTTGCTCTTTTTTTACGCTTTTCGATATAAGAATAGAAGTGCAAAACCAATTCTTGCCTTACCTAAACTGGTAGTCTGCTACCAAGCCAAGAAATCGCTTGAACTCAACTTAAGTTGCGATACCAGATTAATTAGAAATTTCTCTAAAAGAGTGATTCGTGTTGATCGGATTGCTTTTCGTGTAATTATGAAATTCAACCAAAGGGTGGTCCATAAAAGACGTCACACTTTTTTTTACAGATATTTGATACCCTCCCCTTAAAAAGTGTCACACTTCACCTTCACACCTCCTCTCCCTTTATTACATGTCACGCTATAGTACATACACATATTCTTTATTATTACTAATAATAAAGCTGGAACTCTCTCTGTCTAGAGGATGTCTGGATGTCTGGATCTCTGTGACGCGCATAGCGAATAAACCGTTTGGTCGATTTTCATGAAATTTGGCACAAAATTATTTTGTAGCGTGGGGGTGTGCACCTCGAAACGATTTTTCGAAAAATCGATTTTGTTCTTTTTCTATTCCAATTTT
Organism: Uloborus diversus; assembly: GCF_026930045.1. Classification (NCBI taxonomy): domain Eukaryota; kingdom Metazoa; phylum Arthropoda; class Arachnida; order Araneae; family Uloboridae; genus Uloborus; species Uloborus diversus. The sequence goes on along the minus strand of NC_072731.1, from coordinate 239,987,076 downwards.
AAACCCATTTTTCACGTAAATTTGATAAAAGGGTGAAGAATTTGCTCTGAAATTATCTTTCTTTATCTTATTTATCTTAATCTTCTTTACTTCTTTATCTTCTTTACTGTTTTATCTTTCTTCTTTTGTTCTTTACCTTTACTAATAATAAAGCTGAAAGTCTCTCTGTCTGGACGTCTGGATCTCTGTGACGCGCATAGCGCCTGGACCGTTGGGCCTATTTTCATGCAACTTGACACACAATTAGCTTGTAGCATGGGGTGTGCACCTCGAAGCGATTTTTTAAAAATTTGACTTTGTTCTTTTTCTATTCAAATTTTAAGCCCATTTTTCACGTAAATTTGATAAAACGGAAAAGAATTTGTTCTGAAAATTATATTTCTTTATTTTATCTTATTTACTTCTTTATCTTTCTTATTTTCTTTCTTTACTAATAATAAAGCTGAAAGTCTCTCTATCCGGATCTCTCCGTCTGTCAGGATATCTGTGACGCGCATAGCGCCTAGACCGCTCAGCCGAGTTTCATGAAATTTGGCACAGAATTAGTTTGTAGCATGAGGGTGTGCGCCTCGGAGCAATTTTTAGAAAATACGAATTTGTTTTTTTTCTATTCCAATTTTAAGATCATTTTCCCGAGCAAAATTATCATAAGATGGACGAGTAAGTTACAAAGTTATCATAACGTGGAACCGTAGCATGGACAAGTCAATTCGCGAGAAATTCATCATACATTATTTGTAAATATACAGGCGAACCAAAAGACCTTTTAATTTTCTGCTACGGGCAAAGCCGTGCGAGTTCACTAGTAGATAAATAAATACTTTTGTGCTGAATAGTAAAATAAGAAATAACAACCTCAAAACGCACATATTACAGATTACTGCAATTTGTACAGACGTTGTTATTACTTATTTTACATACACATATTGTTATTAAAAGATACGTGATGTTACAGTTCTTAACTGTACCTCTCTTTTGTCCACAAACATTCATAATTTCACTTCTTCTCAAAGCGTAACAAACATCACTTGGGATCGTGAGAAGCAAAGGGATGTAAGTGGACATTTTTAAATTTTGAGTGAAACGCGTTTAAAGATAACATCCTACGTAGACTTTCATTGATTTTTTTTCTAAATTATGCTGTAAAGCAAAACCTACTAGGGCAACTAGTACTATCTCTTGCCCCAAGACAGAGGACAGGTTCACCTACCATTTGTACTGGTCACGTCCAAATTTTACTTTTCCTTCTTAAATTTTACTTTACTTTGCTTCTTTGTGGACGACACCAAGATGTTAAATATCGCGATAGTTGCAATAATATGCAAGTATAGAATTCTCCAATTAAATGCATCGACGAAAGTTCCGCATGGCTACAAATAATTTTTACAATTACATAAGCAAAACTGTGGTCATAATTGTTTGATATATGTTTTTCTGATTCAGAAGTAATTTTACGAATGAATGAGAGGAAACATTTTGATACATTTTTGTATGCGTGCATATGATAACATAACCTTGCATATATTTTACGTCAGAACTCTTCAATGCATACAGAGTCTTTTTTTTTTTTTTTTTTGAGAATGATTATAACGCAATCAACGTATTAATTACAGCTGTTTTAGCGCTATTACCATTGTGATTAAAATGTCTTCACAGAAAAAATTTAAATGAAGTAGTTTCTAAGAATTTTAAAGTTTTTTTTTTTCTGAAAGAAAATGTATCGGTGCGCTTTCATTATTTATATTTCTGCCGATGACATCACAAATGATGAAATGCCATTCAGTGTTTCCATTCACAGAGCAAAATATTTAATTCGCATCTTTACTCATGTGTATTGGCAACGAAATGGTTGATAGCAAGAGCAGAGCGCAATGTTAAATTCACTTCTTGGTTATCATAACGTGGAAACGCTGTGGAAAGATGCGCCAAAATGCATCACTTGTGAGGTCATCAAGACCACGCCTTGTTTGAAAAATTGGACATTTAAAAAAAATAATTAAAAAATAACTGTCGGGAAAATGAAAGTATTTTCTTGGCCCATATTATTATTTTTTCTTATTCTATCAATTTCAGTGACAAAAAGTAATACTTTTGACTGAAGGAAACAACGCCATTCTAATTAAAATGGTGAAGAAGTTTTGGATTATATCGGGCAGTTAAATATAAAAGCTGTGTTAGGACCACAATGGCTATTAATTTTAATACGTTCATTAACTGACTGTTTCATGTATTTGTTCATACTATTTTGATCATTGAAACTTTTTTGCATCATAACAATAGGTAGCATTATAGTTATTAAAATAGTGTACACATTTGACAGGGACACTTTGTGTTTTCACTGATTTTTTATCTTACGATCAGAATAAATATAAATAAAAAATGTTTTTCAAAGAATTGTTTTCATATACTACATAAATTGTGTTAATACACCCTGCTATTAGTATTATTATTGAGCAAGCACAAAAATAAAAAAAGTACTAATGGCTAACATTTTTTAAATTTTACTTTAGCAGTATTTCTTTTTTTCTTTTTTTAAATTAAAATTTAAGAAAAAGTCAGTAATACTTTCTTAGCTTAACCTCAAATCACAGGGAAAAATATTAACTGAAAAGAATAAACGTACGTGTAATTTTTAAATTTTTCCCCAAGTAGAGAAATAATTTTCCGTAACCTTTATGTGACTTTTTACTATAAGAAAATAAGAATATATTGAACAGTAAAACAAATTTGTAACATGATTGAAGTGTTGAGTTCCATTACTTTAAAGCGCAATTTTTGACGCAACCAGTTTGTGACATACTGACATTTGCAGAAGATTGATGTAATATTTTGAAGAATGTGAGCGGTACATGAAGTCATTTACTTACTGATATTTAAGGGTAAAGCTATCTTGGCAAAAAAAATCTTTGCGTTATTTTTCAAGACTAGGAGGAGTTATAATATTTTGTACACATAATACACCATTGAGGATATATATATATATATATATATATATATATATATATATATATATATATATATATATATATATAATCTTTTTGCTATGACTTTTATTTTAAACTGCATTAGTAACTTTCATAAGCCAGTTTTCAGCAAAAATAGGAGCAAATACGGCAAAAATAGAACCGTTCTTGTTCAAGTAAATTTTAGCAAAATAATTTCCTTCGTTCAGAAAAAAAAAAGGCTTGGTATTGCTGGTACAGTCTATATGAATTAGAGATCAATCAAACTCATAGTGAATGCAGCTTTGTCATTAGCCCATACATGATGCGCAAAAAGCATTAATTCATGATATTTTTACCAAGCATAATTTTCCTATTAGTATCTTATGCTTATTTTTATTCGTTCATACATTTAAAATATTGTCTTGCCTTTTGCCTCCCAGGATACTTCCCCATAAAAATAAGAACAAAAGGCATGAAATATTGCTTAATGTGTATTGTAGTCAAATATATTGCTTGACAGAAAAAAAACGTCAAAAATGAGTTAAGAAGAGGAATATGGGGCAAAGTGAAATAGCGAGACAAAGTGAAAAGGTGTAATATTTACTCTGCTTTCACCACCACTATCTCGTAATATTTTAACAATGTAGTTGCACAAATAGTCTATTACAGTCAGGAAAAAAAATATCGCCGAAGATTGAAGCTTATGATAATACAGGTAATTTTCAAAAATTGATATTCTTATTGTAATATTGCGTTGTGAGTCAAAGAATATTTTTCATATTATAAAATAATAAACTTCTTGTTATCAACGTTTTAAATATGAATTGAGATCTTTTAACATGCGGTGCAATATTTAAGCCTATTGCATTTTAAATATTTTGCTGAAGTAGTTGAGTGCATGAAGGACAAAGTGAAATAGCTTTTTTCGCTTACTCACTCAATTATTTACTAAGACATTTACGTATTCATTTTTAATTAATTCATTTACATTTCTTCATTTAATAATTCACTTATTTTATCACCCATTCACTATTTTCTTATTTATTCACTCTTTTACCCACTCATTTGATTTTTTTATATATATTAATTAATTTATTAATTAAAGTATTATTGCTGGTACAGTCTATATGAATTATAACGTTTATTGTTCCATTTTCTTTTCATTTATTCATTTAAAAAAAATTTTTTTACAGATTAATTTGATCAAAAATACTTTTTATAACAGGAGTACTTTTTATTTTCGAAGTTTAATGTACGTTACTTTTCAAAGACTGGTTGCTTTTTTTTTATTGATGCAAATAGTGACTCAGATTTGAATATATTTTTTTTCTTAATTTAAATGTTAATACTTATTTTTTGTTTTTCTGTGGTTAAAAATGAATTAAGTAAATATTTTTTCTTTTATATTTTAGATTTCAATGGTTAGGTTTATATATTCTGCTTAAAATTAGGATAAAGTTTATAGTGGTGAAAAAAATTCTTGCTTTTTCATGTAATTACTACTTTATTTTTAATTTGTGAAGTAAAATAATTAGATTCTTTTTGATGAAATTCAGTGCAACATTTTCGTCGGTATCGAAAAATTACTTTGATCCGAAAATGAGTTTAATAGGTAGTTTTCATGATTGGTAACACTTTTTATTATGTATATATATATATATATATATATATATATATATATATATATATATATATATATATATATATATATATATGTATATATATATATATATATATATGTATATATATATATATGTATATATATATATATATATATATATATATATATATATATATATATATATATATATATATATATATATATATATATATATATATATATATATATATATATATATATATATATATATTGTGATGTTACGTATAGCAAAAATGAAAAAAGTACTTTTGAAATAATTTAGTGTTTTAGCTACTCAAGAACCATAGGAAAAGGGATATAATGGTAAAGAAATTCGATATTACTGCATTGTAATATAGGTTCCTCAGTTCTGAAAGAAGTTCCTGTTGCAAATTTTAGAAGATTTGGTCATTATCTGCCCTTGAAAAGTTAACATGTTATGCATTTTTATATGCAGTTACCTTCCATTCGATTTCTCTTCAAATAATCTAAACACATGGGGGGGTGGGGTAAGCTTATACACACTATAAAATATCAAAACTTAAAAGAAAATGAATGTTTCTCTGAAAATATCATGACGTACAAATTAAAGTGAATACTACATTTTTTCAAAAGCCAAGAAAATATTTTAGTAATTTTGGAAAACACAAAATCTGACCAATTAGGAAGATAATTCTTTCGCCAGTTGACATTTAAAAATTGTGTCACTTTTTTTTCCAACCCCCTTTTTTTTGAAAATTCTTGTCAAAATATCTCAATCTAATTTCTCTATCTCTATCTATTTTCTTCTGTTTTTCATTATTTGAAGCTGTTTTTGTTAGAAATGCAAATTAAAAAATAAATAAATAAATAAAAATTAACAACGTTGTTTAATAGAGGAAAAATTAATCTTTTAAAATAGAATGATGTATTTCTGCGCAAGCACTTTTTCCAAGAAACTTTTAGTCTGAAAAACGTCAAAAACTGGTTTTAAGTTTTCTAACAAATGTTTTATTAAAAGAAGTAAAATTATTATCTTAACTTAATATCTCTTTTTTTCCCAAACGGTCCTATTTTTAATCTTCCATAAATTTCCCGATAAGATTTTTTTTTACAAATAGTTCAAAAGTTAAAAACTCATTTTTATCCATGAATTTAACTAAACGCACTCAATGTGTAATAAGAAATAGCATAAAAAACAACAAGTCGAATTTTATGTTAGACAGAAAACGAAAAGTACCTAGCCGCCAAATTAAGGAGAGCTAATGTCTCAGCTACAGAGCATATCTTTTACCATCTCCCGAAAACGATCGAAACTTCAATTTCCTAATTGGTGAAGCCGTTTTTTCGACTATTCTGGAGTCGATAAGATCTATTATAAGGGTTTCTAGCGTTATTAAACAGGAGTAAACCTTATTTTATTATTGGGTTAAACTGTATTTAAGGTAGAAAATCGTCCGCCATCCCCTGAGTTAATGAACAATAATTTTGTCTGTAAATATATTTTGACTATCTTTATTCCATAGTTCTTGATACTGAAATTCACAATAAACTTTTCCTGTATTAATGAAAAAAGTATACGTTAATAGGTATCTTTTATAATTTTTATTTTTGTACGTCATCTAAATCCTTGCTTCTTTTTAGATTAATATAAGAGCTAAAAATTGCACAGATTGCGCATTTTGTGACACTTTCGATCATTGCTGTTAACGATTTCATCTATAAACTTTAAGATTGAATTTTGTCATTGCTTCGTATAAAAATAAACTTTGCATAATTAAGAGAGCTCTTATGATTTAATCTGAGATCATGTCCTTCATATAATATTGAACGACAATTATTGCTAGAGTTTCACTTTTCAACATTTTACATTATTATCTGAATTTTTCTTACTGCAAAACATTAATTTCGAAAAATGAGCAATATTTCACAAATTGAGGCGCATTAAAAATATTTCAGCTCACGCGTTTTAGTATACAAGCGGTATAGTTTTCTTTCACGAACTAACGATAAACAAACTTCTGAATAAAGCTATAAAGCTTAGGGGACTATACAACATACATTGTACAGGTTTTCACCAGTTTCTGGTAAAAAACGAATATTTTGCAAAAATATTTCTCGAATCCCTGCAATTTTCATTAATGCAAATTTCTTAACAACTGGGTAGGTAGAAGCACTTTGTTTCAATGGAATTAGAAAATTGTTAGGAGGCAGTGATTTTAATTCGATACAGAAAACTCCCGATTTCCCGCGGATAAGGGTGGCACGGATTCGCAGATAGCCCACAAAGTACGTAAAAAACGGTACTGGTGAATGCAATAGCGTTAGAAAGATCAATAACACTAGCGTACATTTAAACAATAGCTAAAACGATAACCGTGTATAAAAATGTATGTAAAAGTTAACTAGTATGTTGTGGCCATCACGAAACTTTCTTCTATATTTTTTTTTCTTTTTTTTTCTGATCCCTCCCCATGCTTGACGAGGAAGCAATATTCCCAACAAAAACAAAATTACACATGCAAAAACTTGACGACTATCCCAATGTCTGAATTATTGCAAAAGCAAAGCAAAGAGCGAAAATTGAAAGTTATTTTAAAAGCCTTGCTTGAATTAATTACAAATATTTTATTTGTTAACAAACATAAGATGGCAACAGTTAAAAATTTTAAATCATTGAGATAATATTTCCTATCATTTCCATACAATTAAAATCACGAGAAATACGCAGACGACAATCTATTACGATTTATCTTTCTTATTGTTGCATTAATAAAAATATTTTTATTCTCAAAAAAAAAAAAAAAAATCAACACCTCTTGGAGCGATCGGCGTCAAAATTGAACCAAAGCCTGTTTACATATGGATTCACATATATTCCAAATTTCAACCAGAACGTAGCATTACTTCTTGAAATAGGGCACTCAAAATGGAAAAAAAGAACGGGTGATTGCGCTACCCCCTTTTTAGCTGTTGACACAAAAATAAAATCAGTTCTTATACCCACTAAGGGCTACTTGCCGATAAATTTTTCTTTCATTCCGTTCATTATTTCTTGAGATACAGCAGTCACAATTCACGACAAAAAACGTTCTATAGCTCAACCCCCGTTTGAGTTATTGACACCAAAATTGAATCAGCACCTGTTCCTGTTAATACCAACATATGGACCAAATTTTGTTTGATTCAGCCAGTTACTTCCTAAGGAATAGCAAGCACGCGTAACTCGAAAAACGTCCCATTGCTCCACCCCCCTTGGAGGAATTCGCGCCAAAAACTAATGGGCACAAGTTCACATAGGGGCACATATGTGTACTAAATTTCGCTCGATTTCATGCGGTAGTTTTTGTTGTAGAGCGGCCACAAAAAACTGGTCACACACAGACGTGACACATACACACACACACACACACACACATACACACACACACACACACACACAGACATTTTCCAAAAATGGTCGAAATGGACTCAGCACACCTCAAAACGTTCGAATCCGTCAAAATTCGAAATTCGAAAATTTGCACGAATCCAATACTTTCTTCTATATATTAGATATAGAAGAAAGTAAAAAGGAATGATTCATTATTAAAAATAGATTACATATATACGCGAACGAATAGTGCAAACAGATTAACTGAAATATATCAAGCAAGGTTATACCAAAAAATCTTAGGGGTAGAGAGGTGAGCTATTTTTTAAGACACAAGACTAGTCCGGTCCAAGGGTGCCCATTTGCAAAATTTTAAGGGGGGGGGGACTCAGATATTTTCTCCATGGTTTAGCAAGATGTTTTCCCCATAGAAACCGATTTCAGTAAGGATTGGAGTTAGTAAAATTTGGCATTTTTAATAACTTATTCATTAATTGATGGATAAGAAGTGTTTTTACATTTTTTAAATGAAAAAGTACTAAAAGCAAGGAAGGTCTAATTTCAAAGGGCGGGGGAAGAGGGGGCTTGAGTCCCTACTTGCCCCTCCCCCATATGGACGCCCTTGGTTCGGTCACTCGGTTATACGCATAGGTCGTGTAGATCTAAAAAATCAGTAAGTAGTGTATATTTCAAGCAGTTAGTAGTGTAGATGTAAAAATCAGGTTTCAAGTAGTCGAGTTTCTGTTACCATCTAAGGATTCTGCACTTATTAAGTTAAAATGCGTGCATTTATGTGAATTCAGTTTAACTTAAATGTAAAAAAAAATTTTTTTTTGAACGTCTGAAAGGTTGCTGATAATCCACCCCTCGGACAAGCCGACGACGGATAATCGGAGGTTTACTGTATTCCAAAATATTTCCAGATGCAGAAACTATAGAATCGAATCTTCTGCTCTAACGCCAGATACAACAATGCGTTTAAAATATTATAAAGCTCAAGTAATTGAACTAAATGGAAAAAAATATGGTTGGGTAGTATAGCGATCAATACAGGAGATGAAAAATTCATCTAGATATTTCCAAGAAGCCACTTGCATTTATAACTGAACTAAACTAAAGTAGTTGTTAATGGAAAGTGCATATTATTTTTTCCCCAAAACTGTGACTCGTGGTCGCTGTTAGATGAAAACTTTAAAGGGATGCTCCCTCTCCCCACCTCTTTTAAAGTTTTTATTTGACTTCTGCTTCACTTTTAATAGGGGAGGAAATTAATGCACTGCTAATGGTTTTCCGATAGTAATAAGCTTTAAAATGAACTGAATTTTCGCGCCAAAAACAAAATTAAAGATATTTAGGCTGTGAATTTTTCTTAAAGCAATATGTTGTTTAGAATAGTATTGGCTTTTCCACACTCTCTTAATATTCTTAATTATAAAATAATTTTTGAAAAATAATTTTCCTTAAATCAAGAGTCAAACCATTTCATATCTTCTACAGTTTTTGAAATACTCTTCATGTGCTTAGCATATCCTAAAAGTCTCTTTTCATCTATTGTAAAAGTGACTTTGTGAAATAGATATTAATATTGGAATTATTGCTTTAGAAGTTTTTCCTTCATTTAAAAAGTCATATTAAAACTCAACGAACGGTTTTATCCCAGCTAAGAACAGTTTCCAGTAATTACCTCTCTTCCCCACTGAATTCGTGTCGCTGCATTAAGCAAAAAAGAAAAAAAAAAAAAAAAGAAAGAGCAAAGGAAAGAACGAATGAACATTGGGGTGATTCAAAAATACATGTAAAAAAAGTTTCTCCTAGATAACAGGACACACCTCAATATTTTTAGACTTGTGGATAGTAATGTAATGGAAGAATATTAGCTCCCTATTTTAACTGAAAGAGGGTGCTCAACCCCCTCCCCCAAACTTCATGCGTATGGGGAGGGGGTTAAAAAATACATTGGACTGAAAAAACAATGCTACATATTCTAATATACACGAGTAATATGCATATACATTGCAATAAAATAATTATTTACAAAAAAAAAAAAAAAAAAAAAACAGCTGTGGAAAATAAATATTTCTAAATTTGTGGCATTTTCTGTGCTACGGCTAATGTTAAATTAAGGGGTCATTGAGCACCCTCTTAAAATCTGAGGAAGAAGTTAAAACTTTTACAGCATAAAACTATTAATAAGTCTTAAAAAATAGGGGGTGTCCTGGACTCTAGCTGAAAAAGTTTTTTTGAACCACCCTAATGAACATATTAGTACATTACAGTCTCAATTATTCAAAACTCTTTTAACTAAAACCTCGGTTAGCTGACGTTGTCCTCTGGTTGTATTTCAAGTAGCACTAACCAAAAAGTAGTATTCATTGCACTTTTCTATAATTTTTTTACTGAGAAATCGTGAACTGCTAATTATCCTCACTTGATGAAAATTGGCGTTTCTGGTCACTTTTGAGGTCTGCTAGCCCCGTGAACATGTCCCTCCTCCCTGGTGGATCCGTCCATGTTTTCCGAAATCGACTTTATTTATACCCGACTCTCTCGACTTCAGAGACTCCTCTTTAGACAAAACCGCACTCAGCACAGAAGATTTATCATCCACCACCTGAAAGCATCCCGACAGTCATTTGAATTTTTACGTCTTTTGCGAGTATGATAGCGATAGGAGACATTTGTAGAAATAAGAAAGGAGTGGGGTCCTATCACAATTCGTAATTGCGAAAAGTATTATTTGAATTTAATGTGTCAAAACTCAAATCAATGCCGAGGGTTGTATGCTTAGGACTAGATGCTAGATGTTGTGAGCTGGATTTTATAAAATGATTTTTTCGCGTTTTTTTATTTTTATTTATGTTTAAATCTAGAGAGCAAGACTTAAAGTTAACTGCATAATTCATAACACAATAATAATTGAGCTTTAACTAAATATATATTTTTTGATTTGTTGACGTTCTTTGAACAAACTTATTACTAATAGCTATGACCATATTTAAATCCAGCGTCAAAGTTTCTTCTTTATCCTGGCAGAAATTTTTAAGGAATTATTTTTTCCCTTAAAACTGTTAATCTCTATCGCTTTGATTCATCTATGTTTTACTGTACTATATTGACATGTAGCCTCGAGACTGTATGTGGCCATCATGAGTTTCTTGTGTGGTCACTATAAAATTGAGCTTTTGTAATAACTAATGTTTAACAATATAGATTGTAGCAATTTCAAATTAATTTGAAAATTGTTACTTGTAAAAAAAAACCTGGATTATGTTCAACATATGACGTATATCTGTGTCAAACAATTTCCAGCTATAAACTAAATTCCGGATTTAAAGTACAGTAATGATCAATAAATAAATATCCCAGTTAGGGCAAAACTAACCTGGCAGCATATTGAAGGCTACGCAGTTCCTAATCTCAGTATTACGGCACTGCTAAGATAGATTTGCGCCAGCTATAGTTTTTTATTGGATGTTAAAAACATTTTTGGCATTATTGCTACAAGTTGTTTGGCTATATTTCAATATTGTTATTTTTCTAATGAATGTCTTCGGATCATAATAAAACTACTTATAAAAAAGGATTTCATCTTTATTAATTTCCTTTGAAGTGTTAAAGACATTTTTTTATAAAAATGTAAAAAGTTATTATTACCCTTTTGTAAATACAAACGTATTTTTATTGTAACTTATTTTATTAAGACATAGATTAACGGCCTTATGTATATGCGTTTTTGGCTATTATTATATAGTAGAAAATCGTCCGTCAAGGTATGACGGGTAAAGAATGCTTCTACATTTTAACGAAGCAATTGCCTGTTTGATGATATTTTGATAGTTGAAATTTTAACCCTAACTCAAGTAGATGAATCCTAAACTCCAGTGGTAAGCGTTAATTATTATCCATTTTTTCGTTTTTTCATTCTCCTTAAATGACAGTTTTACCAGTAAAACAGTTAAGTTGCCGGATTCAGTTCAGCCTTAACAAAATAAAGCATTTCACTGCACACAAAAAACATCACCAAAACGTATTATCAAATTGTCATGCTATGGCGCGAGTTTTGTTGCTGATGACGTCAGGAGCTATATGATTGTAAGCTATAAGATACGAATGCGTGTCACTTAATTAAAAATTAAATGGTAATTTTCAAAACTAAATAGCCGGAAAATACTCAAAACGTTTGAGGCAGTTTGGAGTGAAAAAGTTATCAGTGGCACGTTTAAGTAAGACACAGTAAGAACGTGCGCAAAGTGCTCCAATGTCAACACATAAACATGCCCCTTCCTCAAGTTTGTATTTATTTTTAACGCGCAAAAAAATTTAATAACATTTCAGTTCATACAAATGCAATTCCCAAAAAAGGATAAAATTCTGCTAATTTTTATATATTTGTTCTTTCTTAACGAAGTATTGTTTATTTACAATAAGCTTCAAAACTTTCAACACAAAATTTACTCAACTTGGTAGAAAACAAATTACTCTTTTTGCATTCTAGACCAAAGCTCGACTGATGCTCAAAAACTTGTGAGTATATCTGCTAGGGAACAGCATTAATCTGTTAAAATTATTTAAAATTAAGCGTTGGGAAAATGAATATTTTTCTCGTTCCACGTTATTTATTTATTTATTGCTTATTCTATCAATTTCAGTGACTAAAGGTAATATTTTTAACTGAAAGAAACAACCCTATTCTCATTTCACGGAAAATAATTGTTATACTCATGAACATTTTGCTAATAATATCCTTGCTAACTTTTTGATATGGTTGAGAAAAATCACTAGTAATTAGGCATTAGAATATGAAATTTTCATATATATGCCTCGATTATACATAAACTCAGATAAAAGTAAAAGTGTTTTATTTTTTAAATTTTTTGTAAAATGTAAAAAGGAAGGCAAAACCGCAGAATATTTTTAAACGCATGGCACTTTGAACATGTTGTGACTAAACTGTAACCGTCAATGACCGACGTGCAAAAAGCACGCTTGCAGTTCTAATGAGCGAGAGAGCTTCCGATTCTGTGCTAGTGTGTTAATGTTATGTCGTTTGTGTCGTCTGCATATTAAATTTTGTGATCCTCAACAAATATGCAGTTTTTTGGATTTATTTACCTTTCTGACAGCTAGGAGAATTTTCCATGTTTGAATTTGAACTTTATCTTGAAATTTATCAGCACATATCACGTAGTTAAAAGAGAGAGAGAGAGAGAGAGAGAGAAATAGGGAGTCTGATTTTTGCCCGAATGCCCAACTAAGTTTAAAATTTGAATATTTACTTCCTATTCAGAACGTAGTCAAGAAGTCAACTTTAAACCATCAAACCCGGATTACTGCAAAAGAAAAAAAAAAAAAAAAAACGCCGGAAAAGAATGTTGATTTACTTTATTAAAAAAATACCAAAACACAACAGCTGAAAATGCTACTTTGGTTTTTAAATTAATTTCCAAACATCGCATTCTCAGAAAAAAAAAAGGTCTAAATTTTGAATCATTTCACAAACATATGCTCCAAACGATTTTCTAATTTAACTTGCCATTCTTTTGCTCGAAAATGCCAAACAAAATAGTAATTTCTATGCTAAGTAAAAATGTAGCCTCAAATTTTGGAGTGGTTTATTTCATCACTTCAAGCTCGAAATATTTCTTTTTTTTTCGGTTTTGATTAGATTTTTTCTCCGGAAAAATTCCATTGTACTTTCTTTGAAAATTGATCTTCCCCTGTAAACCTTTTTCTTCGCTTGTGTCTTACAGAAGTTTTCTCTCTCTCTTTTTTTTATAAAAAATAAATGATTAAGTTTCACAAGAATTTCCATTTCTAATTTTTATTTCTTCAAATTCTTTCTTTTTACCCGTGTAAGAAATAGTTTCTCTGAGAAAGAATAATATTTCTTCTTTTTTTCTTTTCAAATATCTATCTTATCATAAACATAAAACCTTTTGTTGATAAGTTGTACATTTCGTTGAGATAGGAAAAGAAAGGGAATTAAAAAAATGATGCTTTGTGTATTAAACTTTTTATTCGTTTTGATTTTTCGCTTTATAATTAAACACTTGTGAGGAGCACGACCAACTCTAATGAGATTTTTTTCCTGAATTAAATGGAAATGATGCTGACAAATTATTGCCAGGATTAATCAATATGAACTTTTTATAACTTTTTTATCATAAATAAATGTGAAACATATGTTGTACTAACTCATTTTATTGTTTTACAAAGTACATTTGTATATAACTGGAATTATTGTTTTTGTTGAAAAATGTAGACTAGCACAAACAATACATTGCAGTAATCTCGGTGACCTTCAACGTAAATTAATGTCATTTTGCAGTAAAAAGAGTTTTGTCAATGATTAATTATATTAATTATTATATTTTTTTAATTTAGGGTACAAGCAAAAAAAAAAAGTGTCCCTGAACGGCGCAGCTCATACTGAATATTTTTTAAGAATTCGCTGTGCAAATATTCCAGCGGAAGTGATATTTTTTGAAAAGGAAAAAAAAAAAACAGTCGTTACACGTATTTAAATAATATAAAATAGTAAAAAAGTAGTAAAAAAGTAAGTTGTAAAAAAATAGTAGTAAAAAAAGTAAAAAAAAAAATTCTAAACGAATGAGGAAAGTTAACAATACAGTTTCAGATCAGTTAAAATTAAGCTAATAAATATAATATACGTTTAGTGCACTTAGTTAAAAAAATATATAGCTTGGAAAAAATACTTTCGTTACGAAGTTGCCTACAGTAAAAGTTTTAAAAAAGGAATTCATCAAGAGAACTTCTTAACAAATTTTTAAATCAGCCCAAAAAGTCTCACTTTATTCGTTCGTTTAACCAAAAAAAAAAAACTTAAATTGTATCCGCCACAGCACTGCCAGAGGCGAAACTTTAAAAATTGTCGAATGCATAGCCAGTCGGTTTAAGAGTTTACTAGCTGCATTGCCCGGCTTTGCCCGATCTACCTTGAAAAAAAAAAAACCATTGTGTCAAGTGAAGTATCTTCAATAACCAGGATTAAATGAAAGAAAAAAAACCATCATGCAAAATATTCTCGCCAAACAATGACGACAGATACTAAAATACTTTTAAGAAATTAAAATAAAATGAGAAAGATGGATTTAAAATGCGTAACCATGGAAACACAAAATAAAATAAGTTTAAGAATTGAAAATGAGAAAGATGGTAATAATCAATGAATTCAAAAAGCGTTACCGTGGAAACGCAAAATAAAATGGTTAAAAACTTGAATAGAGAACAGATTTTTGAACTTCATTCAATTCGCTTGTGACTTTTTTTTCTAATGGAGATAGAGGGTTAAACTTTCGACCTTAGGTCGAGTTAGATCTGGAGTAAAAAAAAACAGCTCTTTCCAATGCTGTCAAAAAGAAAACTGTGGGACAATTCCTTCACTTTTTATTGATGGATTTAATGAAGAAAGTAGTGCCTAAATTTCAGCTAAAGCCTAAAAAAATTCGAGCTAAAAACGTAAAAAACTCCCGCCGCAATTAAGTTAGAGCATTGAAACAAATTGCATAGAACGCGAAAAATTCTTCCCTTTCCAACGATATGTAATATTACTATTTGCGAGTAATTTTTCACCCCCATATTCGGGAATTTATGTGAAAATTGGGCCCAAATTGGAATAAAAAAAGAACTATTCATCGAATTGTTTTCGAACTGGTCCGCAAACCTTCTCAGGACTTAAAGGAACAAACTGTGAAAATTTCAGCAAAATCGGCCGGGTAGTTCTCGAGTTTTGCGAGTTCAAACAAACAGACGCTTTTTGGAGACTTCATTTTATACTATGTAGAGATGTGTTAATTGGCAGCACGCACGTACATTCTTAATCATTAAAATTTAAACCTAGCAAAGCATTCCTGACTTATCAATTGTTTAAATGTACACTTAGCTCGCATTTCATGCTATTACAAACCCATCTTCGTCTCCCACTTTTTTGGCTTTCAGAATAATGTTTTGCAATTCATATTATCAATTATATTTTTTTCTCTAATGCAGTTATCTCGATCATTTTTTTATAATTTTTGCTATAAATTCAATTTAAAAGTATTTTTATTGATATTTGACTTCTACAAATGGGCCACTGCACGAATTCTATTGAAAGATCTTATAAGTTAAGAAATCATGTATTTGTTTTGCTCTAAAACTGATTTTCCAAAACTCGGGGAAAAAAACATCTCGAAACGCATTTAGTTCAACCGCGAAATTACATTTTGCTTTTCTGTAAAATCTATTCAAATACTCGAAAATTTGTAGTAATATTGCTTTTTTGAAAAATAAATAAATAAATCTAGAGAAATAGAACAAGTTAAGTAATAGAAAAGGACCCAAGGTAATGTATTGATTACATAGTTCAATAAATTCATAAATTCTTTTTGCTCCTCAAATTTAAATTTGAATTCTCAGCAATCGGCTCAAAAAATACTCCTCGGACGCTCGTAGTTCGAGGTTATGAGGTTAACCAGCCAATCAACTAGTTACACAAAGGCAGCTGTTTACTTACTTCTTATACAGTAGTGGAACAATAAAGAAAGTTAATTTTACATCATACTGTTTTTTAATATGTATCTTGCGCCAAATATATGCGCATATAATATATATATATGCCTCAAAGCAGGTAGATTTTCGAAGAACGTTCGAAAATTGTAGTTTTTGGATTTTTATCGCAACAGTTTCGGTTTTGTTTCCTAGCAGAGTTTTTTAACTTCAAAATAAAAAGTGATTTTTGTATTATTTCGAACCCAATATCTATTTGTTATCAAACTTTACAAACATTTAAAAAACCCGCTTTGCCCTATCAGATAGCCCAAAGTTTAACTGATTGTGATTTGGTAAATTTTCAATCAAATATGAAGTTATAAATGATTAAAATAATTGATTAGCTACCTGACATTATAAAAAAATGTATATAAAAAAGTTATACTTGTCCATTTTAAAGTCAGCACATTTGTTTATAAAACATAAAGAAATAACTGATTATTTAACTGATCAATTAATTGCCATCCTAAAAAATAACTTTTTCAAGTTATACTTATCCTATAAAAGTAGAAAATCAGCACACGAGTCAAGAAATTTTAAATAAATATATGATTAAATCCTATACCCGCTTTGCTCGAAGGCACGTTTTTTATTTCAATAATTATAACCTTAAATTTTAAAAAATTAACAATCAAAATGACTATCGTAGTTTGTAGGTGGATGGCGTCAGAATAACGTAATATTATTGTCAATAAAAAAAAAAAAAAAAAAAAAAAGCTCGTCTTTGACTAATCACAAGTTACAAAATCTCATTTTTTCCTTAAAAATGTATCAATTTTTTTTAGTTTTAAGCTTGGTTGCACCATGCCGCTTCACTGCTGCTTTACAGGGACTTATTAAAACTCGGGGGTGTTCATGTAAACACGACATACGTATGCATCGTCGCTTACACACCATGGGGGGGGGGGGGAGGAGAGGCATACGAAGGCCTACCCGCTTTGGGCCACCCTCCCTTACTAAGGTATAAGTCACGACAATGGGATTTTCAAGTTATTTCTGCAATCCTCATATACATAATAGCTAATTATCCAGTAACCGCGAGTTTCAACAATGAAACTCGCTCTACGGCTGGATAATTTGATGATATGTTTCGGTAATGTTTAACATGCAGGGAAAGGCTTTGTTGTGACAAGGCTGAATTCGATCCGGTAACTTAACTGTTTTACTGGTAAGACTGTGTCATTTCAGGGGAATGAAGAAACGATAAAAAAAAAGTTCAACAATGAACGCTACCTACTGGAGTTTAGGGTTCATCCACTGGAGACTTAGTGTTTCAATTTCAACTGTCAAAACATCATCGAACAGGCAACGGTTTCATTCAAATGTAGAAGCAATTTTCACCCGTCATACCTTGAGGGGCGATTTTCTAGTGTATATAGAATCTTACTCTGAATCAAGTCATTACAACGAAATTGTGTATATAAAAAATATCCTTTATAATTATATAATCTTTACTAATAATAAAGCTGAAAGTCTCTCTGTCTGGATCTCTGTGACGTGCAGAGCGCCTAGACCGTTCGGCCGATTTTCATGACATTTGGCACAGAATTAGTTTGTGGCATGGGGTGTGCACCTCGGAGCGATTTTTCGAAACTTCAATTTTGTTCTTCTTCTATTCCAATTTTAAGAACATTTTCCCGAGCAAAAGTATCAAAAGATGAAGAGTAAATTACCAAGTTATCATGACGTGGAACTGTAACTTTGGCAAGCCAATTGGCGAGAAATTCATCATGCATTATTTGTAAATATACAGGCGAATCAAAAGACCTTTTAATTTTCTACTACGGGCAAAGCCGTGCGGATGCCACGGCTATAGTGTTATAAGAGTGCAAGTCCCCCACCTTTGCTCCAACGAAGTTTTTATGCTTTCCTGAAAATAGTGATAATGTGACTGGCTTTAGCCTGACTTTATGGTATAAAAGTAAGGATTGTTCTGTCAAACATTTTTACTGTTGAAACAGCAAGATTTTTTTTCTGTTGCTGCAGGAACTGTAAAATATGCGTCTAATTGTCCACTAAACCGTACGTAGAAAATATAGTGTAGCATTGTTTTGAAAAGCTTTCAGAGCGACTAAAGCTTTGGTTCCGGGTGGACGTTAAAAGGATTAAATCATGCCTAATTTCATGGATCTAAATGCTACAAATTACATCACGGTATGACAGAACTTTTAAGCTGAGTACATCTTCACACTGCTGGTTAAAAGTATTTTAGCATGCTAGCGATTGGTCCGCAAACACTGTACTGCATCACCTGGAAAAAATACATGCTGTTTTCTACATGAATTGTTTAAGCATATGTACATATAACAATCGATGCGTTGAGCGAGTAAAAAAAAAATGCTCAGGCTTGGCCTGTATGAAAGTTTTCCTTTTTAACTTAGTACGTGTGGTGTTAGTAAAAAATTTAAAACACAGAGAAGGAAATTAAAGAAGAAGAGTATTTCAATAACATTGTAAAATTTTTAATGTACACCCTAGATTTTATTTCGCACTTGATATTTATTTAGATGATTTAAGTATAAATAGTAAATAAAACGAATAAGTTTAAAGGAAACATAAAAAAAAGAGTCCGAAAGAGAGGGAAAAAAAAGTTAGCGAAAACTATACTTTACTTTTTTAGAAATACTTAATATTTTAAAAGTAAACTACGCTCGATTTTTAATTAACTAGTTATGTTTGCTTAAACGTCTCAAATAATATTTACTTAAGAACGAAAACTTCTAAAAGATTGTTTCACACTTTCGTATTGTGCAATTTATTTAACAATTTTTCCACCCATTCTCTATTCCTGCCCCTCCCTTCGAAATTCTTTATGTTTTCCCTCATCTATAATTTATCTTTTTAAGAAACTTAAAAAAGTAAGTCACTATTTTTGTTTAATTTCAACAAATCTATTATTACAGTTCTTGTAACTTGATTATTTTGTTAAGGTTGCTCTCACAAATTTTAATTTACAAATTTCATGCGCAACAAAAATTAAGTTATTTAAATTACTTTGAGCAATACTCAACTCATTCGCACATTTCTTTAAAGTTCCACTTCACTACGAATATTTTTTATTTATGTGAATTGAGATAGCATTGAATACACGAGTGTTGCTTGAAATACTCATTGTATGCACCACAGTCACTATTTCCAATGAAAGTATTTGTAAAAATAAATTAATTCATTCGAGAGTATGTATACCTAATAGATACTCAGGAGCATATAACACGTCGCGTAATCATCCACATGGGAGCTGATGAATGTAACCATCTTCAAAATCCATCGTATTGAACAGGGATTGAATTCGTAACCTTGAACATACTAACTCTTCAAGAAAAAATAATAAACTAGCTGCGTGTTCGGCTTTGCACGGTCCACCTCAAAATAAAGGTTATGTCAAGCGACGCGAGTTCAACACTCAGGCTTGAACCAAGAAAAAAAAATCATAAAATTTTGCGGCAGATTGCGGAGAAATAACTAAAAATTAAACGTTTTAAATCCCCCGATTACAGGAAAAGGCTTTAAAACAAAAGCAAGAGCATCACTTGTTCATATTTGAGAAAAAACATGACAGCAGATTTTTCATCTCAATGATTTTCTTCACGCTATAAATTTTAATAAAAGCATTGTCGCGGAAAGTTGAGATGAAGCACTGAAAAATAATTTGAATGGAGGAAAGCCTTCGAAAAATAGGGATTTTATGTCGAAATCTAAGTATCACAATTAATAATTTTTAATTGATATCTCCGCTTATTATTATCGAAGAATTATGTTAAACAGCCAAACATAAAGACGGGAAGATTACGAATCCATCGATACCTGGTTCGATGGTTAGTTCCCTGGCATTCGGGAGAAGTAACTCGAACATAGATACATAAATGACTACATAAATACATAGGTACATACATAGATATATAGGTACATACATAGATACATAGGTACATACATAGATACATACATAGATACATAGGTACATACATAGATACAGATACATACATAGATACAAACGCTCGGTTTTTAATTATATAAGATGAGAAACTCATCTTTTTAGCTTTAATTATTCATTATTTTTAATCTTCTGTTAAGTTTGATACGTAATTCGTAAACGATATAAAGCAGCTGTGTAATTTCAGGAGCTACGGAATATATAAGGGCTTTTTTCAGTTATTGTTTTCTAAATAGGAACAAATAGGAATAAATATCAGTCATATTCCTTTTACGTACTATTTGAGCAATAGAACAATGCCGGAATTCCGGTAAGTAATGTAGAGTATATTGTAAGATAAACAATGCAAATCTTCAATATATATCATTCTTTTGTAAAAGAAACTTGCTGTTGCAACATACTTAATCGTTAGAGCACCCAACAGCAATGTGATATCTTATTTTCTTCTTGATTTCGCCGGTGTAAAGAACTCCCCTTCATTTATGAAAGCAATTTGAAGAAACAGCTTGTGCATATTGCCGTGATTGTAAGTGAACATATACCATTACTTTTCTCTTAGGCGCTTATACTGTACAAAGATAAACAATTAATGTTCATGGAAATATGATCCTAATTAATAACTAATGCAATGGGGTTGTTTCCTTCAGTCAAAAATATTACTTTTAGCAACTGAAATTGATTAAAAAAAAACAAAACAAAACATGGACTCAGAAAATACTTTTATTTTCCCAATAGTTATTTTTTAATCAATTTTTTAAAATGTCCGATTTTTCAAACAAGGTGTGGTCTTCATGACGTCACAAATGATGCACTTTGTCGCATCTTTCTACCGCGTTTCCACGGTATGATAATCAAGAAGAGAATTAAATATTGCGCTCTACGCTTGCTATCAACCATATCGTTGCCAATACACGTGAGTAAAGATGTGAAATAATATTTTGCTCTGTCAGTGGTAACAGTGAATGGCGTTTCAC
Source organism: Uloborus diversus (assembly GCF_026930045.1). NCBI lineage: Eukaryota > Metazoa > Arthropoda > Arachnida > Araneae > Uloboridae > Uloborus > Uloborus diversus. Next base: position 239,965,685 of record NC_072731.1, on the reverse strand, counting down.
CATTTGTAATGTCATCGACAGAAGCGTAGACAATGAAAGCGCACTGTTTATAGCAATTTATTTTAAAATATTAAACTTAACCAAATTATATTTAAAAAAAATGGTCGGATCCTGTATTTTTAAGCATGCTCTTTCAGAAAAAAATTCTTTTAAAATTTTGGAAACGACCCCATTTTTACATGAAGTTTGGATAGTAAATAAAGGAACTGAAAATGAACAAACGCTCATTTAGCTGTTACAGAAAGTTCTATAAATAATCAAACCAGCTCGCTGCTAATGTTAATAATGCAGATTATGCATGAAATCGAAGCAATAGGTGCTTATTTAAAAACATTAAAGTAAGTCCTCTGCATATGGGACGCAGGACATTCTGAAAGCTTCATTTTTACACGTTGGTTTTGCATTTCTGTATTGATATAAGAGTAAATCACGCTTTATTCAGTTTTGTATCGAGAGATACTGAACTCCAGTTTGTTCAAGATCTAATTCCTGTATTACACAGCGGAAAAACAATGTTAAAATGCTATTACAGAAAACTTCCGATTATCCGAAGTGGGTTAATCCGCGGCCTCTCAAAAAAAAATAAATAAATAAATAAATAAATAAAAAAAAAATAAAAAAAATAAAAAAAGAAAAATTAATTTGAATTTTGACATCTTGAATTCAAATTATGTTTTTCGCAATCACGAGTGTGTGTATTTAGGCGTGTGTGTTTGTGTGTAGGGGTATGTGTGTGTGTGTAGGCATGTGTGTTTGTGTGTGGGGGGTATGTGTGTTTGTGTGTAGGGGTATGTGTGTGTGTAGACATGTGTGTTTGTGTCTGTGTGTGTAGGCATATGTGTTTGTGTCTGTGTGCAGGCATGAATGTGTGGGTAGTTGTGTGTATGTGTGTGTGCATGTGTAGGTGCCTGTATGTATGCGTGTGTGCATGTGTATGTGTGTGTGTAGTTGTGTATGTACGCGCGTGTGTGTAGGACATGGATGCAACATGGAGACGGCTTTCGCTACTGGAGCAGCATCGTGAGGAGCCGGTCGACGGTGATGGTGCGGAGGGTGGCGGTGGGGAAATAAAATGATAGGATGCCAAAAACAGTCAAATGAAAGCAATAAGCAATCGTGATTGCTCAAAAAAAAAGAAAAAAACTGCAATGATTAACCAAATGTAGATAAATTCAATAAATTTTAAGCTCGAACATGTGCAAAATATATTTTTAGAGATTTCTATTACTCCCTTCTCCTGCTTTCCAATGCCATCAAACAATCCAAGGTCAGCGAAACTTGACTAGTTGACACCTGATTTTCAGATCTGCCACTACTTACTGCTTTAGACCTATATTGCTCTGGTTTTCAGATCTGCACTCTTAATGCGGGTAAAGAGTGGCCGGACCTGTCTTATTAGTAAAATTTAACCTCTCTCATACGTTTTCGGTGATACCTAGCTTAATCTGTTACAGTAAATATATTTTTAGAGATTTCTATTACTTCCTTCTCCTGCCTTCCAATGCCATCAAACAATCCAAGGTCAGCGAAACTTGACTAGTTGACACCTGATTTTCAGATCTGCCACTACTTACCGCTTTAGACCTATATTGCTCTGGTTTTCAGATCTGCACTCTTTATGCGGGTAAAGAGTGGCCGGACCAGTCTTATTAGTAAAATTTAACCTCTCCCATACGTTTTCGGTGATACCTAGCTTAAACTGTTACAGTAAATATATTTTTAGAGATTTCTATTACTTCCTTCTCCTGCCTTCCAATGCCATCAAACAATCCAAGGTCAGCGAAACTTGACTAGTTGACACCTGATTTTCAGATCTGCCACTACTTACTGCTTTAGACCTATATTGCTCTGGTTTTCAGATATGCACTCTTTATGCGGGTAAAGAGTGGCCGGACCTGTCTTATTAGTAAAATTTAACCTCTCCCATACGTTTTCGGTGATACCTATCTTAATCTGTTACAGTAAATATATTTTTAGAGATTTCTATTACTTCCTTCTCCTGCCTTCCAATGCCATCAAACAATCCAAGGTCAGCGAAACTTGACTAGTTGACACCTGATTTTCAGATCTGCCACTACTTACTGCTTTAGACCTATATTGCTCTGGTTTTCAGATCTGCACTCTTTATGCGGGTAAAGAGTGGCCGGACCTGTCTTATTAGTAAAATTTAACCTCTCCCATACGTTTTCGGTGATACCTAGCTTAATCTGTTACAGTAAATATATTTTTAGAGATTTCTATTACTTCCTTCTCCTGCCTTCCAATGCCATCAAATAATCCAAGGTCAGCGAAACTTGACTAGTTGACACCTGATTTTCAGATATGCCACTACTTACTGCTTTAGACCTATATTGCTCTGGTTTTCAGATCTGCACTCCTTATGCGGGTAAAGAGTGGCCGAACCAGTCTTATTAGTAAAATTTAACCTCTCCCATACGTTTTCGGTGATACCTAGCTTAATCTGTTACAGTAAATATATTTTTAGAGATTTCTATTACTTCCTTCTCCTGCCTTCCCATGCCATCAAACAATCCAAGGTCAGCGAAACTTGACTAGTTGACACCTGATTTTCAGATCTGCCACTTCTTACTGCTTTAGACCTATATTGCTCTGGTTTTCAGATATGCACTCTTTATGCGGGTAAAAAGTGGCCGGACCTGTCTTATTAGTAAAATTTAATCTCTCCCATACGTTTTCGGTGATACCTAGCTTAATCTGTTACAGTAAATATATTTTTAGAGACTTCTATTACTTCCTTCTCCTGCCTTCCAATGCCATCAAACAATGCAAGGTCAGCGAAACTTGACTAGTTGACACCTGATTTTCAGATCTGCCACTACTTACTGCTTTAGACCTATATTGCTCTGGTTTTCAGATCTGCACTCTTTATGCGGGTAAAGAGTGGCCGGACTAGTCTTATTAGTAAAATTTAACCTCTCCCATACGTTTTCAGTGATACCTAGCTTAATCTGTTACAGTAAATATATTTTTAGAGACTTCTATTACTTCCTTCTCCTGCCTTCCAATGCCATCAAACAATCCAAGGTCAGCGAAACTTGACTAGTTGACACCTGATTTTCAGATCTGCCACTACTTACTGCTTTAGACCTGTATTGCTCTGGTTTTCAGATCTGCACTCTTTATGCGGGTAAAGAGTGGCCGGACCTGTCTTATTAGTAAAATTTAACCTCTCCCATACGTTTTCGATGATACCTAGCTTACTCTGTTACAGTAAATATATTTTTAGAGATTTCTATTACTTCCTTCTCCAGCCTTCCAATGCCATCAAACAATCCAAGGTCAGCGAAACTTGACTAGTTGACACCTGATTTTCAGATCTGCCACTACTTACTGCTTTAGACCTATATTGCTCTGGTTTTCAGATCTGCACTCTTTATGCGGGTAAAGAGTGGCCGGACCAGTCTTATTAGTAAAATTTAACCTCTCCCATACGTTTTCAGTGATACCTAGCTTAATCTGTTACAGTAAATATATTTTTAGAGATTTCTATTACTTCCTTCTCCTGTCTTCCAATGCCATCAAACAATCCTAGGTCAGCGAAACTTGACTAGTTGACATCTGATTTTCAGATCTGCCACTACTTACTGCTTTAGACCAATATTGCTCTTGTTTTCAGATCTGCACTCTTTATGCGGGTAAAGAGTAGCCGGACCTGTCTTATTAGTAAAATTTAACCTCTCCCATACGTTTTCGGTGATACCTAGCTTAATCTGTTACAGTAAATATATTTTTAGAGATTTCTATTACTTCCTTCTCCTGCCTTCCAATGCCATCAAACAATCCAAGGTCTCTTTATGCGGGTAAAGAGTAGCCGGACCTGTCTTATTAGTAAAATTTAACCTCTCCCATACGTTTTCGGTGATACCTAGCTTAATCTGTTACAGTAAATATATTTTTAGAGATTTCTATTACTTCCTTCTCCTGCCTTCCAATGCCATCAAACAATCCAAGGTCAGCGAAACTTGACAAGTTGACACCTGATTTTCAGATCTGCCACTACTTACTGCTTTAGACCTATATTGCTCTGGTTTTCAGATCTGCACTCCTTATGCGGGTAAAGAGTGGCCGGACCAGTCTTATTAGTAAAATTTAACCTCTCCCATACGTTTTCGGTGATACCTAGCTTAATCTGTTACAGTAAATATATTTTTAGAGATTTCTATTACTTCCTTCTCCTGCCTTCCAATGCCATCAAACAATCCAAGGTCAGCGAAACTTGACTAGTTGACACCTGATTTTCAGATCTGCCACTACTTACTGCTTTAGACCTATATTGCTCTGGTTTTCTGATCTGCACTCTTTATGCGGGTAAAGAGTGGCCGGAACTGTTTTATTAGTAAAATTTAACCTCTCCCATACGTTTTCGGTGATACCTAGTTTAATCTGTTACAGTAAATATATTTTTAGAGATTTCTATTACTTCCTTCTCCTGCCTTCCAATGCCATCAAACAATCCAAGGTCAGCGAAACTTGACTAGTTGACACCTGATTTTCAGATCTGCCACTACTTACTGCTTTAGACCTATATTGCTCTGGTTTTTAGATCTGCACTCTTTATGCGGGTAAAGAGTGGTCGGAGCAGTCTTATTAGTAAAATTTAACCTCTCCCATACGTTTTCAGTGATACCTAGCTTAATCTGTTACAGTAAATATATTTTTAGAGATTTCTATTTCTTCCATCTCCTGCCTTCTAATGACATCAAACAATCCAGGGTCAGCGAAACTGGACTAGTTGAACCTGATGGCAGATCTGCCACTACTTACTGCTTTAGACCTATATTTTTAGATCTGCATACTTATGCGGGTAACGAGTGGCCGGACCAGTTTTGTTAGTATAATTTCCCCTCTCCCATACGTTTTCAGTGATACCTAGTTTAATCTGTTTCAGTAAATATGATCTCAGAATTTGCTGACGTATGCAAGTAATCCTTTTGCAATAACTAGAGTTTGTGCATACATTCTTTATATATGCACTGTTTTCATTTTAGTTGTAGTTAGAATGTATGCTAGTGTTATTATTTTTTTAAAGGTACTGCATACACCATTATTCTTTTTACCAATTTTGCGGATTATTCAAGAGTTTGCTTATACGGGGTTACCGAGGCACTCCATTCAGGGAGATCTAATTGGGGATTCACTATATCTCAAAATAATATTTTTAAAGCTGTCTCCGTTTTAAGAAAATACGGAGATGTGGCGACAGGTCGCAATATTAGTTTTTTACTATACTATTGATTTATAACTTTGAAGTCTTTGCTTATCCGGGGTTACCGAGGCACTCCATTCAAGGAAATCTAATTGGGGATTCACTATATCTCAAAATAATATTTTTAAAGCTGTCTCCGTTTTGAGAAAATACGGAGATGTGGCGACAGGTCCCAATATTAGTTTTTTACTATACTATTGATTTATAACTTTGAAGTCTTTGCTTATCCGGGGTTACCGAGGCACATCATTCAGGGAGATCTAAATGGGGATTCACTGTATCTCAAAATAATATTTTTAAAGCTATCTCCGTTTTAAGAAAATACGGAGATGTGGCGACAGGTCCCAATATTAGTTTTTTACTATACTATTGATTTATAACTGTACTTTTTTGCTATTTTACGAACATTCTGCATCATTTAGTTTTTAGAATTTGTCAAAGCAAACCTTTACTAGTTGTCTTTTCATCCAAATGTGTCTATAAATCTTTCTGTTCTATGACAATTTTTAAGGTTGGTTTTAATGAATTATGAGCTTGTTTAAACACTAGCAGAATAATTTATATATGTATTTCAGAAACTTTTGTTTGGTGAAAGAATTAAAAAAAGTGAACCTCTTTATTAACATCTTCAGAATCCTGTTTCACTTCTGAAAATGCCATCAATGCATTTCTAAAAGAAATGTGCATTATTCCTTTTTTTGCTTCTGTAATCAGATTAAACCAATTCTATTTCAGGTCCAATTTATGAATTAATTAGGAAATTAAATGTATCTCTTATTAATAAGAGATAAAATCTACAAAGAGGAAAAAAAACTTCGCTAAGTTACGTCTTTATTCAATTACTACGGAGAAATCGGAAATGCAAATTTTATTAATAAGTTCATAAATATGGTAATGTAATGAAGTTCTCGAAAGAAATATTTATCAAGTTTATTTGGGTAGTTTTTGGCGAGTAAAGCACATTAAATTCACATGTTAAAATTTCATATAATAGAAGTGGTTTCGTTTGAAAAATGATTTAGTACTATTGAAATGATTTCAAAATGCGTTTCAGTAAGTGTATGAGATACTTTATTTTATTGTATAATATTTGCGTTTTTTTTAATTTTTCTTTTTATATATAAGGGAAGGATATTTTTTAAAATCTTAACTTTTAGTAAACAACTTCCAATTAAGAAACATTTCAAAATTACTTATATTTGGGAGTTTTACTAAAGGAAATGAATTTTACTTTAAAACTTTATATGATAATTGTGACATTCAAGCAGCCTCGTTTAGATTATGTGCAATGAACCTGCAAAAATGAATATAATGTCTTCACGTACACGATGAAGCAAATATTTTCAAACACTCTCCACTAAAAATGTGGCTGCATCCATTGATTTTTTTTTTTTTGAGCAATCACGATTGCTTATTGTTTTCAATTGACCCCTGATGTTGTGGTTCCTTTTTCAGCTTGGACAAGGCACACCAGTAACACCGCTCACCGGCCTCTGCAGGCGCGGCTTTCCCCCAGTCCTGAGCTATCCGCTTCTCCTGGTCGGAGGCGTCCATGTCCTACATACACGCACGCTCACACACATACAAACACATGACTTCACACACATTTACTCACACACGCCTATGTGCTTACACACAGGTCCACGCACACACACAAGCCTACACACACACACAAAACTATGCACACGTAACGGCCCAGGAGGAGGGGCAGGCTTGGGGGGACAGGAGCCGTTTCTAGAAACAATAATCCAATGAGTAGGGTCCTGTCGAAGTTCGTCATTGCGAAAAACATAATTTGAATTCAAAATTTCAAAATTCAAATTAATTTTCTTTTTTTATTGAGCAATCACGATTGCTTATTGTTGTTACTTGACTGTCCTTGATGTTGTGGTTCCCTTTTCAGCTTGGACCAGAGTCCTCTGCAGCACGAACGCCCACCAGCGCGGCTCCTCCAGTCCTGAGCGCTGTCCCCCGGAATCCACTTCGGTAGCATCCATGTCCTACACACGCATGCTCGTACACAAACACATGCGCGCCTTTACACACATACACACGCCTACGTGCACACATGTACACACACATACTTTGAATTATACACGCGTAACCATCCAGGAAGAGGGATATGCTTGAGAGGGGCAGCCGTTTCTAGAAACAATAACTCCAATGAGTAGGGTCCTGCCTGTTTCAGAATTCAAATTAGAGTTGATTGGTAGAAGTTGGTTACAGGTCTTTATATTTAAAATTTATTATTATTATTTTCTTTACTAATAATAAAGCTGAAAGTCTCTCTGTCTGGATATTTGGATCTCCGTCTGTCTGGATGTCTGTGATACGCTCAGCGCCTAGACCGTTCAGCCAATTTTCATGAAATTTGGCACAAAGTTAGTTTGTAGCATGGGGGCGTGCACCTCGAAGCGATTTTTCGAAAATTCTATTTTGTTCTTTTTCCATTCCGATTTTATGAAAATTTTACCGAGCAAATTATCACAATGTGGAACCGTAAAATTGGCGAGAAAATAAACATAGCAAATTGGTGAGAAATTCGTCATCCATTATTTGTAAATATACAGGCGAACCAAATGACTTTTTGATTTTCAACTACGGGCAAAGCCGTGCGGGTACCACTAGTTTTAAATAAAGGAAGAGGACGTCAATGTCTTGAGAATATCAGCATACTTGTGTGAGCCCTATTTTGGAAATGAAACTAGATTATATGTTTCAATGAATCTAGTTCATAGCATTTAAAAGAAATCTACATCATAAAATACTTTCTAGCAGTCAAAAAATAACAAAAAAAAAAAAAAAAAAAAAAGAAAAATTTACAAAAACTGTATTACAGCTTTATATAATAGCTGTGTAATATGTATAGCACTATAGTATAAAAATCTAAATATGGTGTCATAGAAGTCAATGAAATCGTTGAACTCTCATGACCTAGAAAAATTTGACAGAATTTCGTTATCGTTTTCGCCAAAAGCTCGCAAGTTGTAATTAAATACATTGTAGATAATATAAATATGTTGGAAGATATTGTTTGATTACGATTGTATGGAAAGGCAAACATCCGATTTACAGGAAAAAATGGAAGCATCTATTAGTTTTTAGGGACTTCAGCGCTTGCGGATGTATGTTAGCCTCAAAATTAAGCAGAGTCTCATTCAAATGAGCGGAACACGCGCATCAAATTTTTACTTTTCCTTCTCCTTCAGATAGACTCGTATTACTGGCCGTTTGCCTATTCCATACAATCCGTGGTTGGACAGTAACAAGACGTTTGCCCATTCCATACAATTCGTGGTTGGACAGTAACTGGACGTTTGCCTATTCCATACAATCCGTCGTTGGACAGTAACTGGACGTTTGCCTATTCCATACAATCCGTAGTTGGACAGTAACTGGACGTTTGCCTATTCCATACAATCCGTGGTTGGACTGTATTAGTCTACTCTAAAATGAGAAAAAATTATTCATGGAAAGGTACTGGAATGTTAATGCGAAAATTCAAAACCAAGTCTGTTGCTTAATTCTTTTAAAATCGCTATGCCTTCTTACTAAAAGCTTTTCAATACAAGATTCCCCTCATGTAAAGTTAATTACTGTTTAATCCTTGTGTTAGTTTTTGTGCGCTGTGTTTGCAAACTTCAAGCCAAAAAACCTGAAATCACCTGAAGCAAAATGTCCAAAAACGTGCCTCTGAAGTAAATTAAAAAAAAAAAAAAAAAAATAGTAATTGTAGCTACAGAAATAATTTCCAAATTTGTTTTCATAATCACAGAAAGGAGCTATTAAAGAAACGAATGAGTACAACGTACGAAAGTATTGTTATGTTATAAACTTTGAAACAACAGGCGGCAGGCCTTGATTAATGATTGGCATATTTCGTGCTAACGAGCGGTGAAGCGAATATTAATGATCCGTTAGGCTTTTCCAATAAGTCCAACACCTTTCGTGCTAAATAACATTAGTAGATAATCCATTTTATTTCCCTATGGAAGTTTCTGGAAGTGAATGGGCATTACGTTGAAGTCTTACATAGCAGACGATTAGATGTACTTAAATAAAGGGGAAATTATCGAACGTAAGTCAGAGAAAAAAATTAATGCACAACAACTGAAGATGGATTTGATGGATTGCTTCATATACACCAACTAAGTATAAAACTGAGCATAAAATGATTTAAATAAAGTAAATGTTTTATTAAATGTCGGTTTCAAAGAACCACAACAATATTTAATGAAAATTTTTAAAAATATATATCTAAGATTTTTACCAGTTTAGAAGTAAAAAATTAGCATTAGGCAAAAATAATTCTTCTGGAAATTAATTAGAGTAGTAGGGGAGGGTAGGTCAAAGCGGGTAGGTTACCCAAAGCGGGTAGGCATTCGTATGCCACCGCATGGTGTGAATACGTATGTTGTGTTTAGCCGAATACACCCGAGATTCAAGCAGTCTCTGCGAAGCAGCGGTAAAGCGGCATGGCGTAGCTAGGCTAAAAAAAAAGAAACATTTATTTAAAAAAAAAAAAAAAACCCTGAAGGTTTGCAATTTATGATTAGTCAAATACAAGTTTATTTTTCTTATGTCAATAATATTCTGACACCATCCACCTCCTAAACTACGATGGTCATTCTGTTTTTTTTTCTTTTTTTTTAATTTTTAATTTAAGAATTTCATTATTGCAATAAAAAAACGACCTTTCGGGCAAAGCGGGTATTCCCGCTTTCCTTATATTTTTTGATAAATGTACTGACTTCGATTTTCTATTTGAATAGGATAAGTTTAGCTTTAAAAAAGTTATTTTTTAAACAAATATGCTGAAATGTAATTATTCAATTTATATTGAAAATCTAATTTTCTTTTTTTACAATGCCAGTTAGCTAGTCAGTTGATTCAATCATTAATTACTTCATATTTGGCTGACAAATGTGCCAAATCACAATTACTTAAGCTTAGCCCCTTTACAGGAACGGCTTACAAGCTTTAGGCCCCATGGTAGGGAAAAGCAGGCTTTTAAAGTTTTTGTTATGTTTGATAATAAATAAATATTGGGTTTGAAATGATGCTAGAATAACTTTTCATGGCTCTCCTCTGATATGCCCCCCTCTTGGCGAGATTTTAATTTTTCGCTCGATACGAAAATCGCCAATAAGGCGATAACTTGGCAACCCTGGTTTTGCAACTTGAACGCTGGAAAGTAGTTTCTCGAAGTCTGTCTTTTTGCACATGTCTGTGTGGTAGGAGGTAGGTGCTCATATGTTCCGCTCTTAGGGAGATTTTAAGTTGAATACTCTAAAATAAAGTTTCAATTCAAACTTTATTTTAGAGTATTCTTTTTCTTGTTGTTTTTTAATGTTAATTTAGTTGAATTTTCTATTTTAATTATGAGTTCGGTTTGTGATGTTGTCCAAATGTATCAATTGAAATTTTTGAATGAATCTTCTTTTTCTTTTTCGTCAGGTCGTCCAACGTTTGGACGTACCGGAGTCCTAAATAGATTTTTTATATTTAAACTAATTGAAAATAAAGAGGTTTTTTTAGAATTTTTAAGGGAAATTGGTTTACTTAAGAATGAAATGTTATGTTCTAGATGTAATTCTGTTATGAAAATTAAAAAAACTAAAAAATGTTCAGATGGGTTAATTTTTTTTGTAGAAAGGTTATTGGGGGTGTTGTTTGTGGAAAAGAAGCAACGATCAGGAGTGGGTCATGGTTTAGTTCTAGCAAGTTGAAAATAGAGGAGATTTTTTTGATAACATATGAGATTTTAATTGGGACCAAAACTGCTGATATTGAAAGTCAATATTTTTTTTTCATCACAAACTTTAGCCGATTGGCGAAATTATATTAATGAAGAAATATTAAATTACATTGAATTAAAAACCGAACAAATAGGGGGGGTTGGGAAAGTTATTGAAGTTGATGAATCTAAATTTGGGAAAAGAAAATATAATCGGGGACATGCAGTTGAGGGACAATGGGTTTTTGGGGGGGTTGAACGAGGTTCGGGGAAAACTTTTTTGGTTGCTGTTGGGGATAGGGGTAGGGAAACTCTATTTTTGGCAATTAAGCAGTGGATACTACCAGGCACGACGGTGCACTCCGATTGTTGGAGGGCATATGATACATTGGGGGAGGAGGGGCATGAGCATTTAACAGTCAACCATAAACTTAATTTTGTAGATCCAGAAACTAAATGTCACACTAACACAATTGAATCCACATGGAGACACGTTAAAAGTACTCTACCAACATATAATAGATTAGGGGATTTTAAATTTTATTTAGCTTATTATTTATACAAAAAAAATTGTGAATACAAAAATGAGGATATGTTTGTAAAGTTTTTGGAAATAATTCGCGAAATTAATTGGGTGGAGTACAAAATAGAAGTAAAATAAGGTTGTTTTTTTTGGAATTTTTTTTGTCAAAACAAACATAATTTAAATATTTTTGTAAAGTAATGATAATAAAAAATGGGATAATTTCCCTAAGAGCGGAACATATGTGCACTGCCTCACGTGAGGAAGTAAAAGAAAAGTAAAAAAGGTAAGTGAACATATTTTGAATTATTGTGTTTTTAGTGTGTTTCTGGTAGTTTGTATTTTAGTCTGGTTGGCATTTTTGTAGCACAAAAATGGTGTTAATTTCACATAAAATCTGTGACTTTATTGTATACTGAACGGAGGAGATCTGTGACTTATATCCGACTGTGATGTATATTAAAAGTCGGAGGGATAACGGACCGAGCGGCAGCGAGGTCCTGGCGAGCCCGAGGTCTCATAGTACTTTCGTAATGAGACCGAGGCAGGGCCGGCGAGCCGAGGTCTCATTACGAAAGTACTATGAGACCGAGGGCTCGTATCCCGGAGAAACAACGGAAAAAAATTAATGCATTAATTTCATTAAATAATTAATGACATAATTTGAATTTTTCCTGTTGGCGCTAAAAAAGCATCGCTAAGAACGATGTATGACATATGACGTCATACATAGTTTTCTTGGCGACGCTTTTTTGGCGCCAACAGGAAAAAGTCGCCAAGAGGGGGGTATATCAGATTTGTTCCCTTTTCATTTTAAAGTTCACCATCCTTCTAGAAATCGAAACCAAAATTGTTACGACAAAAACCCAAAAAATATCATTTTCGATTGTTCTTCGTTAAACCTACCCGTTTTGGGCCACCTTCCCTTAATTCTACGTTCTCGCCACCAGTATACGACTTTTTATCGGACAAAGTTGTAAGTACTACTGCTTAAAACAAAAGAATTCAGCATTTTATTTCTTAAATAACTAATAAAATGAAAAATAAAAACTTATAAACGTAAACGTGTATAGCTGTGTTATCATCCTACCATTCTCTTGCACCATTTTTGAAAGTTGGTTAACATAATTTAACAGCTTGACTAATAGCGGTTTTCCTGAAAGTACTCAAAATGGCGAATGTGCGCTAGTTAAAAGCAATTCAAATTCATTTTCTCAGTTACTTAAGGGCTTGAAATAGAGTTCATTTTATGCTGAAAAATATAAAAGGGTTTAAAGTATTAACACAATGTATATTAACACAAATGTGTTAAAAGTATTTATGGAAATTATTCTTATCTCTTATGAATCTAAAATGGTATAGACACACAAGCATATAGTTGCACTGACTGGTTACAGTTAGATACATTTTCCTTCGCGCTTTTTGCTTCAAAATAATTTGGAAATTTTAAAACTGAAATTATTTTGAAATTTTAGATTTTGTGAGATTTTAGTAGTTTAAATTTTATTCTTGGGATTATGATGCAGTACACCCTTTCGAAAAGTGAGAGGAATTAAGAAGAACTTTTAATGCTCGTGAGCATGTTAAATGCCTTGAAACGACACCTCAAACCACAACCACAATACATTTCAGCTCTTACGATTAGAAGGAATGAACCTATTTTTTCCAGGAAAAAAAAAATATGGTTGCTGTGCATGTATTGAAGATGCTTAATCCAATTGTAGGATTTTTCACAACTTTTCCGTTTTCAAAGTATACGCCATTGGAATACAGCATAGAATATGGTACATTTCAATAGCGTTAGTCTCGATGTAGTGGACACGATGTGAAAAATTTGCACACACATTTTTATATTTAGAACTAAATTAGAAATCTTGTCCGTTTTTCACGATAAGGCCCTTTGCCACGCTCCCTCGAACGCAGATTCCATTTTTCGCGGGGGTGATCGGTTTGAAATCCACGCACTTCTAAAGGAGACAACCAGACAGATTCAACCTGAGCGCGCATTTTAATGAGCAAAAAATCTTAGTGTCCTTTACATCACTTGCTTTACATTTTACAAACTGCTGCTTTTACAACAAAATGTTATGATCCGAATATACCTTCTGCCGAAAACAGCGAAATAGAACCATCGGATACCACGTGACGAGGGAGAAATCAAGTGCCTTCTTGTGAAAAACGGACAATATTTTATACATGGACATCGAATTTAATATAGGAATTGAAAATTATTACGCTATTTAAGAGACTAACCAATGACTAAGTCTTGCAAAACTAGTGACCACGAATTACGCCGTTCATACATAGCATTAAATGTTATTTTTCAGCCCCCTAAATTTCGAAAACGAGAATATTGCAAAAGATCAGCCTACAACCTTCAAATTAAACGCCCTCAATGAACACAAAAATCATGTTACAGTTTTTTTCTTTAAAATCAAGGTCGTATCGTTTCCTCGTGTGTAAAAATTGCTTTTAAAATCCTTTGAAAGTATTAGTTGAAGCAGTATTTTTTTAAACCCCAAACTCAGTGTCAGTTATTCTTACTGCTTCTTGAGCAATTTTAACTTCTCTTTAGGATTGCGACGATCAGTTAGACAAAGTACTTCAAAAATTTAATTTGAATGAATGAAATACAGATAAAAGCAAACAACGTAATCTAAAGCGACTCAACCTGGAACACAAATCATTATAAAATCTCCATTACATATCCAAGTTCCGAAGAGAAATTCTAGTTCAAAATGTTTTAGGAAGGGGGCAAAAGAAATTCCTAAATGTCACAAACACATGTCTTTCTTCTCAAGCAGCGGAAAAGTTTTATTCCCTGTTCAACAAAACACTGCGGGTTATTTTTGGAATAACTAGAGAACTTATGCGGATTCTTTAGGCTGGAATTATTGCATGAGTTGAAACACAGACGCAGTTCTAAGCAAAATTTGAGACTAATTTATTTCTGCTTCTGTGATTTCATTTACTTTCCTCTTCCTAAACAAGTGAGTTAACTTCGTTTTATAAAGTAAAATGTTTCTCGATTTTTAGAATGAATAAAGACATTAATTATCTCGAAATTGTACCGTATTTTTGTTGCAATATTGTAATAATTTAAAAATGCCTCTTTTATCACAGTGGACTTTCATTTAGATTTGTTAAATTTTTCATTTGTTAAAGTTTCATTAAGTTTTACAAGAAAGAAAATGTATTATATCTTTAAATAATCGTGTTCTAAAAATAATTCCTGTTGAGATTGCACATAACACGCGAGGATGTGATTCTTGTCATTTTTTAAAATTTAACTTCAACTTCTGAGTGTTTTACTAAGACATCCGAAGCTTTTTTTGTGTTCACCTAATCTATGTCAATCAGTTTTCAAACACAAAACAAAGTTTTAAATAATTCTTTGAAAAATTAAATAAATAAAAAAAAAACGATGAATCTGTCCACGTTTTACAGCATGCTGTTCTTTTATGCATTGTAAAATATATTATTTCGACACTTTAATTAAAAAAACACTCTCAACTCCTCACATTCAATTTCCCTTGTTAGAAAGTGAGAGAACAATTTAAAAGTTTCAGCAGTAACTTGCTCATATTATCTCGGCATTTGAGCAGGAACGTCCACAGTAATAAAATACTAAAATTTGCTTTCAAGCGAGATTTACGAGAGCGTATGCAAAGGTGATAAATCTGTGTCGATGTAGATACGTATATTATGTACGTTACACTGTTGATAGAATGTAAAGACAAACTTTCACCTCAGCCGTCGTACTATAATAATTTTCTGGGCTCTAAGGTCGTTGCCCTTACAAAAAGTCCATGGTTGAGGATTCACCCGACATGTCTCAGTCATTCAGCATTTTCTGAAGTCCATACACCTGTCAAGCAAAATGTCCACCTAAAGCAACCCGAACGGATCACTGCTTACAAATTTGGAAAATAGTAATACAAAGAGTTTCATATTAAATGGGACAAAAAGAATGGCACAGTATGATATCATGCATTTAATCTATTTACTCTAGACAAAATTATTCTGAAGATTACGAAATGCATATATCAACAGTTAAATATCTCCTGGTTGCTAAATTACCATCAGGGACCACTGTTAATCGAAATGATGCTATCCGCATACGAGTTTGGGAAAAAAACAGACCACGTTGCGGAACATCATCGTTTACCAACCTTCAAAGAAATTTTCTCATAAAAAACGTTAATGGACCACTGCATAGTAACAGCAATATCCAGTGGTCAAAGCAACTGAAAGTCCATTGTCTTTTCCGTCGCCAGTTAGTCATGCTTGATCAAAAAATACTCTATTACCGTGTTTGCCGCAAAAAACCTCAGTTCTAAGCTCTTTTGAGTTTTTCCTATTGCATTTTGTTAAAGACCAAGTGTTTTTGTCTCCATTACTGTCGCATGTCGAGAAGAATCTTAAGCAGAACCCAGAAGCAGCCAATAGCTGAATTTCTTGAATAATTAACAACGCATACTCTATTCCAAGTGTTTCAGGAACTAGAATACCATATAGTAGATGCTTGTCGTGTCATCAGATGTCCATACATAGAATATCTATAAAATATGTGGACAACTTTGGTTTCTCCTTGTGTTTCATTTATGAAAATGAAGTAATTACAACGTTCACTGGTTCACTTTCTTTTGTCCCACTTAATATTAAATATCCCTATTATTGAAAAGTTTATTCGATAAACAAAGCTAAATGGATTTAAAACTAGTTTTTAAGTTATAATCTTTCTATAATACTAATAAAATCCAACCGTATCTGTATATGATTGTATGTAGTATGTATGCATCTATGTCTGCCGATCATCTGCTTCTGATTGGCTCTTCGTTGCCACCTGACCATCATCAATGCAACGTGACAGATGTCGTTTTAAAATGGTGATAAAAACTTTACGTTACAAAAATTTAACAACGTTAGTATTTCAATACACGAACTTTCGGATTCTAAAAACGAAACCAGAGAAAATAAACAAAACATAATCCACTGTAAAACTAAACATTAAAACACAAGTCTACAAAGGAATTAATTGAAGACGATGGGAATCTTAAATGAAATTCAACAGATTAATGATGATTTACCGCTCAAACAAACCGCCAATCACTAAATTATGGTACGTCTGCTTCACGCTTAGCATGTCCCAGTGCACCATTAATGAATATAATAAAGGTTTTCCAGTAGGAGTTTCCCCCTAGAAACAAATACTTGCGACATTCATTTATTTGGAAACCTATTATTTTCCACACAATATTTTGCAGCATTAGTGGGGAAAACGGCTTTGTCTGTGGAATATCGATAGAGTCATTTCTCACCAGCGTTTCATTAACAGAATGTTTAGATAATCACTCGTTGCAGATGTCTGTGGGAGGAAAAGTACGTGTTGCGGGACTCATCAAATGTTCATTAGTTCTGAAAAAATGTTACTTTATTATTAAGGATATTTCACATTGATTTTTGAGCATAGCGGGGTTCTTCAGTGCTTAACTGTTTCGGTTCTTGATGTTATTTTAAATGGATAAGAATTTTTGAAATAAATATGCCTCCATTCCACTTCTAATTCTACCAATTTTTACATGGTTTTGAAATATTCTTAAATTTTAGAGGAAGATATAGTGCTGGTAAAAAAAATTGCATCACCCTCGCATTTTTACAACAATAGGATTATGTGAGAAGTTTCGGTCGACCGAGTAACGATGAATGTATGTGAAATTCTGCAAAACTTATGGAATAAACATTTAGCAGCAGGAATCCGATAATTGTTTACGTAGATCGGAGCTGTTTGCGGGCCAATGCAAACTGCTGACCCCACGCTCATTTTGCCATTTCTGAGCCTGCATGTGAGTTTAGAGAAAAAAAATTACTTAACCCCGTGTCAATTTTATTCTGATGGCAGGATAAATGTTTTTAAATTGTTACTTACCAGTTTTGCCCTATGGCACGGAGCAGAATCATCCTGGAAAATGACGTTTGGACCTGAAGTGAAGTGACCCCGGATAGTAGGAAGCAATTCCTTTTCCAAAATGCCAATATACACCTGAGCGTTTACTGCTCTTGGCGCAAAGTGAAGCCCACCAACTCCTTAATCAGAAATACATCCCCAAATCATCTGGGATACGGGATGCTTGACTGTGTGTTGAATGCAGTCGGAATGATATTCCTCTCCTTTGCGCTGTGGGTGATGATTTTTTTTTTTTACCACCAATGAGGGATTACTTAAGATGAGTTCTTGTATTTGCGTCGAAACTTTAATTTCAATCTTGTATATTTTAGTGTCGTTACGATGAAAGTTTTAAAACATTCCTTAAATAAGATAAACTCACCAGTAGTGTCCAGTGTTTCAGTAGTGGCCGTTTCAAGGTTTAAAACGCACTAGTAGTAGCCACAGTGAAGTATATTTTTTAACTGTAAGTCTACAATATTAATTACCTCTCCTGAAACTCAATGAGCATATTGTAGTTAATTACTCCTTACTCGTCCCATTTTCTAAAAATGCCAGAATTTCAATTCGTGCAATTTTTATACATTTTTTCCCAAACCTCAAATTTGACCCAGGAATGGTCACTCTAAAAAGTTCAGTAGTGTCTATCTGACATTTTCCCGCATCCGAAGAATTTACATTACTTACTTTAAATTTAAATAACTGATGAATAAAATTGATTTAATATGATGATAACTGTAAGTACCAATATATTAATCACACACACACACATGATTAGTTGCTCCTTTATTTCTTCAAAGCATATGAATAACCTTGAAGTGACCACTACTGAAGCACTGGCCACTACTGGTGTTTTTGCCCTATGTGTTATATTTTAATGAAAAGCGCGTAATTTACATCTTTATAAAAAATTTTGTCTACATTTTTTTTTTTCAAAATTCCGATTGTTGTATTAATCAACTATAAATATATTATTTTTGAAATATGAAACAAACTAAGATTTTCAATGGGAAGGATGTTTTAAAGGTTTTTTTTTAATTAGTAATCATTTTGAAAATTATTCATTATATTAGGATTTTACAATAAAATGTATATTTTATCACCAGATAGTTAATTAATTGGTTGAGTATTATCAAACATGTAAATTTTAAGAAACAGCTTATATTTTTACTTTTACGGTGTTAAGTTATTTTCCTAGCACAAAGAAAATGGCTTTTGACTAAATTTATAACTTTTTAAGATCTGATACAACAAAGTTTAATATTCGATATTGTAATAATAATGAAGCAGCTTTCTGAAAATATCTTTTATTCTTATAGATCTATTAAAAGGAGAGAAATCTTCTGAATATTAAAAGGCTCAGACATTTCAACTAAATTTCGTTTTAAATCTGAATAACTTCTTGATTCTTTAGTAGTTTTCCAACATAATAATTCTTTATCAATCGCAACAATTTTAAAAAGATTCAGTTTATATGAAGTCTAAATGGGGCATTAACATTTCCAGATCAAAGAAATAAACATGCAGGGTTTGGCGTTTGTCTAGCTTTTAAAAGTATTACTGTGCAGCTTAGCTCAATCGAACACGATCCACAAGATTATGATCGTATAAAATTTTGAAATAATTCTTGTTAAGAAATATTTTTACTGATCAATAAAACAGTTTAATATTTCAGCAGATAGTAAAATTGCATTTGATGATATAAACATATTTAGCAGTCGTTTCCGAAACAGATAATTGTTTATCGATATTATTTTGAACTTTAGTTCAGTATTTTTCCATTCTTTCTCGAATACTTTTACTAATGCCTTATGTGAAAAATATTATGATTTAACAGTGTTCTATGGTACAGAACAATAGCAAAGAATAAAAACATAAACCAATTATACTTGGATCAAAGCACTAATATTAATATTAAAATATATTTTCAGTTCGATTAGCGTTTCTCAACCATTCGGTAAGTCGCAACCCATTTTATTATGTTTATTTTCTTCTCAAACTCTCATAAGATAACAAATATATATCAATGCATTTCATTATTTTGAAGCTAAAGCTGAAAATCCTTGCAGAAAAATCCGAGATAAAACTTTGGAAATTTTATTTTTAATATCAAGTAATGGTTTCCGAAAGATTTTATTATATAGTAGTGCTTTAGTTCAGCACGAGTTTGTAACATTTCTATAGAGTTATTAGCCCCCTTAGGCTTGCGCCCTTTCTATAGTTATTAGCCCCCTTAGGTGGTGCTCACTACAGGTTGGGAATTGCTGAGCTGACGGAAGCGAACAGTGATGTTCCACATCCAAATCGCTAATTGAACTAGACTAGGTGCTGTTAAGTATGCTTCAACAAGGACATCCCTTCGTATTATGACGATATTTAGCCTCCTCTGAAATATAGAGGTAATGTATAACTAATACATTGCAACAAAATAGTGTATTGAGGTTGTGTGCGTTAAATGTCAAAATCACCAAAAAGTAGCACACGAGAGTTTGCACTCCACAGACCCGATACAGTCTGCCCATGAATTGCATAGAATTGGCGAACATCCAGTTAAAACGAGTCTATTTAAATGAGGGTGAGAAGTAAAAATTTGATGCACGTGTTCCGTTCATTTGAATGTGACTCTGCTTAACTTAGAGGCTAACATACATCTGCAAAAGCTGACATCCCTGAAACCTGATGGATGCGTCCATTACCGCCTGTAAACCGGATGCTTGTTTTTTTCATTTTATCGGCGATCAGACTGTAAGTATGTTTATTTTTTCATTTATGAAATTGCGATTTTTTATGTGACAAACCGTTTCTCATGGTGTAAAGCTAGATATGACATAGGTAGAAAATGGATCGCAATTGTAGGCATTAAGTACTAGGGTAACACCCCTTAGTAATTGGCAGGTCACCAGTGGTTGGCACTTCCAACAAAAACGTCCTAAATAAAAAATTCATATCCAATCTTTCAAAAATAGAAGCCTATATACCAACTGAATGTACATTTATTTCAAAGAATATAACTGCATTTCATTTTACTAAATGGTAGCAGTACGTAGAAAAAAGAAACAATTATGGCTTGTGTTAAATCAGACATTTTGTTGCAAAAGCTTCTTTTCTGGCTTAAGGGAAGCATGCACATCAATCTATTAAAATCTGACTTAAAATAAATTTTAAATTTTGGTTGTAAAAAGTTTTGTTTAGTTGAAAGGTGTTACTTTAAATGGGTAGAAGTATATTTTTGTTCCTTTTTGGATTTTGGAAGTAATTATGTACAGTGGCTCCCAAAAGTCTTCGTACACCTACGACTTTCAACGAAATAGGCCCCAAATCATTGGTTAGAATTAATATTTCGGAATAGGTATTTAATTATACGATTTATGATCAATTTTTAACAAAACTGCATGAAAAGTTTTAAAAAATATTAAAACTTAATTTTTTAAAAATCAAAAACCGAAAAGTGCCGGAAATTTTAGCTCACAAAAGTCTTCGTACACTTTATAAAATGTCTATATATTATTGACTAATCTAACTTTTGATTAAGTTAATATTTAGTAGAATATCATACAGTATTCATAACACCTTTTAAACATCTGGGAATAGATTTCATTCTTTTTTTTTCTTTTTTTAAGCGTAATTTCTGAGTAAGTGTTATACCACACTTCGAGTATTACTATTTCTAGCTCTATTTTCGTTTTAAAGCCCTATTTTCGTAATTTAGCCTCCAGATATCTCTAAATACGTTACATTAAGTTACAACCTGGAGATTGAGCTGGTATTTTCTAAATTTTAGGACAATTTTCGAGGCACTAGACGCAAACGTTAAAAACCGTGTGCTTCTTATCGTTATCTTGATAAAAAACAAAGTTGTTTCGGGTCATTCCATAGTGACTAACGTAACATTCGCAGCTGATTTTCAAACTCTTTTTACTTACACCGGGAGTAAAAATAAATGTGTTTTGGTTTAATATGCAGATTTAAAATGTACAAGGTGACTATTTTTCATTTCTACCAAGAATTTGAAGCAAAATAAGCGCTGGCAGGTGTTTTTTCACCAAAAAAGTTATCGTGACTAACGTAACATTTTTGCAACCCCGAGAAACAATGCTTATGTTACGAGACAAATTTTTCTGAAACTTACACAGGCATTCGAAATTGGCCGATATATTTGTAAGAGGTAAAGAATCTATTTTTAAAAATGTAGAACAGATTTGTTATAGATGAATCTTTTTTGGCCCTTAATGGTACTTTTACTAAAAACTGTGTGTGACTAACGTAACGTGACTAACGTAACCATCGAATAGCTAGCAACGAATGCATATAAAAAACTTTTTATAATTGATTTCTTGCTCTTATATAACTTTTACACTTTTTAGGAACCTTCTTTGTGTTGCATTATGGTTCTTTCTTTACTTTTTTTCTATATTAGTGTAAGAAATTGAATGGAAGGATTCAGTTCAATTAACTCAATTTGAATGTGTGAAAAAATGAACAAATAAAAAAAAAAGCTTTTACAAAGTAAATAACATCATTCTTGAGAGCTAATTAAATCCTAAATATCTCTCTTTTAAAAAATTAACTTTATGCAAGTTGATAGTTTCACCGAATTCTAGTATTCTGCCGATATACTAGTTATCATCATAAGAAACTCCGCAGTACTTTTCAGTAGCATATTATATTTTAAGGTTTACTGATTCATCGAACGAATAGTGTTGTGCATTTTTTGAATTAAAATGTAATATTGAAAAAAAAAATTCGAACGTTTTTACAAAATGCATTTTAATTCCAGATATCACTGCAAATGTTTGAATTTCTAAATGATCATTCTTGCATTTTCTGAAATATATGGCAGCAGCGCTTATTGTCACTATATCATGTAACATCTTCAAATGTTTTCCAACGAGCAGTCATTACTTCATTTTAATAATAGGTGGAGATGTATTTTCTAAAAAATAGAGACGTTCTCCTTTGTTAAGACTGTATTTCTATTATCTTAATTCTTAAGCTTGGATTCTTGTGTTGATGGCACATTCAGCAGAGTACTCATTTTGCTTTACTCACCTTTTTTCTTTTTTAATAATTCTTTAAATTGGAAGTATCTTTATAAGGACTTTTAAAAATGTATTTTTCTAAGTAAACAGAAGACCTACAATGTAACATTACTGGTATTTTTCACCCTTTATATTTTTAATCAATATAGAATACCTACATATTCAAAATTATTCATGAAAATTTACATTAAATTAAATAAGTTTTAAATATTAGCAGTCATTTTATAAATGTTCGTTAGTCACATGCAAACTGTTGCGTTAGTCACACTAGTTATTTTATATCTACTGATACTAAAATAAATATTTTGCACTTTTTAAGTAGATATGACAAACATGTAAGAAAATAAAAAGTGTTGTTTGGCTCAATCATCTGGTTTAGTTTTTAAGCAGAAAATAGTACATTTTCGTGACTAACGTAACGTAAATATTTTCAGTGAAATAACCACACTAATTAAAATACTTATCTTATAATGTATGCAAAAAGAACAGTCAATTTTATTGGGCCAACATCTGATTATTTAGAATAAACATAGTTTTTTTAAAAATTTGCAAAAGTTTTTCCATTACGCAAGTGAACTTAGACGCATGTTTTTTGCGCATGCTAAGCCTTTTCTACAACCTCGCACGCTTAGAGCCAGAAGAAAAACACCGAATGAAATTTTTGCAAACTGTTACTGGATTTATGTACTAGAAAGTATGCTGAATGAAGTGATAGGTCACAATTAAGGCTTTGTGGGAAAAAAAAATCTGAGGTTGAGGTTGACATTTCTATGGAATGACCCTTTCCAATAACCAAATTTTTGGCTAAGAGTTCAAAATTGGTTTTTAAAATATTTAAAGGAACAGCATGATTCATTATTTCACCAAAAAATTACAAACTACCAAGTCCTGATGCTGATATGCACCCTCACACTAAAACACCTTCACCGTCCTGATTAACTGATCCAACTAAGTTCTTAAGATTAAGTTCCTAATTTTTTCTTCTACTTACAGTTATGCAAAAATTTAACCAAAAATGTTAAATTAATTTTTATCTGTAAGTAAGACATGATTCTAAACTGTTTTTAGCTTATTTATCATTGATTTTGGGACGAAAAGCGTAAACTTTCTGTTTTTCGCACGACCAAGAAAACTACTGCGGGAAGAGGTCCCATTTAATCCAGCTAATCAAAGAACTTGGCAAACAATTTTAGGTGAAAATTAAATGTAAAATGTTTCATTTAACTCTGCAGAAACTTTTACAGTACTGAAATGTGTATTTTTCATAATTTTTTTTAACTTTAAATCTACGATCACGTTTTGTCAACTTTGCCGGTTGACCTTTTCTTACCTTGTTTTCGGTCCGATTCCTTTTTTAAAGCATTTTATCAAGCACTTTACTATACAAACAAATAAATTAACTAATTTAGTGACAATTCAAACCAATTTACCACTACTGTGGGAAAAAATTCAAATTTTCAATGGCGTTTGCGGTTTTTTACGAATACCAGTCATTTTACAGTAATAAGCAATATATTATGGAATAAATAAACCAAAAATTTAAGCCAAATGACTTATAAGGGTCAACACAATGCAAAAATATTAATAAAACGGCATATGATAATTTTAATCATGAATTTATTCGAAAATATTTAAGTGTACGATGACTTTTGTGGCGTGTTATTTCTCTGTCTCTTCGTTTTCTGACCCATTTCAAAAAGAAGATTCGTCAATATTTTGAAAAAAACCAATGGGTTATATTTAGAATGACATAGGAATGATGTGAAAAAATATTGGACTTTATATTCGAATTCAGTTTTGAGTTATTTTGGTTTTACTAAAAATTTTCAAAGTGTACGAACACTTTTGGGAGCCACTGTATGCCATTTAGTGGTGCTTCAGCTTTGCTAGTCCCCAGTAATTGGCGCATGTGCCAATAATAGTTACTAATGTGTTGTGTTTAATTTCTGATACATTTTCAGCAACAATATTACTTAGGTTGTGCTATTGATTTGAATCTCACAGAATCTACTGTTAAATTTTAAAGAGAAACAATAAAAAACCAATATGTTTGGCCATCGCAGTCAGATAATTGCGACTGTAGAGAATTGTTTCATTTTTTATGGTCCCTTAGAATCATCGGGTAATGTTCCCTTTTCTGTGGAAACAGCTATAATTGGTGAAATCAAAACTGCATACCAACTGATGGAACAGAAATAATCTCGAATTTTTTTCCAAATTTATTGTTATTTCTCTAAAGTATTTTTCAACGTCAAAATGTGTGGTTTGCCATTAATTTATGTAAAAGTACCTACTTTAAATTAACATTTATCATGTTTTTTCATATTGATAAAATTTGTATGTAATCTGAAAGTAAAAAATAAACTGATTTTCCAGTTCTATTATTTTGTGCCAATCACTGGATTACAAGGTGTCATACACCGGTGTATCAAGTGCCAATTACTGGTGATTTTGGTAACTTTTTGTACATACATTTTTATAACATATCTATTTAAATATTTTTGTTTTTAGTGAACTAAATAGTTGTATAGATGTGCATTCTTTGATACAAAAATATCTGCAAGGGAATATTTTTTTTTTTTTTTAAAGTAATGAAAAGAGAGGTAAGTTTAAGAACAAACTCTTAAAATGACAATTACCGGGGTCGCTATCCTGCAAATGCTTTTAAAAGTATAGTACATTCAGCATTATTTCTTATTAAAAAAAGGAAAGCACTATTCGTCATAATTTCTAATTTTGTCTCTTACACAACACAAAAAGTACAAACATTTTTGATTTAAAGATGGTAAACAAAACAACTACTAAGCAAACAAGCATGTATGAAGTAAATTTAACTACTCCGGTTACTTATTACATTTAAAATGGAGCTCGCAGTGTAAGAAAGAATTTCTAATTAACACAAGTCTCAATTCTTTAGAAAATGCTTTCCGCTGTTTAAATATATCTCTGCAGACAGCCTCCAGAGATAATGTGAAACTCGTAAAAACAGTGGACTGAAAAATGATGCTAAACAAATAAAAGATTTACTTCATTTGAAAGCTGCTCATTGCTGAAAGCTTTTTGAGACATTAATATTCCAGAGATAGCAAGCTGTGAAAACGAAAACACAAAGTAATTGCATAACTTAAATCACACATTATCGTTACAAGAAAGTTTTCTCTTGGTTTCTTTTTTTTTCGGAGAAATTTTATTTTTATAGTCTGGTATAATGGGATTTAGCGTAAGCTTAATTGAAACGTTTTTAAGTCACATTATTGTGCCATCTACATTCGTTTTTTGTTTGCAAGTTTTGACGTTTGAGGTTTGAATTTAACTTGCGAAATGTTATTTAATTTTTATTTCAGTGACGCTGGGCTTCAACCCCTGCTCGGTATTGCTCTCCAACCTCCATAGATTGCAGCGAAATCTTATTTAGTTCGAGAAGGTATGCATCGTCGTTTACGAAGAATCACATCAAAATACGTGCCATGATTAAAACAAAATGAAACCTCGCTCCCCCTCCAGTAAAAATAGAATTTAAGGGGGTCCGGGACACATTTTGAAATTTTTTTTATTATATACTATAGAGTTTTGAAATTTTTTGCACTGATTCACCCTTTATTTAATAAGCAAAATCATAACATAAATATGAAAAAAAAATTTAAATTTAATTAGTTTAAAAAAATGGGGTTGCTTTAAATTGCTATAACTCAAAATATTCTTGATCAATTTTCAACTTTTTTAAATAAATAACGCACAAATATCTAAGCTTTAATTTTTATTCGGCGATTTTAAAAATATTGATTCAATAAAAAATAAAAAATATTTGAAGAAAAATTTCGAAATATTCAAAGATACTTTTAAAAAAATCATAATTTTTGCAGTAAACATTTTTTTTCAAATTCGCCGAATAAAAATTAAAGTAAACTGTTTGAAAAAGATATGCTCCTAGTTTCACTACTTTATCTTTATCGGTTCCTGAATTATAAGAGTTTGAATGCAAGAAATCGGGAAAAATTGCATCATGGAGAAAAACTTGTTTAAAGTTTTAAAGTTAAGTATACATTAGTTAGGTGTGCATGCAACAAAAATAATTATATCTTTCGTTCTATTTAAGATAGAAACAAGATTCAAACGTCCTTTTAAGCAGAAAAAAACGGAGTAATTTTTCACATGATAAAAAAATGCAAAATTTGACGATTTTTGTGTCCCGGACCCCTTTAAGTAACAAACTTATTATGATTAGAAGAAAAAGAAAAGGACTAGATAAAAATACATCATGATACACATTACATCCCTTACGTCGTGGAAAATAATGAAAAGTTCCATTCTCTCCCATTGACTGAATTTTTTGATCCTATTTTATTTAAGAAATGATTTTCTCCCGCTGTACATTTCATATTCATTAAAGTTCAACAGTCGATATCATTATAGAAATCAAATAGCTTCAGTTAAAAAGTATGCGTGTAAAATGCTTAACTATTTCGTGCCTTCTGGGAATCTCAAAAACAAATAAGCTCATCTTAAAAGACAACGTTTAAATCATTAAATAGGTTTAAAATATATTTTTTATTTTCAAAACTTCGCCTCATTAACTATACTACATTCAATAATGTATCTTTGATGTCTACGGACAAAAACAATTCTCAACTTATTGTGGAAGTGACCTTTGCTGCACATGTGGCAAGGATATTCTAAGTTGGGGATTGCGTGCAAGTAAATACGCAAATGAGAACGAATCTTTAAAGATATGTCAGCCACATATGTCGTGACAGTGGCTAAGGATAATCAAGAGTCAAACAAGGAAGGGTATAACTGACCAATACAAATTCTGTTGCCATGGAAACGTGTTCGTTAGTAGTGTAGTATGAATTTTGTAAATGAAACATAATGGGATCTATGTTAAAAATAAAGTAAAAGTAACAAAATTGTACGATAATGTAACAAATTTCATAATTATTAATCAAATGTATTAATAACTTCGAGTTTCTGAAATATAAATTTATGAGGGGATAAAATTAATGAACACAGTATGTGTATATTAAACAGCAAAAATATTCATTTTACATTCCTCAGAAAACCATTCAAACACCTAGTTCAGACTAGTGTATTTAAAAATGTAAGTTACAAAGGTTACCTGGTGTAGGTCTGAGACACAAAATAAGATGCAAAATAAGATTCATATCAATGGAATTCTTTAATATCATGAGATTCATTTTATTGTATTTCATGATAAAACGCAATACGAGGGCGGACCCAAAAATAACCGGATTTTTGTTCTAAAATATTTATAGATCAGTTTATTCACAAAATTTCTTTAGTCTCCTTCAAAGTATTCATCATTAGATGCAATACACGTGTTACTTCTTTTTTCCACTATTAAAAGCTCTCCTGGAACTCTTTAACTTTGACCATGTCCAGCGCCAGTTGCGAAGTAGCTTTTACAGCCTCTACATTATCAAAAAGCTTCTTTTTTACATTTTTTTTCATCCTCGGGAACAGAAAAAAATCACAGGGTGCTAGGTTTGGCGAATACGAGGGGTGAAGAACGACTGGCCACCCCTGAGAGGCCAAGTAGCGCTTAATAGTGATGACCGAGAGCATTATCATGGTGAAGGAACCATTCTCCCATCGTCTGCACGAGCTCCAACTCATTCCTGTTTCTTCTGAAATTTCGTCAATCGTAAAACGATGACTCTCATTGATATTTTGGCGGAGTTTTTGAACGTTTTCATCATTTCGAGACGGTGAAGGGCGCTCAGAACGAGCATGACCTTCAGCACTCATGCTACCACGTTTAAAGCGACCAAACCACTAGAAAACTTGTGTACAGCTCGTAGCATCGTTCTTGAAAGCTTTTGCTGACTTTTTAAGCAAGATGCAAAATTTCAAGCTTACACTTTGATCTTTTAAATGTGTCATAATGAGTTCGCAGGCGGAAAGCAATAACACCTGAGAAAACCAACACTGCGATCAGACGTTATCAACTACACTGATGCCACTTGCACAGCTGGTCTGTGAAGGTCTCTACTTCAACCACCTAGCTAGAGAACACTCTACTACATCTAGGATTGGCAGCGCACCATTTGTCCGGTTTCCTTTGGGTCCCCCCTCGTATAATATATTTGAGGCGAAAAAAACTTCAAAACAGAATTGAGGAAATTAACGAAACCTCTATTCGTAAATAGGGGTGCGTTTGATTCACTTTTTCCAGATAGAAGATAGTGTTTTTTTTTTTTAGATCTTAAAGACAAATAAGCTTTAAACTTTTTTTAAGTTTTTAAATTTGACTCACATACGGGTATTCAAACCATAGCAGTTCGCATGTTAGTACCGTCCTGTGGTGGAGAATAATGAATAACTGGATTCAACTTAAAACTATACATGTTTTTTTTAATCCACAGTGCAGATTTTATGGTCCTTGCACCACTGTACTCGCCGTGTCTGATTCAAATCTGCCGCAAGGGGTTTCGCAATCGTAGCTCTGCCACAAATATTGTGTTTATGCAATTTCCTTTGCACAGTATGGGTTGATACTCGGTTCTGTAGATGTTCCTTCAACTCAGCAGTCACTTTCGCCACCGCAACCTTTCTTCTTTTAGTCAAAATCCTCCTTAATGTCAGCCTACCTTTCGCAGTGAGTTTCGTTTTTCTTTCACAGTTCTTGTAACTGTTGTGAACATTGTATGCTGTCAGGATCTTAGACAAGGTATCTATCGATAATCCCAAACTAAAGCCACTGTGGTTACCCACGGCTCGATTAGACGGACTGCCACTATCTCATCTTTGAAACTCTGACAAGTCACTCATTTAGGTGTCGCCTGGTACGCAATAAGACAAAAAAAAGCAATGTAAAATGAACTTACACACACATTTGAGACTACAAGCAACACTGTCGTACCAAAAAAAAAGAAAAAAAATGCTATCTACATATTTAATTTAGTCTTTTACCAGCACATACGGATGTGATGGTTTTCACTGAGGATGTTCCATTATTTTGGCCAAATCCTGAAGTTTGTCAAATTCTTTACTAACAGTCCGTTACAAACCTTCGAAAAACTCTCCATTACAACTAATACAACGATTTCACCAGTGCTTCCACTCTTTGAAATAATGTTTGAAGTCATCTTTAAAAATGGCTGACAGCTCCTTCCTCGTTTTTTTGTTGACCTTTTCAATGTTGCAAAATCTATGCTCTTTCATGCCTTTTTTCGTTGACGGAAATAAGAAAAAGTCACACAGAGCCAGATCGGGAGAATGAGGTGCGTGGGACGGCACCTTACGACAAACGACATGTTTCCACTCAACGTTCTTTTTAATTGTCAGTCAGATTCCGAAGAACAAACTTGGAAGCAAAACAAATCTTTGGATAACATTCACTGAACTGACCTCCAAGACAACCATTTGTTCCGAATTGAAAAATTTCACATCGGAACGTTGTTTGTTGAAACTTGCCACCGTAAAATACGGAGCAACAACAAAACGTTTCCAGTAAAAATATTCACTACAGAAGAACCTAACAAGCCTGATCGACAGCACTTGAGGCACTGAATTGGCAATGAGTTGTGTTATTCTCACCTGGCAGCAGTCATGAGTACTACACAAACGACGCCACAACAACGCTCTTCCTATTATTTTTGGTGCCCCTCCCCCTCTTATATAGGGAAAAATGAAAATTTTCCACATTTTTTGAGAGGATACTTTTTATTGAAAAAAATAATAATAAGAAGAAGAAAATACATTTTTTCTTTAACTTGTATAGTAATTTTGAAAATAAATTTTTAGTATTTTCATTTTGAAAAATATAGACTATTTTAAAGATTTCAGCTTGTCCAACATTCACTTATAATACTTTGAAGTTAAGGTTCATGATTCAGCACTTTTTTGTCAGTCGCGCTAAAATTATTTTTTATACACCCAGCAGTAAATAGCCATTTTCTTTCTTTTAAGAAAAGTTTTTTTTATTTATATATTTTTTTATTTTTTTAAGAATGGAATAACTGTAGTAACTTCTTTCTATTCATTTCTAAAAAAGAAAACAACTGGAAAATGATATTTGCCTACAGATTGGGGGTGTTCATTCTCTCAATTGGGGCACTTTTTTCATTTCAATACCTCAATAAACCGGATTCAGAATCGAAAAAGTTCTCCCATTAAGAAAAAAAAATAATGATATATAACAATTTAATGGTTTCTTTCTAATGCGTCTATATAATGCTAGTTTTTAATGAGGTTCTGAAATTTTACAAATGAAATATCGCTTTTCCGTTCATTGAATGGTTGGTACATCCAAAACCGTTTTAAATTTGCTGTTATGAGTTCTCCTTTGCTGCGCATTACCTGTTCTTCTTTTTGTTCTTTCTTTCGCAGTCTCTTGTGGGCCAAGACCTGCTTCAGAATGACCTTCTTCTATGCTACTATCCAGATTTACCAGCGTCTGCCAGAACATGACTGTCAGTGCTTTTAAATCTTCACTAATGCACTAAATACATATTAACATAAATCTGACCAACAATGCAAAACGTTCCGTCTGCTACTAGAAAACCAAGAACAACATTTCGTCCTTGTATTGCACGATGCTCTTAACGATAAGCCACAAAAAACATATGTCTTTTCGTTCCTTAGAAATCATAAAACAAGTTCGGTAATATGCATCAATGATGAAGAAAATAGTTATTAACTATAAATTTAGTTCAGCCACGTAAATTCTTTAAACTATCAACGATGTTAATCCTTGCGGTTAGAAGCACTGTTTCTTAAACGATACGTTAATGGAAATAATTTTTAGCTTTATCCACCTGGTCATTACATGAGTGTGCGTAGCCCTAATTAATCAAAACTCGCAACAGCAAAGTTACCTGAGCTACAATGTAGAATTTTTCGTCCAGTGGAAAAGCACCAAAAATTTATAGACTTCCTATTAAGGGAATCCTTTACTAGAAATCCACGAAAAATATTTCTACGAATAACCCTTGCTTTAAAAGCATATGAAACAAGTTTAGCAATACGTATATATAATAAAGAAAATAACCACTAACTAATTTTGTTCAAGCCGCGTAAACTCTTTACGTTCTCAATTAAGCTGATCCTTGTGGTTAGAAGCATTGTTTCTTAGGAGAAAAAAATCAATGGAATGTATTTTTTACCTTTATCCGGTCATTACACGAGTATGCATAGTTCTCGTTAATCAGAACTTGCTACCTCAAAGAGATTAATAAATATTCATGAGCTTATTAATATGCGTCGTAAAATAACGGTCACGACAAAGCTACCAAAAACGGAAGGAAAGTAAAGAAATTTTTCTTGTGTCACTTCATGGAAATGTCTTTCAAAAACCTTGGGTTTTAATGAAACTGGCAAACTAACTTTAAGATGATGTTTAGAAAATGTACTTCAATTGTGCTGTACGACTTATTAAGTTACATGTAAATTTCAAATTTAGCGGTCACAAAAGGCCCCAGGGCGACAAAATAAAAAAAAAATGGCGGTGAAAAGTTATTTTGCAATTGCCACTTTAATGACCTTAAAGTGTACAAAAAGCAATAATTATAGATAATATAGTTTCCTACCACACAAAGGTGCAGCTTTTATGCATTATTTTGAGAAACAATTGGCCACTATTTCTAAAAAAGTGATACGTAAGAAATTATGTTTGCTAGAATTTTCACAGTTTTGCATCTTTAATCAAAGAGGTTTCTGTGCAATAAAACAAATGTACAAAATTGAGAAAAGTAAGCTTGCACAGACTGTGATCTATTTGGAAATTTATTCTTAGTTGGGTCAAACTTAACATGCCAGCAACGTAATGCAGTGTTTAGCAGGGCTGACGAGAGGCAATATCAGCCTAGTCGGAAACTAGAGGACCGGTATTTGGGAATGCCGAGTTTGGTACTGAAGCAGTATAAATTTTCTAACTTGTATGGGAGGATGGGGGGGGGGGGGGGCAAGTGATTAATCTGACAAGGGGCTTGCGGTGGCTCTCGGCTGTTCTGGTGATTTTAGGATATGTGTGGCCTTATGCTGCCACTATTGCTTGCTCTAACTATTGTAAAGCTTCTATGCACAGAAAAAAATAGAAGGAATAAAATTAAAAAAAAAAAAAAAACGAAGGTTTATAAAATAAATTTTCTAAGTGTCTTTGTAAGATTGTCTTTTAGTTACCTCATGCCTTGTGATTGTAGACTGTAAAGGTGTTCTAAAATGTGGGAGGTATATTGGTCTCCGTGCATTGGTTAATCCATGTGGTGAGTGGTTAGAAGCATTGTTTTTCAAAGAGAAAATACATCATTGTACCGCATTTCCGCCTTTATCTGGTCATTACACGAAGATGCATGACTCCCGTTAATTAAAACAACTCACCTCAAAGTGATTAATGAATATTCAAGAGCTAATTAATATGCGTCGTGAAATAACGGTCACGAAAAACGAAACCGAAAAGAAAGTAAAAATGTTTCTCTTTTGTCAATTGAATAGTCCACAAAGTCCACAAATAGTCCACAAAAAATCTTGGGTTTGAAGGAAACGAGCAATTGAGTTTACGATGATATTTAATAGAAAATGCATTCTGATTGTGTTGCAGCAGTTACTAAGTTCCTTCGTGAGACAATATTGGTAGGACGATAACCGATGCCTGAAATTGGAAAAAGTAACCGTGTATAGGGAAAATAATAGGCGTATTCTGAGGATGGAGTGTAAAATTAGTCTTATTGTGGAAAAAAGAGTTGTTGTATTCGTCTGTGTTCTACTGCTCGTCACTTCCTATAAGTAGCAAACTGAGCATGCTCTAACAATGTGCTCATAGATGAAAAGCACAAAGGTACTCTGTGTTTTCTTAATGTTTGACACGAAAATGTCTTGTTGGAATTTGAGCGTTGGTGTTGCAGTTTAAGTCCCATCCTTTACTCATCCCTTAGGTTTTGATACTTACTTTTCGTCGTCGACTTTGGTCTGTTTCAAGCTTAGATCAGAAATTAGTAACTGGAGGGAGCAAATCCAATCATTGACTTGCAATGCTGAGCAAAATATGATGCTGATGCAAGGGTATCAAGTCACGTGGTTCAACTTTGACGAAGGAGAGACACGTTTTCCATAAAACGAGAGTAAGAATCCTGAATTTTTCCAATACTTGACTTTCAAATTAATAACGTAACATGAAGACTTAACTCTCTTGACCTTTCATTCCTTCTCACTAAATTCTCCAACTGTGCAGTTTTTAAGCAGAATATTGAAAAAATAAATAAACTTCTAAGGCAGTATATATTATACCTGGATGTAATAAACATCTACCTTAGTTTATTACTAGTAGTATTTAAACTGTACTGAAACGAAATCCGCTCTACTTGTTCAAATCCTTATTTATAATTATGCTAAGTGCTTCACTGCAACACGTCTGAAGAAAATATTGGTCCCACAAATTCTCCAAGATTCATTAACAAAATATTCGTATGATCAGGCAATTTAATCGTTGCTAAGAGATAAAAAATAGTTTGTTAGACTCATTAAATGTTCATTAGCTATAGAAAAACGTTTACTTCTCTTAATAGCAAAATACTTTACATTGATTTTCCGGTGCTGCATTTTAAATTCATTAGTGTATGGTTAGTTCACGAAACTAGTTAGAGAGAGCAAGATAAAGATTCTTAAGAATTGAATTAATAACTAAGCAATGCCGAAAATAAAAACTACGGATTTTAAGGTAATTCTTTAGAAAATGCATTTGCATTTTTAGTTTATCAGCGCTCTTAACATTTTCAACTATGACTTAAATTATTCTTATTATTACTATCCATTAGTATGGTTTTTAATTATGTACTGTTGAGCTAACATTAGATGATCTCTATGAGAAAACTTGGAGTGAACTTACTGTCTGATCATCGATTACATGGAAGGGCTAATATCCGGTTTATAGGCGGAAATGGATGTATCTATTAGTTTATAGGGGTGTTAGTTGGTTTGTTACTGATGTGCACTTTTGCCTCTCTATTATTTATCCTTAGTTCTGTAAAAATGAAAATTTGCACACTCAGCAACATTTTCTAAATCTAAAGTATATTCGATCTATATTCTCACAGCAAAAAATTAATTGATTTATTTATTCACAACAAAGCTTTGAGCTTACCATTTTGCTTTTACGTTCCTGAATGAAATGAAAATATTTTCTTTCCTTTTTTTTTGCTTCCATGGTAACTACTTTTGTTTTCCCTTATTTTATTTTAGAGAATGCAATAAATGAATAAGACACTAGTGACATTATAAAATGGGTGCATCAAAATCCCATCGTTATTTTTCCTTTTCTCCTGCTAGATTCATTCAGATGGAAATCTTTATTTGGCAGTTTGCCAAATTACAAACAATCCGCGGTCAAACAGCACTTGTTCAAATTTCATGCATAACAGACCACTGTAATTAAAATGTTTAACTTTGACGCCGATGAAAATGGACTGAAAAATAATTTTGGGAGTTTAAAATTTACGCATTTTTATTTAAATATTAAGTTTCCTAAATATTGTTTACCTCGTTTATCCGGATCTCCGGTTTATCCGGAAATAAAAAAAATATATTCCGTTAAATACTAATTCATTATATGATAGCAAGAGCGGAGTTATAAGTATTTCAAACATTAAATTTTTATTTTGATAAAATGCATCACTCTTGCTTTTTAGATAGTACAACAAATGATAGTAACTATTTAACATCAAGAAACTATTTAACATCTAGTAACTATTTAACATCTTTCTGTACTTGGGACGTTAGCCGTCAGTCCGACACCCCTGCAGCTGAACTATAAATAATAAAGTGTTTGATCGAAACGGTTCAATGTAATTTGATTAAAAAGCATTGTTTTTTGTTGCATCAAAGGATAAGCCTGCATATTTAAGAATTTATTTTTCTTACTTCCCATTTTACCCGTTACATAGATTTTCGTTGTTTCAGATAGCCTTTTACCCCAGTTAGTCCGCATAAACAAGGTTGTACTGTGCTAAGAAAAGGTAAAATTAATGTGAATACAAATAAAAACAAAAAACAACAAAAGAAAAAAAAAGAGTTTTGGCAACTTGAATTCAAATTATGTTTTTCGCAATCACGAGTGTGCGTGTGTGTGTGTGTATGTAGGTGTGTGTCTCTGAATCTGTGTGCAGGCATGAGTGTGTGCGCATGTGTGTTGGTATGTGTGTGTGTGTGTGTAGGGGATAAATTCCGCCACCACTGGCCACCACGTAGGTTTGGTTTTGCTCGCGGAGGCCATTGGAAGGTGGAGTTCGCAGGGTTAAGTTTTATGCTTTAAGTTAAGCCTTAAATGAAGGCAAACGATATCTAACCATGGCTACCAAAAGTTGTCCCCTCAATAAGGCGCAAAATGAAAAAAAAAGAGGCGCATGGGTTTGAGGGAGGAAAAAAACCCGAAGGTGCACAAGTTTGAGGGCGCAACAAGAAACGAAGGCGCACAGATTCGAGGGCACAAAAAAAAAAAAAAAATAGCGAAGGCACACGCGTTCGAGGAAGCAGAAAAATATATAATAAAAGGCGCATAGGTTCGAGGGCACCAAAAAAAAAAGAAAGAAAGAGATGAGGTTTAAGGTTGCAAAGGTTTTTAGGGTGAAAAAAAGTGCACAGGATTGAGGACGTAACCCCTCCCCCCCACAAAAAAAACGAAGGCTTACAGAAGACGTTCGAGGGCGTAGTAGTAGTCATTGTGTGTGCGCCTTAACTAACTCCGTGAGTGCGCCTCCACGTGTTTCCAAAAACCTTATGCACCTGTGGTTTTTTTTTTTTTCCGCTCCGTTTTTTTTTTTTTTGCACTTTCAAAGCTGATCAACCCCGTTTCCCTCCCCCCCCCCCTTTTTTTCTCTTTGCACCTCGAACCTGTGCACCTGTTTCTTATTGCGCCCTCAAATCTGCTCTTTTGCTCCTCTTTAAAATATTTTAGGGAGGAGTATCACCTTGAGGGTCCCTCCTTGCAACAAATGTTCATGTTTTTAAACTTTTCTTTTGTTTATGCCCTCTTCCACTATAAATAAAAAATAACGGTTTTAAAACAGTCAAAAACAGAAAAAAAATTGGGGAGAAAGTGGCACTATCTGCAATGAATGAGTAGGTGGAAACGGTGGTCATATTTGGATTCAGTGGGTCATTTTAATGCAACGACATTTTATATAACATTTTATAGAACAGACTCATACAATTGACATTGATAGTGTTGTTGAAGATTTTCCGTTGATGAAAAGTAGAAAATTAATAGTTTAGGTTAAGAAGAATTTTTTTTTTTCAAGTATAAATATATGCATCTACAGTGGCGTCACTAGGGGGGAGCAGGGGGGGGGTCCGCACCGGGTGTCACTCGTTTGGTGGGTGAGACCCTAAGCGAAATTGCAAGTTTTTGAAAAATATGAAGCTAAAATGCATTTTTAAACTACAAATTTGAAAATTTTCTGAGGGATAAAACCCGGACTCACCACTTTTATTTCTTTTTTGTACACTATCCCACGTAAAATTTCGTTCTGACACAAATCTAATTGTTCCTGAAAATAGAATAAATTTCAGATTTTCATGTTTACAAAAATTTTGGTTTGCTTTTGCGTCTGTAGGTGGGTGGGGGACACCACAAATTACCGCCCTGGGTGGAACCCGCCACTAGTATTTATCCGGTAATATCTAATCATATTTTTGTTTTGCTTTTTCTTTCCAATACAAGGTTTAAGAATTACTGCCAGTATATACAGTTTTTGATCACGTTTTATATGTTTTGATTTAAGGAAAATATTATCGCTCATAATGCAATAATTTTTGAAAAATACTTCGATCAACAATATTTCCTGTGCGACGTAATATTATATTAAAATTTAAAACATATTTTGGTTAATAAAATCCTGTTTTCGATCTGTAAGATATTAATGGGTCAGATACCTTTGCAAGGGTCAAAAAATCGATTATTCATTTTTTTTTAATTTTTTTTATTTTATTTTATTTTATTTTATTTTTTTTATTTTTTTTTTTTTTTTGAAGTTTGAAATAATGGGAACATTTTATAACAAACCCCATAAAAATTCCCAGTAGAACGAAAAATATGACGCAAATAACAGATGTCGAATTTGGTAAAACGCGCATGTTTATCTTTCTGACAGATATTTAACAGTGACAGCTGGCGATGATTTTCGTCTGCTAAGCAATTTAATGTTTTAAACGCGTATATTTTTTTAATGGTTTGGAAGTAGATGTTTTATTTCAATAAATATAACGTTTACTCCTTCGCTCGATTTGTTTTGATTTGGTCTGCTTGCAATATTTTCATAGTGCTTGATATTTTGATAATGCATAGCCATATTTTCCTTCTTTATGGAATAGAAATGAATTACTATTGTTGTAAACACGTTATATGAGTTCGTTTGATTGTGATTTGAAATGTAAGCGATCATCTGGAAAAAGATATAAGAAAAGAAGTTCATTGGGAACATTCACACGCCAAAGCAGAGTGAAACTTACTCATGTTCAGAATAAAAGTGCTTCTGCAAAAAAAAAAAAAAAAAATAAATAAATAAATAAATAAATAAAAAAAAATAAAACTTTATAATGAGCCAATAGACTGTGGAACTGCAGAAGATTCTAAAGGTTACAAAATTTTGGAATATAAAGCTTATGATTTCCTTTTTTGAAAATGAACTTTGTTGCAAAACATTGCAGGATCGCATTACTATTAAAGAGAAAACAGTTTGTGGACTCTAATTTTTCCTTCAACTAAAATCTGTACAGTATGATAAATCTTTCCAAAGCTCTAAAATGATTGGTGCATGAAACAATTCTGCTGAGATTAATTCACGGTTTACAAACGCTATGAAATCTGTTGAAATGGGCTACTCCGAATGACACAGTTCTGTAGAAAAATGGATCTTCCCAAGCCAGTGTCAAAAAAACCTATAATACTAACCTAAAGAAGATTATGTTGTGTTCAACTGTTGTGGCATATGAATGCGTATAAATGCTTCATTGCTTCATGCGAAGAGGTTGCACTAACATGTAGTTCAGATATTGTCGTTGGTGGAGATGGCACTTGGAAAACAAGAGGTCATACTTCCCGAATAGGCTACGAATGACTACAATTTCAAAAAACCATGACACTGCTCCCAACGTAACCATCGAGAAACGCCCTTTCACTTAATCATTCATCATCATCATTCAAGGTCGAACAAATTTCATCTTTTGGAATTTAATTTAAAAAACTCCCTGAGCTCTTCTGAACATGTCCTCCACCTAATATTATCGAGGAGCCTAAAAAATTTTCTTTGGCTTCAATTCAGAAAATTCTTCGGGGGAGATCTCCCGGGGTTCTACAACTCTAACAGTATTGAAAATCGCCTACGATTGCGTTAATTGAATTTCAATTTTGAAACTTTTCCAGGGGAGGACTCCAAATCTCTCCACCCATTAACATTACCAAAAATCTTCTAAAACTGCGTTTTCTACAGATCGAAAATGTTTCGAAAGAATGCTCCTCTTTCTCTCTTGCGCGTGCCGACATAATCGAAAAACGTCTTAAATTTTACTTTTAGTGCTTCAACTACAAAACATTTCTGTGCGCGAGCCAAAAAACATAAAGCTCCCCCCCCACTCCCCCCTTTTCATTGAAAGTTGGCTTAAATTACGTTTATCGGAGCTTTAATGTCAAAAAAATGGAGGTGCACTAAATTTTAACAAAAAAGCCTATTATCGCGTTTTTAAGGCTTCAATTTCAAAAAAATTCGGGTGTGATGGTCCGCGTCTCTCGTCCCCTTAATATCACAATAAATCGTCTAAAATTGCATTTTTTGAACTACAATTTTCTCTCCTCTGGACCCCCCTTTGCCTGTCACAATCAGAAATAATTCACAATTGCGTGCTTGGAGTTTGAATTTTGAAAAATTATGTGGATGATCCCGAGTCTCTTCCTCTCTTGACATCACCATAGGTCGTCGAAAATTGTTTATCAAATCAAAATCTTGAAAAATTCCCGGGGGAGAATCCCTGGACCCCTCTCCTGAGCATAATCAATTATAACGTACAATTGTGTTTTGGGAACTTAAATTTGGAAAAAATATTTGAAGAGGTTATCCTGTACCTCCTTTCCCCTTCCTCCCGAACTTAAAATATAGTCTAACAACCGCGTTTTTAATACCTCAATTGCGAAAAAATGCCAGGAGGTAGCCCTCCGACAGCCCTTATTTCTGATTGCATATTAACATTACGATTAAATTTATATTACTAGCACTAAGGTCTAGTAACCTGACTATTCCTGCTAAACCCCAGAAGCTAAATCTTCTCTCTCTCTCTCTTTCTGCATATTGGAACATGCGTTTGGAACAATTAAGGGGCCGCCAAATGCGTACAACCCCCCTCCAGTTTTTTACTTAGCGGCGGCCCTGGCTGTATTGAACGAGCCGCTTTACGGAATCAAAACTGTTTAGAGCAGACGTGATTCATATAGGCGGCGACCACTGTATTTTATTTGATTAATCTTAGTTGAGAACATCAGGACAACTAGTAGCGATTTAGGGACAATAAGCCCCATGGCGTGGAAGAACCCGAAACATTGTCCAAAAATAAGTGTTAAGATTTTAAGAGAGCTCTTTCAAACGTTTTGAAGGAGCTCAATCATCCCCTTCCCTAAGCTGATTTCACTCTGCTACTGATTAGGATCCTTTCGAATGTCCACAATTGATGTCACGCTTTGAGGGGGAGAGGGAGGGGTGTGGACAGAGGTGCCCCCCCCCCCCCCTAAGAGCAAGGGCGCACTCTCCTTAATGTCACGAAGACCCCCCCCCAAAGCAAAAGCCCCATAAAAGAGAAAAATACCCCTCAATCCCCGCAGGTCTGTGCCATGACCCCCCCTCCAGGTGGGAACCACTGATTCGGGAAATTGTGACAGTCTGTGGAGGGAGGAGGGTAACAAGAAATGTGACACACGCATTTAAAAAAAATACACTCATGAAAAACTGCGTGACTAGTGACAAAAAGGGGGGGGGGGTAGAGTGAAAATGAAGTGTGACACCTTGTGTCAAAGAGGGGAGTGGGTCAAAAATGTTGAATAAAAAGTATGGTATCATTTATGGACAGCCCTAACTTTTTAAACAGTTGAACATATCAACAACGTCATCAGAAAAAGAAATAATCATAATATTTATAATTTTCTGAGAGCAAATGAGCATTGTTTTTGGAGTGTTAACTACATTTGTCACTCTCCCTATTTTACAATAATAAATATTATTATAACTATTATCATCATCATCATCGTAATCATAATTATCATTAATTTTGTTACTATGAATACTACTATTATTATTGTTATTGTTGTTGTTGCTGATAGCATTATCGTCATCATTATTGCTTTTATCATCTTCATTGTTATTATTATCATCATCATTATTCTGCCGTGGGCAGGGCAGGTTAGCGGCAGTATCTGCAGAAATGA
This sequence comes from Uloborus diversus, assembly GCF_026930045.1. Classification (NCBI taxonomy): domain Eukaryota; kingdom Metazoa; phylum Arthropoda; class Arachnida; order Araneae; family Uloboridae; genus Uloborus; species Uloborus diversus. Next base: position 239,924,794 of record NC_072731.1, on the reverse strand, counting down.
GTTTTTGAGATATTTAAAGAAATGTGTATTGGATTCAATACTAACAATAGGGAATTGTTTAAATTAGACGTTTTTTTCGCGCCCGGAAGCCAAATAAGCAAGCTTGTACATTAAAGCTAACGTACAATAGATGACAAAAATGCAAAATGCGAAAAAAAAAAAAAAAAAAAAAAAACGAGCTGATGTGTCTTACATGACTTCCTTTTACTCCAATTCAATGTCATTTTTTCCATTTTTGGCAATTTTAATGTGATTCAATAGTTTACTCTATAATATCACCAATGGTTGCCAATTTGAAACCAGACTTCAAAAAAAAAAGGCCAAATTTGTCTTTAAGTTGGCGACAAAACTTGACGACCAAAAGACTGGCGATATATTGCCAAGTGTCCGCCAAATTATAACACCACTTGAGTTTACATCGAAATTAACAATTATTTCCCTCCCAAAAAGAGGCAAAAGACCCCCTTAGAAACACCCCAAATGCAACTAAAAGGGGAGGTGCACAACTAGACCCCACTAGGAATATACGTGCCAAATTTCAACTTTCTATGACATACCGTTCTTGAATTATGCGACATATATACGCACATACGCACATCCGCACATACATACATACCTACGTACAGACGTCTCGAGAAAAGTCGTTGTAACTAACTCGGGAATTGTCATATTGAATACTTCGGTCGTCTATACGTTATTAGGTATCTATGTACGTGTGGTCGGGACGGAAACAAACTCAATATTCATTCGGGGGTGAGCAAAATGGAAATTAAGGTCGATTTTTGAGTGAAATTTATTTCGCAAATACAATACTCTCCTTTTTTGTAAAAGGAAGTTAAAAAAAAAGAAAGATTTGCAGTTACCTGCCCATGGCAGTTTTGTTATTACCACTACTATTGTTATTACTACTATTCTTCTTCTTATTATTATTTAGTACAATGCATTTTAATTCTTCGAAGGTTCATTAAATTGCATGTTCAAGAATTTGCTTTTATCTTTAACTGGAAAAGTCGCATGTCATGGTATGAAGGGTGAAAGTTGCTTCTACATTCGAACGAAGCAATTGCTTGTGATATTTTGATAGTTGAAATGGAAACACTAACTCTAGAGGATTAACTCTAATAGTAGGGGAGATAACTACCGAAATTTTACAACAATATATATAAGGCCAGAATTTTTTTAAATATTAGATTAGTTTACTTAAAAGAAGAAAACGCGAGTCTACCAAAAAGTTATCGTTGTAATAATTAATAAAAAATTTTGCAATATGTTGCAAAAACTTGTGAAATTGTCTTATATATATAAGGCTGAAACTCGGTAATATTATTGATTACGTATAAACATAACGAAAAATATATGTCTACCGCGTCCGAAGCGTTGCTTTGCCATGTCTACCACCCACGCAAAGTGCGAAAAAATCAGTCAATTTTTAAATATATAAGCCTAAAATTTTTTTTAAATAATTGTTTATAATGTATAAAATATAAAAACAAAAGTCTACCAGTTGTGTTATGTTCCAAAGGCATGATAGACGCCACGGAATGTCGACCTCGTACCTCTATGTACCGTTTATCGGGCCACTAGCGCTCGCTCAAAAAAGTTTGCTTGTCGTCGCGAAATTTCAATAAATAAAGCTGATTTATTTTTTAATAAATAGTTTAAAATCCTGTTTTTATTAAAATTTTTAGTCTACCGTGACTAAGAGTTTGCTTAGTCTTTGGTAGACGTTGCTTAAAATATAAAGTAGTTGGAAAAGTATGAATGATTTAAGCATATTAAAAAAAAAATATTTTAACACTTAAATAAAATTAAAAAATATTTTATTAAAATTAAAATTATGTACAAAATTATAGTGAACTTTATTTTTCATTAATAAATTTTGACCTTATAAATTATGCCTCTTTTATTTATTTATTTTTTTATTTTTTATGGTCAAGTACTTATGATATAAAATTTTTTACATCGATCTTACATAACAATAAATAATTAAAAATAATCAAATAAACAGTACTTTACATATTAATTAATCTTTACTAATAATAAAGCTGAAAGTCGCTCTGTCTGGATGTCCGGAGGATGTCTGTAGGATGCAGGGTTGCCAGAATTTAGAACAGTAAATACGGGACAGGTTTCTAGGAGTGAAAAGGGGGGGAGGGATATTAATGACACGTCTATGCATGATAAATCTGAAAAATTCAATCTCAACGAAGCATTCAACTTCACAAAATGTCGCCTATCAAAGTATAAA